>NC_046162.1:42553951-42853951 GCF_011064425.1 Rattus rattus | reverse complement strand
AGGATCATTTTGTACCTGTATGCTAATTTCTGAGTTTACCTACTTATCAAAATTAAGCTAGACTTCTGCTGGAAAATGCAACAATGAGATAACTAGGATGGCTCAGTAAAGTGCTCAAGGTGGAAGCTTTAGACCTAAGTTTAGAGCCCTACAATCATATAAAAACTTGATACAGAAACACATATTTATAGCCCCAGGATTGGAGAGCACAGGTTGATACTAGTGGCCCACTAACCAGACAGTGTAACTGAAAACGTTGGAAATGAGATAATTCGTGTAGAAACCTGTTGTCCATAATTCTTATGCTTTCATCACACCAAATTCCCATCAACACTAAAGTATATGTGTGTATTCTTTTATAGTAGCCAGCAATGTAGTTGGGAATCAGTGAAAGGTATATGTGTATAAACATAATAAGGTTAAAATACAAATCATATTTTAATGGTATCTTAAAAATCTATTCGAAAGAAAAACAAGCCTGATATTTTAAAATGTACTGATTTTATGTTTGCTTTGCCTATTAGATTTATAAAATCTGTGTTCAAAATTCCAAGAAAAGAAAAAAAGCAATATAATTCTTTATTTTTACAATTTTTTTTTTTTAGCATGTTGGGGTGTACATTAATGACTTTGTTACTTTGACAAAATAATTGATCTAAAGAACTTAAGATGTGTTTATTTTAGTTTACGGTTCATCAACTATGTAGTTTATCATACCTGGGAAGGCGTGATAGCTGGAGTGTGACAGCAGTGAAATGATGGGAGGGGGTGTGAATCCTGGTATTCTGCTTCACAATCCTTATAGAATGGTTCTAACCACATTCTAAGTTAAACTGTTTTAGAAACACCCTCAGAAGTGCACGAGTTGTGTCTCCCAAGTAATTTCAAATTCAAGTAGGTTGACAAATGAAGATGGACCTGATAGCAATATATGAAGTTGTAGTTGTTGAACTAAAACCACCTTCGATTGCTCAAAGAGTTAATGGTTCCATAGTTACCAGCACACTGTTAGGCTTTTTGTAGAACTCTGGTGTTGCATTATACTTGCTTTCATGATTAGATGGCTTCTCTTGAGGCTGAGGACAAGTAATGGATGAGAATCATGTACTCAATTAGATTTCTGGCAAGTCCTTTCTGAACTGCTCTTAAACATGTTTTGTCCTCAGTGCCCAATTTGAACTGGTCAGCCCTCAGCTCTCTTGACAAATAAAATAATTGATAGTTTTTCTGGTGATGTGTATACTCACTATCAAGATTCTTACACTGACTTCAAAGGTAATAGTATATTAAAATTACCAAATTATATAGTATACATAGATACCTCTGTCAGTTATACTTCCGTAAAGCTATTTGAAAAACTCATGTGATCTGCCCATTCAAAGACATCCTTATTTTATTAAGCCCATCTCTGTAAACTCTTTAAGGCTATATACTTTTCCTAACCTGTTTGATGATCCTTTATTGGCCTTTCCTTCCCTACCTTACTAGTTCCCCGTCTCTATTCTTATTTTCTGCCTTCATCATCCATTTTCCATGGCAGAACACTGCTTAGAAGAGAAAAATCTTATGATCTCATCACTATTCTATCGGCACCAGCTATTGTTAGAAAGCTATTCCTGTTGAAAGCTGTGATAGACAAGGGCAGAACATAAGCAGAAGAGATGGAGGAGCCTCTTCTCGCTTCCTGTTCAGAGAGTTATGGTTCATACAGCAACTGTACCTGTCCCTGGAGATGTTTGTACCTCAAGGCATCATGGCAAATAGGTGTTAGTGCAAGTAAGAGTTGATAAAACTTAGTAATTCCAATACAAAAGTGCTTTTGATTGTTTATAAAGGAATTGTCCTAAAGACTATAGAAAAACTTGGCGTTTCTGATTTGACTAAACTTTTGGTTTTCTTTGAACTAAAATCTCTTGTGAGAATCGGCTTTATTTGCATTTTGATAGCCTCTCATAAAATCTACCCAGAATGCTAAGAGCTTGGTTGGATCCCAGAGTAGATGTAGGAAGACAGAACGATTCCATCCAGATAGTTTATGTACCCATGCCTTCCCTCTTATATGGAAATGTTGTAGTAATGAGCATTTTAATAGTTTTCATAGTTTATGACTTATTTATGGTTGTTCTGTAATTTACCTGTTGGGGAAAAACTGCTTTAAAGTATTTATTGATCTTTTTTTTCCACAGAACTCAACAAAAATCCAGTGGAAGGCTTTTCAGCAGGTTTAATAGACGACAATGATCTCTATCGTTGGGAAGTCCTTATTATTGGTCCTCCAGATACACTTTAGTAAGTATACTGGAATTGACATCTTCAAATAGTTACTCCTTCAACTAAAAATAAAATTTAAAATTTGAAAATTGAAAATAAATATTTTTAAAGGGGCAAGCAAAATGGTTATATCTGATATTTTAGTTTGATCATATGTAGAGCCTTTGTGTTATGCTTGAAGCTCTAATGTCTAAAACCTGTTTTTTAAAAGATAGGTTCAGAAATTTAGGCAATCTTGCTGCTGGAATAAATCTGTTATGAAAAAGCTTTTTCTAGTAAGGTTATATATGAACAACTTTTTTGGTTTTTGTTTGTATTTGTTTGATGTCATCTCCCCCACCCCCATCCCCCGCCCGCCCCTACACATACATACACAGGATTTTTCTGTATAGCCCTGGCTGTCCTGGAACACTCTATAGACCAGGTGGGCCTCAAACTCAGAGATCTGTCTGCTTCTGCCCCCTGAGTCCTGGGATTAAAGATATGTGCTACTATTGCCTGGCTGTAAATAATTTTTACACACACACACACACACACCCACTGTCTCTCGCCCCCCCCCCAGAAATTAGGAGAGTAATGTTTGCAGGCTTGGAGAAGAGAAATTTTCATCTCTGATTATATGTCTGTGTGTGCTTTTGTGGGATTATGTTCATGCGAATGAAGGTGCTCTAGGAGGCCATAGGTGTGTTGGATTCCCTGGAGCTGGAGTAACACCTGATTATAAGCCATTTGATATGAATATTAAGAACCAAATTGAAGTCATTTAGAGGCTTTTAACTGCTGAGCCATTGCTCCAGCCAAAAAAGAAAAATAATCCTATGGAATTTAGAGAGATATCTCAGCAGGTAAGTACTTACTGGCTGTTCTTCCAGAGGCCCTAGGTTCAATTCCTTATGGAAATGATTTTCCTTCTCTGTTTACCATGCCTTGACCCCAAAGGAAACATAATTAAGGAAGAAAATTTTACCTTTATTTTAAATACCACCTTTTAAAAATAATTTATTTTTATTTTAGGTTCACTAGTGTTTTCACTTCATGTAGGTAGGTCTGTGTGAGGGTGTTTGATCCCCTGGAACTGGAGTTATAGTTGTGAGTTGCCATGTGGGTGCTGGGAATTGAACCTAAGTTCCCTGGAAGAGCAGCCAGTGCTCTTAACTGCTTAGCCATCTCTCCAGCCCCAGTTTTACTATCCTTAATGCCTTATTATTTATTAAAGAACAACACTGCAAATTTTTCCTTTTTAAGACAGTTTTTTTTTTTAAATTAAACCAATTAATGTCTATGTGTGTGGATGTTTTGCATGCATGTATGTGCACTGTGTTTGTCTGGTACCTGAGGAAGTGAATAGCTTGGAACCTCTAGAACTAGAGTTACAGATGTCTATGACCCATCTTCCACGTGGGTGCCGGGAATCGGACCTAGGGCCTCTGGGAGAACAACCAGTACTCGCAGCTGCTGAACCATCTCTCTGTCCTGAGATTTTTACATAGAATGCATTCTGTATATCTGTATCTTAAGACTTAAGGCAACTTTCAAGGTCTGTTTTAATAATTTTATAACCTGGTCTTCTCAGAATACATACAGTTTATAATAGTTTATAAGACTTAGTGTTAGGATGTAAAATAACTTAACTGACTAGTTGGAAATGGGGCAAATGAGCCTGAGAGGGAAAGCGCCTCGATCTCTAGATCTGCAGTTCTTTGTACTTCCTTGTTGTAAGCCCTACCCCCCAGCCCTCAAGTAGTTGTTTTTCAACTATCTCAAACAGCTGGGAAAAAGTATTTAAAAAAATGAAGGGCTGGTGAAAGGTTACTCAGTTGGTAAATGTTTGCTGTAGAAATGTGATGACAATCCCCAGAACCCATTTAAAAAGGTAATGTAGTGGCCTATGTTTGTAATCCCAGCACTCCTATTGCAAGATGGGAGCTAGAGACAGGAGAATTAACCCACTTAGCTCGGAGTAGTAGTAGGCATTATGGCAGAAATGAAAGAAGCTGCCTCAAAAACAAGGTGGAAAAAAAAAGAGGGAAAAAGTTAAAACAAAGCAGTGTGGGAGTTCAAGTTTTACTAGAAAAAGGATGGTTCATACTTTGTTATAGTTTTTAGCAGTCGTAATTGTTGATCATCTGTTTCTTTGAAGTATATTTGCATTCATCAGTTTCACAAGTTGATTTAGGTGAATTTGGTCATGGCATTAGGATTCTTCAGTAGCTGCCTACTAGTAGCCACTGGAAACCAGTTTAGAACACTCCTTCACAGTCATGTTGTTTTTTTTCTTTTCTTTTCTTTTTTTGGTTCTTTTTTTTTCAGAGCTGGGGACCGAACCCAGGGCCTTGCGCTTCCTAGGCAAGTGCTCTACCATTGAGCTAAATCCCAACCCCACAGTCACGTTTTTTTTTTTTTTTTTTTTTTTTTTAAAGATTTATTTATTTATTATAGATGAGTACACTGTAGCTGTCTTCAGACGTACCAGAAGAGGGCATCAGATCCCATTACAGATGGTTGTGAGCCACCATGTGGTTGCTGGGATTTGAACTCAGAACCTCTGGAAGAGCAGTCAGTGCTCTTAACCGCTGAGCCATCTCTCCAGCCCCAAACATTTTCCTTTTTTTTTTTTTTTTTTTTTTTTTTTTTTTTTTTTCAGGGCTGGGGACCGAACCCAGGACCTTGCGCTTCCTAGGTAAGCGCTCTACCACTGAGCCAAATCCCCAACCCGCAAACACAGTCACGCTTGTTAATTGAAGTAAATTTAATTGAAGTAAATTTCTTAAATTGTGCAAACCACACTGTGCAAAATAACCTGTGCTAAGAACCTAACAGTACTGGTCTGTTCTTCATGTTTATTCTTCTGGGTTTAAAATAGTGTTTGTTTTTTTCCCCAGGCACAGTGCCTCAAGGGGATATATAGGAACATTCTGATGATAGGAATCTATTTACCCTTAGTGTAGCTATAAAATAATGAGAGTTATTCTCCTCAGGTAAGCTCTTATGGAGCATTGTTTAGGAATCCAAGCTTAAGCTTCAACTCTTAAGGGCTCACTGAATTTTTTAATCCTTACATATATTTGTGTCAAGTATTATTAGTTGATCAATGAACATCACACACTTCTAGGTTTTTAAAAGATAGCTACTCGAGCATGTGGTGCAAGATTTTAATCCTAGCACCAGGCAGATTGGCTACATAGTGAGATCCTGTCTCAAAATAAAGTCCAGTTTGTAAGACCATTTTAGTTAACAGGTCATTCTTTTTACTAACAAGTCCATTTTACTGCCCCCTCTACCCCATGTCCCAACTTCAGCTGTTCTTTTTTTTTTTTTTTAGGATATTTATTTGTTTATTTAGTTTTTTTTAAAGATTTATTTATTTTATTTATATGTGAGTACACTGTAGGTGTGTTCAGACACTTCAGAAGAGAGCATCCTATTGCAGACGGTTGTGAGCCACCATGTGGCCGCCGGGAATCGAATTCAGGACCTCTGGGAAGAACTGTCAGAGCTCCCAATCACTGAGCCATCTCTCCAGCCCGTTTATTTATTTTTTGAGACCCTGTTGTGTGTGTGTGTGTGTGTGTGTGTGTGTGTGTGTGTGTGTGTGTGTGAGAGAGAGAGAGAGAGAGAGAGAGAGAGAGAGAGAGAGAGAGAGAGAGACTGGCCTCAAACTCAGAAATTTGCTTGCCTCTGCCTCCTGAGTGCTGGGATTAGAGGCATGTGCCACCACTGCCCAGCTCGTTTTTGTTATTTTTAATTATGTGAACATGTAGAAAATTTAAATCCCAGTTGAGGGTTTCTACCCCACCTTTGTTCATTCAGTTCCAGGATAAAAGATACACTCAACCTTTATATTTGTAGTAAGCCTTAGTCAGCATTAAGAGCTGGGCAGATATCTATTCTCTATGCTATTATTTCTATTTCCCAGCCAATAGTCCCATTATATATCATTATATAATTTGTGATGTTTTTTCTGGGTTGCTCTTAACTCCAACTGGCCAACCAACATGACCATTATTTCATGACTCATCAAACCTGTGGCACTTTCTCTTCCATTCATGTCCTTCTCTTCCTTTCTTGAGGTTCTCCTCTAACTTCCAGCCCTAATTCCAGGAATCCTAATCCCTGCCTATGTCTCTTGGCTATCTTTGTTTAACAATCAGAAATAACTTAGGGGCAAGGTCACATAGCACCAATCGAGTCTACTTTAGGACTCTCTGGTCTTTGGAGCCACCAGGTCTTGGGGAACCAGTATTAGCATTAGAATAGAAGCAGTACCAATCAGGCCAACCCACTACACATACAGGTCTGTGTGTGAGTGGAGTTGCTTCTCAGAAGCTGAACTTGTCACACACACACACACACACACACACACACACACACACACACACACACACACACACACAACTGTGCTTTTCTAGGTCATTGTGAGCCACCTGACCCCTCTAAAAGGATCAGTGTTTTTAACTACTCCACCATCTATCCAGCTCTGCTTGTGGGGTTTTAAAATGTATTTCTCACTGTATGTTTCTAAATGTGTTGGCTGTTGATTTGTGATGTAAATAGCAGACACTTTTTGTGGTAACTTTGAACTTGCTAATGAGACACTAAACATTCTACATTATGTATCTGGTGCTTTTCTGAAATCTGTAACCTTTGTTCAAGGAAGAAGAGAACTTGTGCCTGGGACAGGTCCTGAGAAAATAGCTAGAAAGGTGTCAGGATAAAGGGCAGAGAAAAAATTTTGTAAATGGAAGTTTTTAAAAATGTTACTTTTGAGGGAGGTAGGCACTAGGACAGTTTTATTAGAATTTGAAAGAAAAACCCTAGATCTGGTAAACTAAATCTTTGTAGCTTCTTAGTGGAGGACAATGGAGGAGAGAAGGAAAAAGGCAATGCCATTTAAGAAGTTAGTTTACATGGCTGTGGGCCAGGGGCAGGGGGCAGGGGGTGGAGGTGGGGGGGTTTGGGGGTGGAGGTGGCGGGGAGGAAGCTTAGAAAAAAAAGGTAAGAAAACACAAAATGTTGGGGGAAGAGCCCAGTGGTGGTGGTTCTCAACCTGTGGGGCACAACCCTTGGGGTTGTTGAATAACCCTTTCATAGAGGTCACATATCAGATATAATCCTGCATTTATAATTATGATTTGTAACAACAGCAAAATTACAGTTATGAAGTAGCAGCAGAAAATAATTTTATGATTGGAGGTCACCATATCACTAGGATTGCAACATTAGGAAGGTTGAGAACTACTATGTTAAGGAAAGCATGCTTAGAAAAGAAAGAGGACAGGAAAAGCAGACAGACTTTTTTTTTTTTTTTGATATCACAAAAGTTTATTTAGCAAAAAGTTTCATATGAAAATGTACATGACCTAATTCTACATCACAATCAAGCACAGCTTTGGGGAGGGATGTGGATACACTGCTGAACACTGGTTAGACTCTTTCCAAGGCTTCTAACATGATGATGCTGTTTCCTCGGATGACCACTGTCCCAATGTTGTTCTGTTGCCCACTGGTTACCATCTCTACACACTCATCAATCACAAGGTTCATAAAGGGATCACAGCCCCCAGTATTCCTTGTACATGCCTGCCTCCGTTAAGTTCTTAAAAAGTACTTTCTGACTTAAGTGCAAGGAAGTGATCTTATAGTTGTTTCAACAGCGTGAAGAGAATAGAGGGATTGAGAATAAGTTAGCATGGATTTGAGTGATATTTAAATCTCAGTCATTAGTTCATCATGATAGGCTGAGGTGTTAGCTCAGAGAAAGTATTATGCCAAAATTCTGTAAAAATATGGTATGCCATTTTGTAATAGTATCAGTAACCTTCACTTAGTCACTAAAGACAGGCCACACTATTTACTGTCTATGTAATCAGTGCTTAGTACATAAAGTGTTACTTTAAGACTGATAGTTGCCAGGGCTGCTACACAGAGAAACATCTTGAAAAACAAAACAAAAAGACTGATAGTTACTGAGTATTTATGTAGTTATTTTACCCATCTTCACCTAACATCTTTTGTTTTTATTAATCCTGTATCCAATATTGAATTTTTCTAGTGCTGCCAAGAATAGATTCTCTTAGCTAGGTGTGGTGGTGCATGGCTTCAATTCCAGCATTTGGGAAGCAGAGAGAAGCTGATCCCTGAATTTGAGGCCAACCTGATCTATAGAGAGAATTCTAGGACAGCCAGTGCTACACAGAGAAACTCTTGACCCAAACCCCTTCCTCCAAGTAACTTTTCTTTTGTGTGTAATGTATGGAAAGGAAGCAGGACCAAGATCTCTAGGCAACTTCTGGACCACTGACAGACTTGGGGCCCCAGAATAGAGGGTTGTTCGTTTTGAAAGGGGGTCTTGATAGGTAGTTTGAGTTACATTAAATTTAATAGGCCTCCTGCCTTAAACTTTACAGTGCTAGATTATAGGCATGTGCCATACCCAGTGAAGACTTTTGTGATTTAATTTGCAAAAAGAGTAAAAGATGGTTTTGTGGCAGAAATACGACCTTGGTTTTTCAGATGTTCAGCAGTTGGTTATATAACTCTAACATCATGTTAATTGTTCTAATACTTTCTGAATCGAGAAATATTTTATTTAACTGCTACTTTAATGTTCTTTTCCTCCCATAGTCATATCTTTTTATGTTTGAACAATAATAGATACATTCTATCTACTTTGTTACTTTTACCCTATGAGGTTTTTTAGTTACTCTGTATTAACTTGACTACCAAAGTTTGTATACTCACAGATTTGTTGCCACTAAGCAAGGTTTTTTTGGGAGGGAGGGCGTAAAATGGGGTGGGAGAGAAACAGGTAGAGAATTTAGGTAAAGTAGATGAAAAGTGAATTCATTAAAAAAAAAATTGAGAACTAGCATAGTTGTTTTGGGAACTTTTAGAAAATAGAAAAACATGTGCTTTAAAATTTTAGGGCAACACTGTTAAGTAAATTTGACAATTACTTATAAATAATTTAGAGAGTTAGTGGCAACTTTTTAGCATGAGAATTCCAGTCAGATATTGTGAAGCTTTTGAATGAATTAAATCAACCAAAATGAAGTGACCTGGGAGAAATGAGGTGCAGGGATTTTGTGGAGGTTGTTCTAATGCCCTTTTACATATATTCTTGGCTCTTTTTTGGATTTGTAGCTTTTGCAAATTTTCTGTCTGTCTATTTATTTTCTACTCTAATTATAAAATGGTTATCTTTAAAACTAATTGCTTTCTTTTTAATCCTTGATATCTGTGCTACATTTTATGTTCATTCCTCCATGGGAAAGAAAAGACAGCTTAACTTAAAAAAAGACTTTAAAAAAATTGTGTTGATGTGTCTGTATGAGTTATATGAACATCATGTGGGTGCAGGTGCCCCTGGAGGCTAGAAGAAGGCATTGGATTCCCTGAAATTGGAGGAACAGGCAGCTGTGAGCTGCCATGTGCGGATGCAGAGAACTGAACCTTTGCAAGAGCAGTAAGTGCTCTTAACCTCTGTGTCATTTCTTCAGCCTTGCATCATTCCTTTTTCATGGTTATGCTTTCTACCAGCTTTATTTTTTCCACTTCTAGCTAATTTCTGATGACTTGTTGGAGGCAGGGTCTCTCATGTATCCCAGGCTAGCCCTTCAATACCTTGCTATATATTAGAGGAGGATCTCTTCCTAGTTGTCTTTCTGCTAGTGGCCTCCCATTGCCTCAGAAACTAGTTTTTCTTCCCCCTTTGAAAGCCCTTAATTTGTATTATGCACAACCCTCTTTTAATCTCATCACTCCTAAAAACAAGAGAAAAGATCTATTTTTCCCCAGCTGATATGGTCTTTATTAAATGGCTTGGGCTGGCCTTGAACTTACCAGAATCACCTTGAGTCGACTGGCATGCACAACCATACAGACTCTACATATTTAAATGTTAATTTTCTCATGCAAATTATCCTGTTCATTCTTCGCTTTACCATTTTTCCATTTAATCTTTTATGGACTTTTTCTTACTGCTTTTATCAAGTGTGATTTTCTTTTTACACTCTGAGCCCTCAGGTTACCTCTTTACTATTTGGAAATATTTGATATTAATAGCATGCCCTGCCCCCTAGCCCCCTTAATAATTTGATAGACCCTGGGCATGCAGTGCCTATGGAATCCAGAAGAGGGCGTCTGATAGCCAGGAACTAGAGTCACAGGTGCTTGTTAGTCTCCATGTGAGTGTTGAGAATTGAAGCCTGGTCTTCTGGACTATCAGTCAGTCCTCCTCAACTGCTGAGTAATCTCAAAAAAGTTTTAACAGAAAAAAGCAAAGAGAAAACAATATGATTAAAATTTCAACCTGTACTGAAATGTGCAAAGCACAAAGTTAAAAGGATTCCATGTCTTACATCCTAGAGTTAATCATTGTTATATGTAATGTGTTGTCCCTGTTGTTGTCGTCATCATCATTATTTGATTTTTCTTTTCTTTTCTTTTTATTCATTTATTATATATGAGTACACTGTAGCTGTCTCTAGACACACCAGAAGAGGGCATCACATCTCTTTACAGATGGTTATGAGCCACCATGTGGTTGCTGGGAATTGAACTCAGGACCTCTGGAAGAGCAGTCGGTGCTCTTAACCACTGAGCCATCTCTCCAGCCCTGATTTTTCTTTTCTTTCTTTTTTTTTTTTTTTTTTTTCTTTTTTTTTTTTTTGAGACAGGGTTTTACTATGTACTCTGGCTGTCCTAGAACTCACTCTGGAAACCAGGCTGGCCTCTAGCTCACAGCTTGGCTTTTTTCTTTTGAGATAGGGTCTCTCTGTCATTTTTTTTTCTTTTCAATATTATTTTTAAAGATTTATTTATTTTATGTTCGTGAGTACATTGTAGCTGTCTTCACACACACTGAGGGCATTGGATCCCATTATAGATGGTTATGAACCACCATGTAGTTGCTGGGAATTGAACTCAGGACCTCTGGAAGAGCAGTCAGTGCTCTTAACCACTGATCCATCTTTCCAGCTCCTCATTTTCTTTTTAAATATATATACATAACAATGTCTCCACCATAATCCCTCTCCACAACCCTCCAAGCTTATAACCACAGTGACAGAGACTGTCCCCAAACTTGAGGGATGGAGAGCAGCATTCTGTTGAATGTTAACAATATACATAGGCTTAAACAGACAGCACATAGTTGGCAGGACTTGAACCTGTGCATAGAGAAATGGAGTTCTAGTCCATTGCCTTAACCACTTGGCCGTTACGACAGCTGTGTTTCTATTTTTATGTCATTGTACAAACATCTGTCCTCGTCTTTTAAAAATGACTTTTTAGTGTGAGTGTGCATAATGTGTATGTGCTCCACAGCATAGATAAAGATGTCAGAAGACAAATTTGTAGTTTGTTCTTTCCATCCAACTTTAAGTGGGTTTTGGTGATATGTCAGGCTTGTGTCTCAAGTGCCTTTATTTCCTGAACCATTTTATCAGTCCAACACATACCTTTTTGAGATTAGATCTTGCTGTACAGCCCAGGGTGACCTTGAGCTAGACATCAGATGCTAGAATTCCACATGAATATCACCATTTAATCATTTTTGCTTCCTAAGGCTGACTTGGTTTCTCTTATCTGTATGGACAATTGTAAGCTGCCGTTTGGTCATTCATATGTTCATCTGCTCAGGGATTGCTATCCACAGTGGACTGGGTCCTCCTGTGTCAATTATCAGTCACGACAATCTTTGACAGAGATTATTATAGGCAAATATGACCCAGAAAATTCTTTAATTAAAGTGTTCTCCTTTCAGGTGGTTCTAGGGTCAAGTAGATAATAAAACCTAACCAGGACACAAGCCATTTTTGGAGTGTTACTGGGTAGTATATTAATACAGGCAGAGAACATCAATGTTGCAGTATTTCTACTTTGGAAAGTCAGTAGTGTAAAATCTCTTTGAGAGACCTTTTTATTTACTACTGTCCTTCTAATGAAGTTTTAATATATGATGAACTGAACAAACGAGTAGATAAACAGAAGTGTGGCAATCTGATCTCAGATAGAGAAACCACAAAATATATGCCTAAACTTTAATGAGAAAGAGGTTGGTGGATATGGCCAGAGCAGAGAAGAAATGTTTGAAACCAATATAGAAAATTCAGCAACTTGAATCATGTAGACAAGATTAAACTTCCTGAATTTCATTTGAAGACATATACTGAAAAGACTGGTAGCATATCACAGTGATCTGATCTGGACACCTCTTTCCAAGTGTTCCTTTTATTTTTACTAACTACCTGAGAGTTTAATAAAGCAGCAGTATTTATGGTGGCTTATTAAATTCTGTATTTGTATTCAGGAAACTAATTCTTTTGTCTACCTTTTGTTTGTTTATCTTCCATGCCCTTTTATTTGTCTGGTTGACTGAGTACTTGTAAAGAGTAACTTAAATGCCTGAACTTGGTTTTTTCTCTTCTTTTTTCAGTGAAGGTGGTGTTTTTAAGGCTCATCTCACTTTCCCAAAAGATTATCCCCTCCGGCCTCCTAAAATGAAATTCATTACAGAGATTTGGCACCCAAATGGTAAGTTTTCTAATTTTATTTTCACATTTGCAAATATAATGATTTGTCACTAAAGATTTCACAATTACCTCAGTAAAAGTGCTCAGTGATTTGGGTGTGTGTGTGTGTGTGTGTGTGTGTGTGTGTGTGTGTGTGTGTGTGTGTGTGTGCGTGCGCGCGCACGCGCGCGCACATGGCCTTGTAATTGACTCCAGATACAAAGGTCTTCCTTCCTTCCTTCCTTCCTTCCTTCCTTCCTTCCTTCCTTCCTTCCTTGTTTGTTTGTTTGTTTGTTTGTTTTTTTCTGCATTTTTGGAGATGAGGAGTAGCAGGTTTGAGCCTGGACCTCACTATGTAACTAATGCTGGTGAACTTTTGGGTAATCTATGTCTTAGGTTGCCAATTGGTTGGCTTTCAGGCAAGAGCCACTACCACACTATGTTTTTTTAAAAATACCTTTTTAAGACATAGCCTCTGGCCTGGGAATCTAGCTCAGTTGGTGGAGTGCTTACCTAGCATGCACAAAACCTTGGGTTTGATCTCCAACATTGCATAAAATGTTAGATGCAAACATGTAATCTTCTAGCTATATAGCAAAGAAAATTGTAAAGGTGTATCCCAAAATCTTACAGATAGCAGCATTATTCATGTTATCTAAAAAGTGGCAATAATACTACTGCCAATCAGTTGATGAAAATAAAAGGAAAATATTGCATATACATGTAATGAAACATGATTTGATAAAAAGGAAAGTGCTTGGTATGATTTGGTGACAAAAATGTGAAACCTGCCTTTGGCATCTGTCAGCATCTGCCCTCACATGCATGGTCACACACAGGCGTATATTCAAACATGGAAAAGAAATAAATTTTTCAAAGAAACTAATAGATGGAGGCAATCATTTAATAATTCTACCTGTAAAATGTCTAGAACATGCAACACTGAAGACTAAAGTATATTCATGGTTGCTTAGAACTGCTGGAGAGTTTGAAGGGGAGAAGGGCCAATATAGATTATACAAGACTACTTGGGGGGAGGGGCGTGTGTGATAAAAGTTTCTAAAAATGTGTGTGCTTTGGTTGTATAACTGAGAAGTGTACTATAGAGGAGCAATTGGATCCCATGCTTCAAATAGTTGAATAATGTGTTGGGTGTTAAAAGTTATTATGGGGATATCTGGTAAATTTTTCAGTGAGTAAAAGTTCTTGCCATGTAAGCCTAGTAATCTGATTTGATCCTTGGAATTCTACAGAGGTTGAGATCAAATTCTACTGAGTTATGCTTCGGCCTCTACACGTGGGTTGTGGCATATATGTTCATAGATACATATATAATAATAAAATAATTTCAAAAGATATTACATGGAAAATAATAATTTGTGTAGCTTAGATGTATTCCAATTTAGACTTCTCTCTCTCTTATTGTTGGTTTTATTTGTTCGTTGTTTTGGTTTAGTTTTTTTGGTTTGGTCTTTCTTTTTTGAGACAGGTTGTCACTGTGTAGCCTTGGCTGGCCTGAAATTATATATGTAGATCAGACTGGCATTAAACTCAGAAATTATCCTGCCTTTGCCTTTGATGAGCTGGAATTAAAGATGTGTACTACCATGCCTAGCCCTCATACAGGGTTTTCAAGTGGCTTTAGTATTAGGAATAAAGCCATTTATTTGTAAAGAACATTAAGTTGAAAGGGGAAAAATAATAGACAAAACACTGTATGGGGAAATAAAGCATTTTGGCAAAGTAAGCGTAAATATTAAGTGTATAGCTAGTTGTAGAGTTAACAATAAACATTTCACAGAGAACATAGTTGTCATTTAATATACTTTTGGAAAACGTACTTAAATCAGAAATCACTAAAATTTAAACATTATCAGTATAGAAGAACTTTAGTCTTGAGTAAAGCAGCCATGATGGTAACAGTGCATAATCTGATAGCTGTGTAAATGACATATTTCTTTAAAAGTGTGTTTTGGTATGATTCTAATTTTGGTCATCCAACCTGGAATGTATTCTTCCAACATTTAATGATGAACTTTGAAGACATGATAATTGAAATAAGACAAATTTAAAAGAACAAAACTGTGATTATTATTATTATGCTTCTATGAGATACTTCAGTAATTAAAATAGTGAGAACAGGGCATTTTTAGATACTGAAGAGTTAAGGAAAGTGAAGACTTTGTATACACACAATTTGATTTGAGGAAGATGAATAATGGTTGTAATTGTATATCAGTGATTATTATTATTTTTTTACTTTATCTGCATTTATTTATGCTGAATTTATTCCCATGCCATGAGTTTTTGTTTCTTCAGTTTCTTCTGGGATATCTTTTTCTTCTGTGCAACCTCCTTTTCTGGCTTTGGAACAATCTGTTCCTTCTCAGTGAGGATCATCTCCATGTGGCAGGGGGAGCTCATGTATGGGTTAATCCGGCCATGAGCTCTGTAGGTTCGTCAGCGCATTTTAGGTGCCTGTTCACCTGGATGTGTTCAATGACTGGAGAATCTACATCCAAACCCTTAAGTTCAGCATTACTCTTTGCATTTTTAAGTATGTGCAGCAAAAATTCAGCACTCTTTTTTGGCCATCATCCCTGTGTTCAGCCCCATTGTTTGGCCTGGGTGCACCTACAGACTCCACCATTATACTGCCAGAATGGCACACACTGCTTCTTTAAAGTGACATCCTTCACATACTTGGTGGCTTTGCGGATATGCAAACCCTTGATGGCCTGGGCAGTTTCCCGGGTGTTCTTAAAGTGAACACGAAGGTTTGAACCTCTTGATTTGCATGATTTTGTAGGGTTTTCTGGGTCAAGGGAGTAGCGAACCATCTTCACAGGTCACCTCTGGTCGCTTACAGGAAGAGCATCAGTGATTATTTTTAATTCTTAACTGAGAAATGGTAGAAATTGTAATTTTATTCTATGCATATATTACAATAAAAATGAAATTCATGTCAACAAATATAAATCTTTTTTTTTTTTTTTTTTTTTTTTTTTTTTTTTTTTCCGGAGCTGGGGACCGAACCCAGGGCCTTTGCGCCTCCTAGGCAAGCGCTCTACCACTGAGCTAAATCCCCAACCCCAACAAATATAAATCTTAAGAGATGTCCTCATTTCTTAAGTGGTGTGAGAAATTAAAATGTTTTTCAAGATTCTATAGCTTTAAATCTAAAATAACTTAAATCTAAAACGAATAGTAATTGTTTTTGTTTTTTGAAACAGGGTTTCTTTGTGTAGCCCCTGGCTGTTCTGGAACTCACTCTGTAGACCAGACTGTCCTCTAACTCTTGGAGATCTTCCTGCCTTTGCCTCCTGAGTGCTGTTACTAAAAGCATGCACCATCTCGCTCTGCCAAATGATTGTTTTTTAAAAGCCATTTTCTTTTATAATTGTCATTATTATTTGGTATTTGCTTATTAATTATGAATGTATGAATGTATTTCCCTCCTCCCATCTATCCATCATTCATTCATCCATCCATCCGTCTGTCTGTCTATCAGGTCTCACCATCTACCCTTGTCTGGCACGGAACTCAAAGAGTTCCATCTGCTTCTCTGCCTCTTATATTCTAATATTAAAGGCGTGGACCACCACACTTTATTATTATTAATTTCTTCTATGCATATGGGTGCTTTGCCTGCATATAAGTGGGTTCTTGTATTATATGTGTACCTGGTGCCTGAAGAGCCTAAAAGTGAGTGTTGTATACCCTAGGACTACGATTACAGAAAGTTGTGTCACCATGTAGGTGCTGGGAATCACTCAAGTTCTCTGGAAGAGCAGCCAATACTTTTTAATAATGGAATAATTTTATCAGCCCAACTAATGATTTGGGGATTGGAGGAGAGATAGAAGGTCTCATGTATTCCAGGCTGGCCTTAATCTTGTAGATAAGGATGTCCTTGAACTACTAACCTTTTTATCTATTTTCACCTCTTGAATGCTGGGCTTATAAATATGTGCTATCATGACTGGTTTATAGGATGCTGAATGTGCGGCCAAGGCTACACATTCTGAGCAAGTCCTTTTCTGAGCTACATATACCCTTCATTTCCTCTCCTCCAAATCTTGATCTTACATAGATTCTTTCTGATGGAATCACATACAATTATTCAATCTTACCTTTTCAAAGAAAGTTTCTTATTTTGTAATAAGTAGGGAAAAACAAAAGTTCTGTGTTAAATGTCAAAATGTTTAATACTGTTCTTCCTTTTTTATCTGTTAATTCCATTTTGTTGGATTTCACAAGTCATGGGAGTGGATTAGGAAGAGAAACATCAGTTACAGGAAAGTTTTTATATAAAATCATCAAAAATATGGGTCTTTGATTACATGTCAAGAGTAACTCTGCTTTACAGAAGGGCTACCAAAAGTACTTGTTGGATTGATTGAGGTTTTATAAACCCTACCCCTTCACGTACAAACGCCTACCTTCCCTTCTTTCTCCACTTTCTCCCTCCCTCTTTTTGTCTCTCTGTATCTCTGTATTCTCTCACTCTCCTGTGTTCTTTGACCATGAGTTAGGGTAAGAAGAAAAACTTCTTCAAGAAATAATAGTATTGTTTGACAGAAGAAATCTACTGTGAAAAGCTACTTTTACTAATAGCTGTTAAAATTGTTTGAACACGTTTATAGATGTAGGATTTTTTGAAAATATTTACTTTTGGATGAAATAGTGCAAAGTGAGATACAGTTGTGTCTTTATCCCCTATAAAATTAAGAATATTTTTGTACTTCTACTCCAGTGACTGTTACTATATAGAACTTGCATTTAAAATGAATTTATGAAGTAGATTATGAGTATCATTTATTTATTTTAAAGCTTTTCTATTTTATTTTTTAAAGATTTGTATGTTTTATGTTTATGAGTGTTCTGCTTGCATGTATGTATGTGTACCATGTACCAGTGGATGTCAGAAGAAGGTGTTGGCTGCCCTGGAACAAGAGTTACAGATGATTGTGAATTGCCTTGTGGGTGCTGGAAATTAAATTTAGGTCCTCTGCAAGAGCTTCAGTGTTATTAACCACTGAAAAATCTCTCCAGCCCCTATTTTATTATTTTTAGTATATGGTTGTATTGCTTACATGCATGCCTGGTGCCCACAGAGGCCAGAAGAGGGTGTCAGATTGTCTGGCACTGTAGGTTGTGAACTGCCATGTGAGTACTTGGACTCAAACCCTGGTCTTCTATAAGAGCAGCCAGTGCTTCTAATCACTGAGACACCTCTCCAATGTGTGTCTTTCTGTGAGTCTGTTCATTTTCACTGTTACATTAACGCCCCCTCCCCATTTTACATTTATATTTGTGGAACCTTGAGGGATCATCTTACTAGAATTTGAGAGGAAAACAACACAGGACAGCTGTAAATGCTGGGCGTAAAGAGTTGGAGAAGTAGAAGGGAAAAGGCTTGTTCTTTGTATTAGGGACAGCAATGGAGGTCTGCAATCAGTTGTAATTTTAAAGAATGTAAAATATAGTTAAATATAGCTTATATTCCTCCTTAGCTTTTGAGGTGGCTCTTGTGCATTTGGTAAAACCGGTAACAGTCTCAAAAGGGTAGTAGATTATGTTTAGTTAATCTCCATGTAAATGTTTTATATACATACATATCACATTTGTAATAAATTATGTGTAACCATATTTAAACAATTCTTATTCCATAATTTTACAGTTGATAAAAATGGTGATGTTTGCATTTCTATTCTTCATGAGCCTGGAGAGGATAAATATGGTTATGAGAAGCCAGAGGAACGCTGGCTGCCTATCCATACTGTGGAAACCATCATGATTAGTGTCATTTCTATGCTGGCAGATCCTAATGGAGACTCACCTGCAAATGTAGATGCTGCGGTAAGGTATTTGCCTGATAGCTGATGCTCCCATCCTTACTCTTTCTCTCTCTTAATAAAACTCAACTTGAAGTTTAATACATATATGTATCTTTTTGTGTCCATATTTTCATTCAAATAAAATGTATAATGGATTATTTTGTATAATTCACGTATAATGGATTATTTTGAAATATGTAGGATAAATATGGTTATGAGAAGCCAGATATTGTGCAATGTAGATACTTTTTTTTTTTTTTTTTTTTTTTTTTTCAGAGCTGGGGACCTAACCTAGGGCCTTGCACTTCCTAGGCAAGCGCCTACCACTGAGCTAAATCCCCAACCCGTGTAGATACTCTTAAATAGTAAATTTGAACTAGTTGGCATGCATTAATTCCCTCTATAATTTTTGAAGTAAGAACAATTAAAATCTACTCTTTTTCACTAGTATTCAAAATAATGGATTTCATTATGACAGCTTATGTTAATAAAATTATAATTGTATCTTGTTGTAGTTGTCTTGGCTTCAGGACTTTTTTTAACTTTGAAAAAACTAATAATTAAAAATTGCTATTGCCTGCATTCTTTGAATGGTTATTATAAGAAAGAGAAATACAGGCTAGGTATTTTTGTGAACATTTCCTGGTATCTACTTGTTTGTTAAAAATTGGTTTTGTGGTAATTGAATTATGTTGTTGCTCATGCTGGTACTGGTGCCATCCAAGGAGAGTGATAAGACAACCATTGCTCCTACTTTTGCCGTGTGTGTGTGTGTGTGTGTGTGTGTGTGTGTGTGTGTGTGTGTGTGTGTGAGAGAGAGAGAGAGAGAGAGAGAGAGAGAGAGAGAGAGAGCGAGCGAGCTGTTTTTTTTTTTTTTTTTTTGGTTTTTTTTTTTTTTTTTTTTTTGACTTGTTTGTGGAGTAGGCGACACCTTGTTCTGGCTCGTTCGAGGGCTGAAGGCAACTTTGGGAAGTAGATTTTCTCCTAGCATGTGCATCTTCAATCCCTCACTCAGGTCATCAAGTCCTCTAGCTACTTAGCCATTTCACTACCCACCCTGTTTCTATTTTAAAAGAGAATTTTCCCAGTAGCTGTCATTAGCATAAGAGCTTTCTATTTGTAGTTCCCAGCCTATTGCTTTACAAAAACTTGCTTTTGTACCTCATCAGCTTTTTGTCAGGGATTATATTGGGCTTTGAACCTAGGTCCTCATATGTCCTAGGCAAATGGCTTAGCACCTGAGCTGTATTGAAAATACTATGCCTTGAAAAAAATATTGTGGAGTGTTTAGGATTGATTTGAAACAAGTTTAAAACAAGCTAGGCAAGCATGCTACTACTGAATCACAACCCTACTATAGCATTTTAAGATGTATAATCTAAAGGATAACATTTATAATTAAAATAGGTATTTTTGATTGTAATAGGTTTACATAAAATAATTTGATTTTATTTTTATATCTACAGAAAGAATGGAGGGAAGACAGAAATGGAGAATTTAAAAGGAAAGTTGCCCGGTGTGTAAGAAAAAGCCAAGAAACTGCTTTTGAGTGATGTTTATTCAATAGCTAGTAACTTCACTTATTTCAGGGTAAGTTCATCTTAAAACTGTGCAACTCTTTTATCTTTTTTGTTCAAATGCTATGCTAATTTTTGCAAAGCATTTGATTTCGCTATTTGACTTGTATATATTAGCTTCATTTTATATCTTCAGTTCCATATACTGTAGTTTGCTGCTTCTTGGAGCTATAGTATAACCATTTTTTTTTTTTTTTTCTATTTTGGGGCACTCAGGTGTTTTTAAGTCGATGTTCTGTATTAAAATAGTTTTATGTTAATAGTCTTATTTTTTTACTGGTAGTAATGAAAGAATTTATTTTATTTTTTAATGTTGTTGGCAATTAAACCCAGTGCCTTGGCACTTCCTGGGAAAGGGAACCCTTGGACTGAGCTAAAACTCTAGCCTGTATTGATGATAATTCTGGTAATGAAGATGTCATTTTGTTCCTTTCACTTCACTCTTTTTATTTACTTTCTTCATTTCGCTTCTTAAATGGGGACTGAAGCATCTCTCGAATCCTCTTATACTGAGTATTTTATATACATGGTCGGTCTATCTCTATATATCTGTATGTCTGTATGTCTGTCTATCTGTCTATCTATCTATCTATCTATCTATCTATCTATCTATCTATCTATCTATCTATCTAACTAACTAACTAAAACTAAAATAAGAATCTGAAAACTAGGAATGAGCCCACTTGTTGAAGTACTGCCTAGTGTTCAGGAGGCCCTGAGTTCAGTCTTGTTCTAGTTAGCTTTTTTGTTGCTGTGATAAAATAGCCAACTTGTTAAGTTCTTAATTAGGGTTTCTATTGTTGTGATAAAGCACTTGGATCAAAAACAACTTGGGATGGAAAAAGCATAATTCATTCTAACAACTCTAAGGTCACAATCTATCACTGAAGGAAGTCAGTACAGGAATATTCAAGGTAGAGAACTTGGAAGCAGAAATTGAAGCAGTTACCATGGGGAAATTGCTCACTGACTTGCTCCCCATAGCTTGCTCAGTCTGCTTTCTTATTTATGCAACCTGAAGCCACATGTCCAGGGGTGGCATCACCTCCTTCCCCCACCCACATACATCAATCATTAATCAAGAAAATACCATACAGACTTGCCTACGTGCAATCTAATGCAGGCATTTTCCCAATTGAGGTTTCTCTTACCAAATTAACTCTAGCTTCTGTTCACACAAAACAACAATGAAAAATACCAGAACAGCTACAAAAGGGTTTATTTTGGTTTACAGATTATAATCCAGCATAGAAGGAGGTCTGGCACTCAGCTCAGGAATCTGGAGGCAGGAACTTAAAAGCAGAAACAATTGAAATGCCACTTCTGGATTGCTTACCTTAATTGGCTCATCCTGCTTCCTAATATATCCCAGAACCACATGCCAAGAGGTAGCACCATCTACGTTGGGCTGGGCCCTCCCTTATCAATCATTAATCAAGAAATGTCTCAGATTTCTTCAATCTGTTTCTTAAATCTCAGGTGACACTAGCACAGTGGTTTTTAAACTTCCTAATGCTGCCACATTTTAAAATGTTTCTCATGTTATGGTGATACCACCATGAGATTATTTTTGTTGCTACTTCATAACTGTAATTTTGCTATTGTTATGAATAGTATTTGATTTGTGACCCCTGTGAAAGTGTTCTTTGACTCCCAGGTTGAGAACTGCTGCTCTTGCTTCTGATAAGTTGACAAAAACTATCACAAAGATCCCCAACCCCACATAAAACCAGGTGTTATGGCACATGCTTGTTATTTCCATCATGGCAAGAGGACCAGAAGCTCAAGGTTACCTTTGGCTGTATAGCAGATTCAAGACCACCAAGGAATACATGAGACACTCTCAAAAAAATCAAAAGAAAGATTTCCTATTATATTGCTAACACCATTGAACATCTTTTTCTTTTCTTTCTTTCTTTCTTTCTTTTTTTTTAAAAACTGGTCTTTTATATCTTGGTCAGGCCAGTGGGGTAAAGTTTCTCTTTTATTATATAATCTGTATGTAGCTACAAGTATTTTACATCTAATAGGGAGTCAAAGATGAAGGACTCCATCTAACATAGAAAAGGATATAATGTAGATGAGTTGATCACATTTTTTATTTGAAACTGAAATATGTGCTAGTTGTGGTGTTATATGCTTGTAACCTAAGTCCTTAGATGCTAAGGTAGGAAGAGCAGAGCTAAGATTGAACTCAGGGTCTTATGTGTGACATTGTATCAGTGAGCTATATCCTCAGCTTATGGTTTCCATATACATGTATGTGTAGGAATCTATAAATCTTCACTTCCTTCCCCCTCACATATATAGAAGAGAACAGGAATAAGGAAGTGGTTGTTTGAGGTAAGCAACAAGTGAATTTGATATATTTGTTGTTTTTGGAAGGTTGGACTATTTAACAATAGAGAAGTTATAATTAGGACATGGTTACATGGCTTTCAGGTCAGCACCATTACTTGAAATGATATACAGTAATTACATTTCCACATTTATCTTTTCTAGAAAAAAAATTAAAGACTTTTGGAGTGAAGCTATTCTTTGGACATAATTTGACCAAAAGGAGTTTGGCTAGATTATCCTTTTTTTTTTTTTAACATTTTACTTTTTTTATTATTATTATTATATATAAGTACACTGTAGCTGTCTTCAGACACACCAGAAGAGGGCATCAGATCTCATTACAGATGGTTGTGAGCCACCATGTGGTTGCTGGGAATTGAACTCAGGACCTCTGGAATAGCAGCCATAGATTATCTTAATTCTTTGAGCAACATAATGCTCTTGATAGCTGATAGTAAAAGACCAAGTTTCCTGATTATAGTTGTTCAGTGTCTTGGCAATCAGATACCTTTTTTTTTTTTTTTTTTTTTTTTTAAATCTTCCTTTAGAAACAATCTCCAGACAACTGCTTCTTGGTCCTAAAATTTCTCATTGTTTATATCATAGGGAAATGATTATAGAATGTCTTATACTCTATACCTGGTTCTCTGGGAGATTGTTAGCCAGGCATTAATTCTGGGCAAACATTAGGTAAATTACCTCAAAGCTACACTTGTGCAGCATTGTCCTTTGTGTTTTAGTCTACTAAGATATATTTGCACACACACATGCACACACAAGTTAGAAATAGTGGAATGTGACCCTGAGGAAGAATAAATTTGTCTGTTGCATCTATCTCATCTATTCTTTGCAGGAGTAGGGTGGCTATTGCCACAAAATTTAGATGTAGTTCTGTTTTAGACTTCTTCCTAAGAACTCTTCAGTTTGTGAATCAGGTATGTGTAAGACACATTTCTTCCTCCAGTAGAGCTTTTGGTGTGGTTGATGATTTATAAATTTTGAGATGATTATAAAAGATAAATTTCAGTTTTGTCTTTGTTGGATTTACCAAACTTGATATCTTGTATGACTTGACTTTTCTATTTAAATTTTATGACTTGAATCCCTAGAGAAAAATTTCTGATTCCATTTACCCAAAATTGTGCTTGGCATTAGATGTAGGTTTCTGGGAACATTTGTTGTGGTGGTTTAATGACCCCTACCCCACAGGTTCCTCCGGGATTGAATGCTTGGTCTCCAGTTAGTCAGGCTCTTTGCGAAGAATTAGGAGCTGTGGCCTTGGAGGAGGTGTGCCACTGGAGGAGGGTTGTGAGATTTCAAAAGCCCCCACAGTCCCAGTTTTCTTTCTACCTCCTATTTGTGGATCAGAATGTATAACCTCTCAGATATTGTCTCAGCACCATGCCTACCTGCTGCCATGCTTCCCTTGGTGACAGTCACGGACTTACCTTCTGAAACTGCAAGCCACAAATAAACTGTTTCGTTCATCTGTAAGTTGCCTTGGTCATGGTGTCTCTTCACGTAAGAAAAGCAGCTAAATTCTCTTTGTGTTCCATCTCTGTTATGTATTCTCTCAAAGTACACATTTTAGATAAATGTTCTGTAAGGTTCCACTCATAAATGGGATTTTAAAAATTCTTGAACCTAAGGTCGTTGAAGTTTTCAGAAACTGCTTAGAGCATATTTTGTTTTGTTAAGATACTGTTGTTATTTTATAACTAACTGGAAAAGCAAGATTGTGCATTACATGTTTCAGTCCACTTGATCATCCATTTCTAAATTTAGGAAGCATTTGATTAATGACTTGGTGAAGACACTTAATGGTTGGAAAATACTTTTTAAGGAAGTTCAGCTATAGCTTCTCTTTCCTCTAGTAGCTTTGTAGTTTGTGCTGGTTCATCTCTGTTGTCATTTGTTTTCTAAAACATATTCAAATTATAAATCATGTCTAATCATGCTGAACTGTAGAGCTTCTACTGTACCTTTATTTTAAGGAAAACCTGGTAATAAAATTATCCTGTTTCTCTTGCAAAAAAAAAAAAAATCTTGAACCTTATGTTTTTTTATACTAGAAATTCATTGTTAGCTGCAAAAGGGGAAAACTTCATGTGATGATTTCATTTACCCCAATTTTTACAATACTTAGCACACCGTAAGCATTTGATAAGATGTAGGGTTTTTTGTTGTTGTTATTTTGTTTTAAACACGTGTTTCTTAAATTTTTTATTATTAATATAAATAATAGTTCTATTCAGTTGTCATTTATAACTTTTTACATAATGCTGTTTGTTTTGTTGTAGGTCTCCAATTGAGAAACATGGCACTGTTTTTCCTGCACTCTACCCACCTATTGCTGGACTTCTGTTGTAACAAGTTGGCAAACTCTGGCTGGAACTGGGCTGCAATAAAACATGCCAGTCATTAATGCTGACAAGAGCCTAACAAGTGCCAACTTACAGATGATTACGCATTTTGAATTCTAATGAACTGTTTTAACCTTCAGGAAGAATTGTAAAGACCTGTACATAGCACAACATGATCCGGATAATATATATACTGTTCATGTACATCCACAAACACACCTTGTACCAAATAATGCTGTCTTGTAGTAGAATAAGAATCGTGTAAATTCTAAAAGACTTTAGCAGGTTTTCTTTTCCCATTCATCGTTTTTTATCAGTTCAAAAAGATTTCTTAAAGCATGTCAGGTGAAAACCAATAAGGATTAAAAGTTTCCATATAATTTCCTTTAAACCATTGAGTCTTTCATTACACTCTTTCCATTTACTAATCTTTTATATTTTCTTTGTTTTGGCACACCCTCCCCCTTTCCTTTTATCTCTTCTATCTGCCAGAAAGTTCTCAAATCATTTAGCTAAAATACTGAAATACTAGTAAATTACTTGATTTTCACGATGACTTCAGAGTTGGGGTCATCACTAGGTGCTTTGTCCTTTTTGTACTCTGATTCACCCATCTCTTGGATTGGATGTAGCAATAACATTTTCTGGCTGTTGAGAGCTCTTGATCCTAGTCACTATCTCCTGAGAACTTTAAAAAAAAAAAGTAAAGTCTGTTCTAAGTTCATCTTAGTGAAATTTATTCCAAACAATACAAAAATCCAGATTTGGTTTTATTTTTGCCCTTAAGTTGTCTGATATTAAGGTTGGATGAATATAGCATGCGCAGCTACAGGCTTTCTACATCTGGGATTGCTATTACAAATGCTATTTGTCCTATTACCCTTCTCCTTAGCCCATATTTGTTTCTTCTTACAGCAGATTTTCCTCACCTATTGTACAAAGAAATTGCGATGTATATTTTCATGTAATTTGATTTTGGAATTTTGTCACCTTATGTAGTGAGTTCTTCCAAAATATAATTTTTTTCCAATAATTGTCAAGTTGTTGGCTTTTATTGTATTAAATGAAGGTTATAGTACTGAATACCAGAGAAGTGCAGTTTAGAAAAATCTCAGGTTGATTCCTTATGCAAACTTAATACTTGAAAATCTCATGGCCATGGCAGTATACTATTGGGTTTTATTTAGATTCTTTATCTGAATCTGAAAGTATTACAGGGGAAAGTCCTTTGCTAACTGACATACAGAATTTGTCACTGACATAGTGCACTTAGATTTGATTTTTCTTTGAGCATAAGTATTGTTTCCTAAGTGGTTTTATGAAACAGCTTTGGTGATGGGTAAAATTAGTACATTAAATGTTAAAGACAGGCAGACCTAAGCTCCTGTCTGGTTTTGGCCGAGAATGGGAAGTTGTGTTTGGTATGTAAGAGCTAGAGCATAAAACAGTACCTGTTACTTGAGACTGTTTGAGTGTGAGGATAGGTGTGTTTCTGCCCTTGGGGTTTGGATAAGTCTTTTGGCAGAAAAGGGAATGAAAGGATTCCTGTTGGTGTCAGACCTTTCAACTTCTTATGTCTTTTAAAGCAGAGGGGAAATGGATCAAGATGTGGCTATGATACAGCAACATTTTCAAATTAGTTTTCTCAGAAGCATTCTGAAATCCTATAAACATGAAAACCCATAAATGTGTAGCAACTGTGAACACTTGGTTTTATTGGAGCCCAATAATCTTCAAGAACTTTTAGACACCTGCTCCCCACCCCAGACTAGAGCTATTCTACAGTGCTACTGTCCTGTCAGAAATTGTTCCCACAATGGTTGCTTTTGCAAATACGGAGTTGGATTTTTGCTCTCCTATTGCTGTGATTCTAGCAGTCTGTTAAATTAAATCCAGGGTTTGACTGCTCAGCAAGTAGTAAATCGCCTAGTAACTCAGGGACAACTGTTCTGCACTTGTAAGTGGCACTGTAACCATGTGGGCCAGATCAAGGACTACTGGAAAGGTAGGAGTGATTGCCTTCCTCCTGAAGCTCTTTCTCCTCATGGTGCCCTGACCAATCTTTACACCTGAAACAGAAGCCTGAGTGTTAGGGCTTGCTTTTCTGTCAGAGGTGTCATCTGTGCCTTTCCTAGTGTTCATCTGACAATGTGGATTTCAATGCCTCTACATTTGACTTAAACTCACATTCAGGTGGCACTAAACCAAGTGGCATTCATCCCACTAATGCATCATCATTAGAGTGAGGCAGTTGTGTTTTAAAAACAGTCCCATCACTACCCCAAAACCCTGCCACCTATGCCACCCATCAGCTATTCCTTTAGATTATAGAATTGTTGGCTGTTAACTAATGTTCAAAGTTCTTATAGAGGATCGCAAATTTTAGTCTTTTTTTAATGAGATAATATTGATAGCTTTTTGACCTCAGAGTTTAAAATCACACAGAGTTGATCTTCTTGTCATTAGAAGGTAATGCTTGAACATTTGATTTTTCTATTTTGTGATACCTGGGTGTCATATTATCTTTTAATGGCCTTTGGTCCCAGTTGTGAAATTTTATTTATATGCTCATTCATTCTCTACAAACCTGCCTCCTTCGGGTCTTGGTGCCTGTGTTTCATTGTCTGGTCTCTAGTTGGTGGAATTACCCTTTTTTGTACTGCCACTTCTCAATATTTTTGAAGTTTGACATAATGTTGCTTCATTCCAGTTTTTTTTTTTTAAGTTCTGTAATTTGACTGTATTTAACTATGTGAGCTTTTTTTTTTTGTGTGATGTTTACTGTATTGTTGTAAAGCACCTTAATCATGTGATGGGTGCTCTAGAAATCAATAAATGATGACTTAGAGGCTGTATTATGAGCTATTTTGGTTTTAGGTTGCAGGTCTCAAGTTGTGGGATGCTTTGTATATAAACAGCATATAATACCAAATGATGCACACACAGAAACTTTGGTGGATTCATAAGCTTTATTTAAAGAAGGAATTTGAAAGCAGGAGTTAACTTGATGTCCAGTCTGATAAAATGCTCCCTAAATTTCCAGTGCATGGTCAAACATCATTTTATCAGAGTTTCTGTTCATGGTTACTTAGAGGCTTGAAGTGAACATTTGGCAGACAATATTGGGAATCTGTTTTGCTTAAACTAGGCTGGTTCTACCTTAGAGGTCAGTAAATTTATGAGGAACCTAGAGTCAAATGTGAACTGGATGAAACTAACTCCCCTCTAAACAAAGTGCCATCCCTGCCAAGTGTGTTTAGTGAGTGGCAAAAGAGATAAGACTGAACACTTTCTCTAAAGATAATAGTATCTACTCATCTTGAGTCCTCAGATACTGACAACTAACTTAATGTCTTGATGATTATGCTCATCTGTAAGTTCCTAGTAGCTGTTTGGCCTCTTTCTTATAAACTAGAAGAATATGGAGCCAGGTATCTTAGAGCTAAATTAGAAACAAGAAAATTTAACCCTGATAAGTGCATTTGGGATGAAATTGCTATAGAAGGAACTAGATGTTGCCCCTGAACTCATTATACATAATCACTAGGTAAATAGAAAATAGTTCTATTTGCTGTTTCTAATGCAAATAAACAAATTGTTGACTCTAGTCTACGTTCTTTGTGTTAGGCACCAGGCTCTCAAGGAACTTTTCTCCTTAGGCCTCAAGAAGATAAGGGAGTAACTACCTCATTCAGTTTTCTGGAAGCCTGCAGAACTTGCCAGAATTTAGTTTACAGAGAAAATTACTTTCTAGGTATGGTATTTCTGGTTGGTTGATTGGTTTCAGGTGTGCAGTCCACCTGGCAAGTATGATTAGACTTGTTGAATTGGTACCTATGCACTGGCCATTAGTGACATGATCACAGTCTTGAGTCCTGTTCACATAAGTAAACAGGGATAAATCAACAGCTTTCAGTAGCCAGACACATGCACAGAGAGTCCTAGGAAAGAGAAATGACTTTCTGCAGCAGTATCCACTTGAAATCGAGGGGCTGAGGGTGTTATCCCAGTGCCAAAGGACTTGCCTAATGTGTTAAGCCCTAGCACCACAGACACACACAGGGCTGGGGAGATGGCTGAATTTGGTAAAGTGTTTACCATGCAAGCATGAGAAAATTCAGATCTCCAGCACAGCAGTGCTTACCTAAAATTCCAGTGCTGGTGAGACAAATTCAGGAGGCATTTCTTGGTTGTTCATTCTACTCATATATGTGAGCTCCAGTTTTAGTGAAAGACTTAACAAAAAAATAAAGTGACCTGGGTGTTTTGGGGTATACCACCTTTAATCTCTGCACTCTGGAGGCAAAGGCAAGTGAATCTTCGTGTTTGAGAACAGCCAGGTCTACAGCAGGAGTTCCAGGACAGCTGGGGCTACATGGACCCTCTCAAAAAAAAAAAAACAAAAACAAAAACAAAAAAAAAAACTACAAATGAGCACGATACCTTGACTACTGTCCTCCACAGATATGCTATACCTTCACACATACCCTATAAAAGAAATAAAGCACTTGAATGCTCACAAAATCTCATTCCTAACAAGATTAGAAAACACGTGTTTATTAAGCAAGCTTCTTGATAGCAGATTTTGCTATCTGTGCATTATAAAGACTCTGGTCAAACTGTAAGAAGGATAATCCAGGGTAAATAGTATCTCAACTGGAAACAAGTTTAAGCCGGATGTGGTGGATACCTCTGCTCCTAACACTTGGAAAGGAAGAGCAGGAGGATCAGGAGTTTTAGACCAGTCTGCTCTGCATGAGACCTGTCAAAAATGTGAAAAACAAAACAAAAACAAGCTCCAAAAAAAAAAAAAAATAAAAACAAAAAACAAAAAACCTGGCTCAGTTTAAACTTACAATGGTTGCAAAGTAAGTCAAAGAGAAGACATGCTGCAAAACAAAGGACAGCACTTTCCAACCAGTTAAGTCATTTTAGTGTTAGGAGCATGAGTATTTTTAGCGTCTGAAGAGTCTATGCTTGAAGCTGGCTTATGTAGCCACTTGAAGATCTCAGAAACTCATGTTTGGCACAACTATGAACCATCCTCAGCAAGACAGTGAAGCTTTGAGCTCTGGCACTTCTATTGAAACTAACAAATTGTTTCTTTAGTCACATGCCGGTTACCTAGGGCCACTACTCTAAACACTGCCCTGCTATTTTCCCTACCCCTACAGGAAATCTACAATTGAATATCAGTACAATTGAATATCAGTTTTTTAGTACATAATTGTTTTTTTTTTTTTTTTAAAGATTTATTTATTTAATGTATGTGAGTACACTGTAGCTGACTTCAGACACACCAGAAGAGGGCATCAGATCCCATTAGAGATGGTAGTGAGCCACCATGTGGTTGCTGGGAATTGAACTCAGGCCCTCTGGAAGAGCAGTCAGTGCTCTTAACCACTGAGCCATCTCTCCAGCCCCTACATAATTGTTCGTAATGTATTTCAGTGTCCTTCTCTTCTATTTTCTCAGTGTTTTTTAGCCAGAGTCCTCCCCTTTTCAAAATTTAGCCATCGGCTTTATATCTTTATAATCTGAACTCACTTCTTTCATTATTCCATTTCATTACCCACTAATGTTTTAATTGTAGCAGATCTTCCTAAAATCTTAGCTGTGCTCTAAGGCACTACTTAACTGTTGATGCATTATTTTTATTCTCCTGGATTAAAATAACCCTTTGTTGACCTGGAAGCCTCAGGTGTACTAATTACACATGTTAGTTATGCAGACCAAGAAAAAGGTTTTATGGCAAGAATGGTGGCACTTGCCTTTAATCGCAGCACTCCAGGCAGAGGCACTAGGATCTCTTATCAGTTTCAGGCCATCCTGGTCTATATAATAAGTTCCAGAATAGCCAGAGTTATATTAAAGAGACCCTGTCTCAATTCCCCACCCTACCCCACAACCAAAAAAACCCGGTTAGTGTTATCTAGGAATGTTACCCCTCTATTTTGTTATTGTCAAATCATCTAATCATTCTCACATTCACAAAAGGTTTAAGCTTCTGGTTTACAGTCTTCCTTTCCCGTTTCCTTGTTATTTCTACTCCTGTCCTAAGTGTTATTAGCTTCTGGTTGGCTTTGCCACTTTGACCTCAGGGATCTGACAATTTTACTTACATAACGTTGGTCTTTAATTTTTGCGACCCCCTATTGCAGTAACCAGTGTTTTGCCAGGTTTGACAACCCAAGTTGTAGTCTTTCTTGTTTTGGCTATAAAGTTCTCAAAACCTTGGAGAAATGCTATCATTTAAGTTTTCTGACAGCATCTCACGTGGCTACAAAGTAACTTAAATCTGCAGTCCCTGCCTCAGAATAGTCCACGTTTGCTCTGCCCTGAGGACCGACTGGAATAAGAGAGAAACCAGTCAGCGGTTGTCAAACCTTCCAAAACAATGAAGGTGGTGGGAGGGTGGAGGAGGCTCAGATCTCCTGCCTAGTACTGCTTCCCGCTCGACTTTCATATACCCCTTGTCTACTCCAGCTCCTCCCTTTGCCACGCCTCCACCCAGTTCTCGCGAGGCTTGATGACTCCGTTCCGCCAGCACTTCTCGCGAGGCTGTAGGCAGGGCCGGGCCCGACATGGCGGAAGGTAGGTTTTTTGTGGGGCGGCGCGGGAAAATGCGGACCTGTAGGAGCGACACTGACGGGGCACAGAAGCCCCAGGAGGGATTGTCCGGATGTGGTCGCACGGGGCGTCACGTGTCTCGCGAGCCTTACTGTATAGCGTTTTGGGGCTCCCCGGGCCTGGATTCTCAACACCGTTCCTATGGCAACGCCCCTCCCGTAGCCCCCCCCCCCTTCAATCCCCTGGATCGGAGTAGGCTCAGAACAGGAGAGGGGTCCGGTGCTGGGAGCGAATGCTTTAGAAGAAGCTCCAGAAGGCTATAGAGCAGGCAGGCACCTGTGCCAGCGATGCTGGAACAGCGAGGGAAGTGCCCTTCTCCTTAGGAAATCGAAACTGCTGTCATGGCAGGTCCTGCATCCGGAAGGGTGCATCTCTTGCTTGCGGAAGAGCTTAGGACTCTGCCTTGGAAGAGGTCGGGAAGATCCGGGAATGCAACTGGACGACGGGCTTCTTGGGCATTCGCTGTAGTAGTCTCTAGGCTTTTTGGCCACCCCCAGCATGTGGGCACGCACGCAAGATTCTCTGAGGTTTACAAAGGGGGCAAGAGGAGAGGTTTTCTCAATAGAGGAGTTGACCAAGGTCACACTGCTTGAAAGAGGTGTGCTAAAGCCAGGCTTCGGTTCCTTTACCTCCTGCTTCTCTTTTTTAGGGTACTTTATGACACTGCAGGTAAAGACATCCGGTTTCTCAGGTGTAGCCTCCCTTAAGGAATAATGTTAGGTCTTTGCTTGTCAAAGCTTTACTGCACAAGTGGGGAAGAAAGCCCTGAGATGATGTAGTGAGCAGACAATGATATTAGACCTGCCTTGTGTGCTTCTCCTGTGTACCCCATTGTTGGAGAAAAATGCTTCTTGTTGGACGTGATTGAGTGGCTGAAGATTGCTTGATCGAGTCCTGGCCCGTGTGTGTGTGTGTGTGTGTGTGTGTGTGTGTGTGTGTGTGTGTGTGTGTGTGTGTTTTGTTTGTATTTTTTGGTAAGCTTTGATTAAACCCATCATTTCTTGATCTGAGATTTGGGCAGTGTGACAGTTTGTGTAGTCTTCTCAGATTTGAATTAGGTTTAAAAGTAACACGAAGTAGGCCTGCCAGGTATGTTTTTGCCCTTTATACTTTATAGCTAAGTGAACTGAGGCCAGAGTCATGGCTAGGACTGGATCCAGTTTTCATTTTTTTCTACCATGTTAAACACCTTGGAGGTGGAATCTCAGGTGAGCACTGTTCCAAAGAAGAAGAGAAAGCAAAGGGACTGAAGGGGTTGGGTGTGGTGATCCTCACATGCTTGTAGTTCATTCAGCACTTGGCAGGTTGGAAGCATACACAGCCTACCTGGAGTGCATGAAACCCTGTCCAAAAAAGGAACTAGTTGATTTTGCAAACCACAGACTGTTGTGTACCTGTTGCTCAGCAGTGAGGTTTGGGAGGAAGGTTCAGGAGGGCATAATGTGAGTTCCAGAGTAGTGTAGAGCCTTTAGGAAGGAATCTGAGTGTTGGGGAAGTACATGACCAGGTTTCAGGTCGTGGATGGAATAGTTTTTTATTCAGTAGTTTTATTGAGAACGTAACTGTGTTCGTGCTCAGGTTCCAATTATAGGGAATTCATAAGGGCCAGGGTTGGTACACTGTTTACTTTTAGTTGTCTTGAGGTGATTAGAAACATCTATCTAACCAGTGGACTATACACCTTAACAACCAACCAAACATCCTTCCAGGATTAATCGGTTGGAGGGATGAGGTGATAGGGAGATGATAGTCTTAGTCTCTGACTAGTCTACCCTAGCTACACTCCAGTTTCTAAGTCCTGGTGAGGACTGTTGAAAATGATGTTATAAAGCTCAACTAGGAAAATTTGAGAAATGCACAGAAAAACAAAATCACTAAAGATATTTTGTTTTTTATGCTTCATGTGTTTTTGTTTGGTTCTGCTGCTTGTCAGAGCTGGCTGCTCTTCAGAGATATTCATAAACAAAAATAGCAAATTTATGTAAGATGAAAAACTTAAGATTATTTATCAATATACTCTAGAAACTTTCCTGGTAATTGGTTACTTGGTAGTGGTTCAGGTTTGGGAATTAGTACTCAAGAATAGTAAACAGAATCTAAGAAACCACATATTCAGTAAGTTATCTGACTTGTATAGAAAACCTTCTTTTTCCTATGCCTGCTCATGTGACTGAATACAGGTCTACTCTAAAAGCTTTTTTTTTCTTTTTAATTTTTTTTACACAAGTTCTCACTTTTAGGCCTAGTGGGCCTGGAACTTGCTGGTAAATGGGGCTGGTTTAGAACTCACAGAGACACTGCCTACTAATGTCTCCTGAATTTGGGATTAACAAAAGGAGTGTGCTACCACCCCAGCCTCTAAAAGAGATTTTTTTTCTTCCCATTTTGTACACTATTTTGTACAATCTAATCTGTGCTTTCTTCAGACTCCATTGAACACTTTTAAGTTTCCATGAGGTCTTCCTGTATTCACTTTTTCTCAGTTGGTTTACTCACGCACAGCCTTTTAAGGTTTTCCCAGTCTCTTTGTTTTGTTTTGTTTTGTTTTGTTTTGTTTTGTTTTGTTTTGTTTTTCTGGAGCTGGGGACCCAACCCAGGGCCTTGCACTTGCTAGGCAAGCGCTCTACCACTGAGCTAAATCCCCGACTCCCAGTCTCTTTAAAGCAAACCCGGTCTATGCCAGATGTGGTGACTCCCATACTTGGAAGATAAAAACAGTAGAATCAACGGTTCAAGGACATCCTCAACTACGTGGCAGGTTCAAGGCCACCCAGGGATACATGAAACATTGTCTCAAAAAGAATAAAAATCATGGCCAGGTCAGTAGCACAGTGGCTGCAGGTTTGCTACCAAGCCTGGCCACCTGCATTGGTCACAGAGAAAGTGGAAACAGACTCCACAGATGGTCACAATAGTGCCACTTCCAGTGCTCAACAGTCATGGAACAGTCCCCTCCAAAGAAATGAGTAAATGTAATAAAGCCTTAAACACAAAGTTAGATTTTACCTCTCCTATTCTTTCAAGTATTCTTTTAAAAATTTATATTTATTTTTATCTTACATGTATGGATGTTTTGCTTGCATGTATGTTTTATGCATCGCATGTGTGCGTGATGCCTGAGGAGGCCAGACGTGCTGGACTTATAAATGGTTATAAGCCACCAGGACCTCTGGAAGAGCAACCAGTGTTCTTAACTGCTGAGCCATCTCTCCAGCCCCACCTCTCCTGTTCTTAGAATCTCAGTTGAGGAATTGCCTCTATCATATTGACTTGTAGGCAAATCATTCGTTCATATTCTTGATTAATGATTGATTTGGGAGGGGTCAGACAACTGTGAGTGTGCCATATCTGGGCAGGTCGTCATTGATTGTATTAGACAGCAGTCTGAAAAGGCCGTGGGGTAAGCCAGTAAGCTCCTCCATGGCCTCTCCCAGTTCCTCCCTCCAGGTGCCTGCTATGACTTCCCTCAGTAAACATTGATGGGAGATATGGAAGCCAAACTTTCTTCCCCAGTTGCTTTTGGTCATGTTGTTTTATCGAAGCAATTAGAAAGTAAACCAAGACATCATGTAAACTGGTGGATTCAACTTTATGAAAAAGTTGTTTGCTAGGAGTGCCCTAACCAACCTGGTACTTGGTTGTGGGATACTGTCTCTCTTTGTGACTCATTACTTGAAGTCATGATCTTCCTGCCTTAATAGATCTGCAAACCATACCTGGCTTCCTTAAACTACTGTCTTAGGTGCTGTTCTTTTGCTGTGAAGAGTCAGCATGGGGTCTGGAGAGATGGCTCAGCAGTTAAGAGCACGGGCTGCTCTTCCAGAGGACCTGGGTTCAAATCCCAGCAACCACATGGCAGCTCACAACTGTCTGTAACAACCCTCATACCTGCAGGGAAAATGCACGTAAAATAAAAATAAAATCTAAAAAAAAAGAAAAAAGAGTCAACATGACCAAAGCATTTAATTGTTGTGGGTTGAAATTGCTCATAGGTTCAGAGGCTTGGTTGGTTACCATCATGGGGAGAGCATGGTGGCATGCAGGCAAGTGCTGGAGCTGAGAACACTACATCCTGATCCACAGGCAGAGAGAGAGAGAGAGAGAGAGAGAGAGAGAGAGAGAGAGAGAACGAACATGCATGAGCACGTGTGTGTCAATCCCAGTGACACTTCCTCCAATAAAGCCACACTTCCTAGTTCTTGTAACCCTTTCAAACAGTTCCACTCTCTGATAACCAAGCATTCAAATATATGAGCTATAGGGCCATTTTTAAAAAATGATTCTGTTATATTTTTTAAAAAGTTATTTAAATTGGTGTTCTGCCTCTATGTATGTGTATTTGAGGGTGTCAGATGCCCTGTAACTGGAACCGCATACAGTTAGGAACTGCCATGCATGTGCTAGGATTTGAGCCTGGGTCCTCTGGAAGAGCAGCCAGTGCTTTTAACCTCTGAGCCATCTCTCCAGCTCCTGTATGGCCATTCTTAATTCAAACCACTACTACTTTCTTCTAGCATATTTAAGACTTAATCAAGTCCAATTTTTAAAAGATTTTATTTATGTAATTTGTGTATATGAGTACTCTATTTGCATGTCTGCCTGCCTGACAGAAGTGGACATCAGATCCCATTACAGATAGTATTAAGCCAGCCATTGTGTGGTTGATGGAAATTGAACTCAGGAAGAACAGCCAAAGCTCTTAACCACTGAGCCCTCTCTCCTGTTCCAATAAAGAATAGTTTTGGAGTTGCAGATAAAGAGTGCTTACCTTGGGTCTATTCCCAGCATATCAAAAAAATTTTTTTGAGATTATAATATGATTGCAATATTTCTCCCCTTTCCTACCCCCAAACCCTCTCTCATACTCCTCTCTACTCTTCCTTCAAATACGTTACCTATTTTTTTCACTAACTGTTATTGCATGCATGTGTGTGTGTTTGTATACACACAGATATATATTCCTAAGTATGACCTGTTCAGTTTGTATAATGTCACTTGTATGTTGATTTTCTGTGTTGACTATTGGGCACTGGATAACCGATTGGTGTGCTTTTCCCTGGAGAAGACCATCTCTCAGTTGTCTGTAGTTTTTTGTGTGGGCTAAGGCCTTGTGGGCTTCTCCCAGTTTGCTGTGGCAGGTCTATTGATGTGGTCCTTGTTCAGCTCACATTTGAGTGTGATTATTACTAGGCGCACAATCTCTCATCAAACTTACTTATCCTCGGGTTCTTACAGTCTTTCTGCTTTCCTCTTCCAGAATATTCCCTGAGCCTTAAATTTAGATGCAGGGTGTTTTCTAGATGTATCCATTAGAATTGGGCTTCACAACTCTGCATTTTGATTGGTTTTGATTTTCTTTAGTCCCCATTTATTGCAAAGAAAAGTTTCCTTGGTGAGGGGTGAAAACTATACTTATTTGTGGATATAAAAACAAGTGTTTATAAATTCATAAGGGTTATGCAGGTTTAGTAAATTAGTGTTATTGATTCTCCTGCAGTAACCATGCCTTCACTAGTTCTGAGTAGTTAGCTAGGTTCCGGGAGTAGGCCTGGTTCCCCTCTTACTGAGTAGTCTCAGATCCAGTTAGAGAGCTGGGTACTGCCACGGTGTCTGTGCCACTGCCGCATGCCCCGCTGCATGCACTGCTGCATCCACCGCTGCATGCACTGCTGCATCCACTGCTACATGCACCGCTGCACTCTGTCTTGCCATGATGGTTGCTGATGTGATTTATAAATGTCATAGAGGGAAGACATTTTTGTTTGTTTTGTTTTTGAGACAGGGCTTTTCTTTGTTGCCTTGCCCTCTCTGGAACTCTCTATAGATCAGGGTGGCTTCAAACTCAGAGATCCACCTGCCTCTGCCTTCCTAGTGCTGGGATTAAAGGTGAGAATTTTTCTCTTTTTATGTCTGTAGTATTTTGCCTGCTTGTGTCTCTTTACCATGTGCATGTCTGGTGCCCAAGAAGGTAGGAAGAGAAAATTAGATCTCCTGCAGCTGGAGTTACAGATATTTGTGAGCCATCGTGTGGGTGCTGATTCGAATGGATTCTCTGTAAGACTAGCCAATGCTCTTAGTCATTGAGTCACTGCTCCAGACCCTACAAAGTGACATTTAAAAAACAAACAAACAAAAAACCCAAAAAAGATAAATGGTTTGTTATATAGTTGATTGTAGACTTTTACTAATTTAGTAGAATAGATGAGAAAAATATTTCTTGAGGTAATTGAATAAGGTGTAGACATTCCTTACACTGGCCATTCACTGGTCAGTACCATAGCCTCTAGCCAATACAGCTACTTGAACTTAAAATTGAGTGCTATTAAACACTTAGTTCCCAGCCTCATTAGTCTCATTTCAAGTACTCAGCAGCAATGAGGCTAGTGGCTTTTTGACAGTAGAACATTGCGCCACAAAGTTCTCTTGGAGAGCACTGTTCCAGAAAGTGCTTTGTTAGTATAGGCTGGTAAAATGGGAGCACAGAAACTCTCCAAGTTTGAAATATATCTTCACTCATTGAACAGTTCACAGGCCATTGCTAATTCATCTAGTCTGTTGATGTTTGGGGCGTTATCTCTTCCATTCCATCTTTCCTTATCTCTGTCTTTTTCTTTCACTGTGCCATGAGCTGTGCCTGCTAATTTTATTTTCGTGTATGTCTTCATTTGTGACCTTTGTCCGTGCTTGTCTTTAACTCAAATGATCCTTCCAGGTTACCTCCAGAGTAGCCTGGATTATATAGGTAGGTTGTTTTGGGAAATTTTCTTTTCACAAAGAGCAAAGATTAGCAACTCACTAGTGAGTAATTATGTCAAGAGTAGAGCTAATGAATCATGCTGAGACAGGCTTTAGTTATAGCCAAAGGGATTTGCTGAAGGTGATTTTAGATATCGCCAAACAACAGGAGAAACTGCTGTCTTTTGACTTTGCTGAGTCTGTGTAGATGTAGTGTTGAGCTCCACCTAGTAGGCACTGTAGGGAGGAAGATGAGATTAACGTGGAGTTGGGGATGGAACCTGGAGTCAGTGGTTTAAAAGAGAGTAGCCACAGCTAAAGTTTATTCCCAGAGAACTCTGAAGTCTAAGAAGCATCAACAAAAAATTGTTAAAGTAAAAGGCGAAAAGTGCTTAGGAGTTTCTTTGAAAATTCAGAATAGGAAGAAAATTTTTTCTAGAGAAGTAATGGGAAATGTGTTGTGAATATTTATTATTTGAGGAGCTAGTGTTTAAGCCAGTCTTTGAAAAATGGTGTCTTTTAAAATGTAGGGCTGTGAGAATAGGGAAAGATCAATGTTTTCAGTGGAAGGAGTATCGGGATTCATGAAGTTGGAAAGGTATGGCAAGGGTCCGCTTATGAAGGGCATTGGCCTTTAAGCATTGGAAGCTGTGTCCTACAGACCAGAGAGTAACATAGCTGACAAGGGAGTGATCAACATTGTCTAATAAATGTTGGAAAGTAACTGCAATGCAGGACATAGATTTGGGAAGCCAGAGAGCAGGCTGTAACAACCAGTGAGTCATTTGGTTAGGGACATTGGAACCTCTGAGAATGATGTGAGAGAGTTTATGGAAGGAATAAAAGGACTTTAGGAACCTGCTTGAATGTTGAAAAGATGTCTAGAGGATTCTGGATGTCTCTGATGATGACTAGGTTGCTAATAGGGAATCAGATTTAAAAACAAATAAATATCTTTAACTTTTAGAGGCAGAAACATTTGTTAAGGTCACAGTTTCAGAGGATTCTGTTTATGTCCCCTTGGCCCCATGAACTTCAGCAGAATGGCACAGGAATGTGTAGTAGAAAAGAGTTGTTCACTTTGTGGTTTGCCAGGAAGCGGAGAAAAAGAAGGAAGTGGTCATACTCCCAAGCACTTGCTCCATTGACTTCCTTCCTTCATCTAAGTTCTGCCTCCTAAAGTTTCCACATTCTCTCCAAATGTGCCACAATCTAGAGACCAAGCTGAGAACAAATATTTGGATATCACTTGGGGAGCTGTCTTCATTTTTTATTTACTTTTTTATTGCTGTGAAGATACCATAGCCAGGGCAATTTATAGAAGAGTTTTTTGGGGACTTACAGTTCCAGAAGGCTAGACACCATGACCATCATGGCAGGAAGCATGATAGCAGGAAGGCAGGTATGGCACTGGAATAGTAGCTAAGAGTTCACATCTCCATCCCATACAAACTGGAGGCAGATAGCTAACAGGGAATGGTGCTTTCTTTTGAAACTTCAAAGACACCCCCTTCCAGCCCCTCTCGCCCCCCCCCCCAAGACCAAACAGTTCCACCAACTGGGGATCAAGCTAGATATATGAGCCAGTAGGGAGCATTTTTATTAGGACCACCACAAGGACATACTTTGCTGCTCCTAGTAAATCACGAGGTAATTATATCTAGCAGGAACTGTCTCTAGGTTGCAGCAGTTCCAGGGAAAAGAGCTGGTTAGGTAGTAATCATTGAGTAATCTATGAAACTAACTATATCAGTGCTTTTGAAATTTTTAAAAATATGTGACATGCCACAGACTAAACAGTTACCTGGAATTCAGGAAGAGGTAATTCATCATAATCAGTACAAACTCATGTTAGGGATGAGAAAATGAGTAAGACTGAAGCTTTTGTTTTGGCTTGGTTTTAGTTTAGTTTTTGAGTCAGGATTTTACTGTGTAGCTCTAGCTGGCCTAGAACTCAGAGATCCACCTGCTTTCGCCTCACAAGTGCTGGGATTCAAGGTGTGCATCACCACACCTACCTTTAAAGTTTCATTTTTTTAATGTGACTTCCAAAAGAGAATGTGTGTGCCCAGTTGTCAACTTGATGAGATCTAGAATCACCTGGGAGATGGGCCTCTGGGAAGTTAATTGAAATGAGAAAACCTGCCTCCTGTGTGGGTGGCACCATTCACTGAACTGGGGTCCTGAGTTGTTTCAAAAGGAGAAAGTGAGGTGAGCACAGGCATTCATTGCTTTCTGCTTCTTCACTGTGGATGTGAAGGAACCATCTGCCTCATTCTCCTGCTGCGTGACTTCTGCACTCTAATGGATGGTGGTAACCTCACACTGTGAGCCAGAATAAAATCTTTCTCATTAGTTGCTTTTGCAAAGAATTCTTCTCTTAGTAATAAGGAAAGTAGCAGGACACTGGGGAAGGCAGCGTTTCAGCTAGACTTGTGGACTGTGGTGTTCTTTCTCGCACTGATCGAGACTGAGTCAGTAGCCAGGAGTCATGCAGAGGCCCTGCCTTCTGCCATCAGTCACTGCATCCTGTGGTTCCTGTAAGCTCGTACAAAGGCCTCAACATTAGACTCAGGGGAAGCTTTGAAAAGCGCAGACTGATGCCTTATCCACCTTTTATTGAATCAGATTTTAAGCAAATACTCCAGTCTGTGTTTGTTATGCTGTAACTTAAATTTTTTTTCTTGAAATTTTATTTATTCCTGTCTCATGTGTATGAGGGTCTTGCCTGAATGTATGTCTGTGTGCTAGTGCTTGTGGAGGCCAGAAGATTGGATTCCCTGGGACTGGAGTTTAACTCAGTAGTAACTCTGATCTGTGACTGGAATGAGAGAATTTTTTTAAAGCAAGCTTGAGAGTTTCTAGAATTTGTCAAATCATCCAAGGCTTGAATTTGCAGTGGACCTGTAAGGTTCCCTGAGTGTTGGGATGCTGAGCGTGAGGCACAGTGCCTGGCCTACTACGTTATCTTTTTAAGGGTGTAAACCTAGAGTATTAAATATCTATTAATACCTGTCTTAATTAGGGTTACTATTGCTGTTTATAAAACATCACGACCAAAAAGCAACTTGGGGAGGAAAGGGCTTATTTCAGTCACCTTCCATGTAACAATCTGTTATTAAAAGCAGTGAGGATAATAACTTAAGCAGCTCAGAAACCTAGAGGCAGGAGCTGATGTAGAGGCGCTGGAGGAGTTCTATTTCTTACCTTGCTCCTATTGGCTTGCTCAGCCTGTTTTTTCTTATAGCACCCAGGACCACCAGACCAGGGATGACACCTCCCACATCAACCACTAATTAAAATGCCTTACAGGCTTGCAAATAGCCTGATTTCATGGAGGCATTGAAGTTCCCTCCTTTCAGATGACTATAGTTTGTGTCAAGTTGACAGAAAACTAGTCAGCATAGTACCACTGTATATTTACTAATAGTTGGACTTTTTTTTGATGAAAGTGCAAGTTGCAGATGACAGGGATGCTGGGACCCTGAATTTCCTCTGTACTGTCCTTCCACCAGAATTGCAGTCTTTGTCTACTGCTTCCCTTATATGGTGCCAGCCTGCACTTTCAATCCTGCATACATTGTTATTTTCTTGCTCTCTGTTGAACAGATGTTTACTACCTTTGATTCATGTATGCCTCATTATCACACTGATTGAATAATTCAGCCTGCACTCTCACAGGTCTAGGTGAGGAGCAGTTAGTAACTCAGTTCCAATGAGATGCATTTCTATTTTAGTTGCCAATGAGGAAAGAACGATGTACATTCTGGGTATACACTAGTAAAATGAAGTGATGTGTGTCAGAAACAAAAATTATTCTTGTAACTCTAAAAATACTATTTTTAACATAGCCTTTAGAGTAATTTCACGTTTATGTAATTGACATTGAAACAGATTAAAGATAAAGTAATTTACTCAATAAATTCTACAGAAAAGTTCACTGCTAAAATTATGAGTACTGTGTAAGAATTATAAGACTATAGAGAAAGGAAATGTCTGTTTTGTTAATCTCAAAAGACTGATTAGCCTAGCATAATGATGTAAACTTAGATAGTCTCAGCTTCTTGGGAGGCTCTGTTGGATCTCTTAAGTCCATGAGTTCTAGACCAGTTTGGGTAACAGTGAGATTTCATCTCAGTTTTAAAAGGAGAGAGAAAACTGAACTGGGGATATAGGTTAATCATAGAACAGTTGACTGGTATTCATGAGGTCCTTAGATTCAGTCTTTGTTATACACACAGACTTTCTAAACCAGTGTGGGTTAGAACTGGAATAGCAGAAGGAGATAGACCATGTTTAAAAAGCAGGATAGAGAGCGTATACATTTCCTGGACTAACAGGTCGGCTAATGATATTTTTAGCTAATGATTAATAGCTTTGATATTCTGACATAAGATCTTGTATCAGACAGTGTGGTATAATGAAGATGGGCTTAGACATAAAAATCTTGTAGCTGGACTGGCAAGATGTCTCAATGGGTTAGTGGAGGTGCCTACTGCCCCAAGTATGATAATATGTGTTCCATTCCTGGGATTCTCATGATAGAAAGAGACAACCCTTTTCTGAAAGTTGTCCTCTGATCTACTAATGCATATGTGAACCCACACAAATGCACATGGAAAGTAAAAATTAAAATAAAGAATCTTATGTAATTGCAACAGATCACTGAGAGAATGTACATGAAGAAGGACTGGCCTAGGGCTGTAGTTCACTAGAGTACTTGTCTACTTTGAATAAATCCAGTTTGATCCTTAACACTGCATTAACCTGGGAAGAAGGGACAGGAGGATCCTTGGCTGCATAGCAAAACAACGTCAACAAAGGATTCATTTTGGCTCAGGGAATCAGAAGGTATAGTCCATGGTTGATTGGCTTTCTTTCTTATTTCTAGGTCTGTGGTGAGGAAGATCATCATAGAGGAAGGGTATAGTAGAATAGAGCCCATCTCCCTGTGGGCGGGAGGAAGACAGATTCGGCAGATAATAAGAGGCCAGGGACATGTATATATATCTTTTTTGTGTGTTTATGTATGTACATGTTTATACACATGTGTATGTATGTACACATGGATGCTTAATGTGTGCATTTGCATATACTGTGGATTTACTCTAGAGCCTAACTCCATATTAGGCAAGTGCCCCGATAAATGTGGCTCTCTTCAATCTATCCTCAGCTCTCTTCTTGAAGACGGTCTTGTGAGTTGCCCACACAAACCTTGAACTCCATATCTACCATCTTGGTTTCCTTAGTAGCTGGATTACAGAGTCTTGTAGCACCAGGTCCAGCTTTTTTTTTTTCCCCATCTCTCTTTTTTTATTTTGGGAAACTATATTTTATGAAAGTGTTGGTAGTTATTCATCAAGAAGTTTTTAGAAGAGCTAGAGAAATGGCTCAGCGGCTAAGAACACTTGTCTTTCTTCTAGAAGACCAAAATGGTTTCCAGTATCACAACAAACTGTACTCCAGTTCTAGGGTATCCAACATCTCTGACCTCCTCAGACACTTCTGTCCATGTGCACATACCTACATGCAGACATATACCTGCATGTAACTTAAAATAATAAAAAACTTTTTAAAAAGTTAATAGAGGTTTAAATTTTTTGTTTACTATCCAATTTGGTTTCTGTAAGGATAGGTATATCAGTTCCAGTAGCAGCTGCAACAATTTTACAAAATCTTGTGGCTTGCAACAGGTGGGCCATGCTGGGCGGGGGTGCGTGTCTTTAGTCCTTACTCTTGGGATCCAGTGGAGAAAACCAATTTCTGAAAGCTGTCCTCTGATCACACATGTGCTGTGGAACTCTAGTACATACACACACACCCTCAATAAAAGCCTGCATTTATTTATTTATTTATTTATTTATTTATTTATTTATTTATTTATTTATTTATTGGCAAGATCTCACTGTGTAGCTCTGGGGAGCTTTGAACTCAGAAATCTGCCAGCCTCTGCCTCACAAGTGCTGCTGGGATTAAAGGGTAAGCTACCATGCTGCGCTACTTTTTAAAAACTAACACAATTGTATTCTGTCATGATTCTGGAGGATAGACTAGCCTGAAGTCAGTAACCATTTATTCAAAATTAAGTGTCAATAAGGTCATACTCTCTGTGAAATAGTCTCTTTCTTTAAAAGATTTAAAAAATAATTGAAACATTTTATTTGTTTTTCCTGTATAGATGAGGCAGTGCTTGCAGAAGATAGATATCAGCTGTTTTTTTAGAGCTAGAGTTATGGGCAGTGTGTAAGCTACCCTTTGTGAGTACTGGGAATTGAACTGTGGTCCTCTGCAAGTATAGTGCATGACTCATCAATGGAGATATCTCTCCAGCCTGGTAGTCTTTATCTCTGTCCTTCCCCCTTCCCTTTCCTTCCCTTCCCTTTCCTTCCCTTCCCTTCCCTTTCCTTCTCTTTTCTTTTAAGACAGGGTTTCATTATATAGCTCTGATTCTCCTGGAATAAACTATGTAGACCAGACTAGCCTCAAGTCACAGAGCTCTAACTGCCTCTGCCTCACTCAAGGTTTAAAGGCACTTGCCATTGTGCCTGGCTTGGTAGTCTATTTCTTGATTTCTAGTGTCATGTGTTGGCTGGCATTTCTTTGTGTAGTACTGTCAGTACAGTCTTCATAGCCTTTTGCCTGTGTGTGTCAAATCTCCCTCTGCTTTGTGTGTTTGTGCTTGGATTTAAATTTTTCTTTTTGAGAGTCAGAGCTAGAATTTATTCAAAGTTCACAATTTTATTAGAGTTTAAAAGGAAAGGTCAAGACATGCAAGTTGTAAACCTCAAAGCTTCCTGAAGAATAGGATGGAGAAGAGAAAGGAAAAAAACTCCTGTGGTTTGAGTTAAGCCTGCATAGCAGGGAGAGGAGCTTTAGAAAATAATAAAGAAGCCAAAAGTACCAAAACCAAACAACAGCAAATAACATAAGTTCTGGTCAGCATCTAAAAGAGAGAGACAGTAAAAACAAACAAACAAAACCCCCAAACCCAACGAGTTGCATCTTTGTGGCTCAGAACTCAGAAAGACAGGCAGATCCAGCCCAATGTTATGGCAACTCCTAGGAACTGCCCTTTGCTTCTTTGGTAAGGCATCTGTAATCTGCCTCAAAGCTGCATCCTCAGTTCACCTCACATCTGAGAAACTCTTCATTTTGTGGTGGTGGATAGGTTTATGCTGCAGATCTCCTAGAGGTGGGGGTATTTTTCATCCCACCAGAGTGTCATGTAGTTTTACTTGTTTAGTTTTAAGATTTCTAAAGTACCTCTGTACTGTTTGAGTGTTTAAGGACCATGCTGTATAGGTCCTAGAACTATAGAGAAGACGAGTAAGACAGTTCCTGCACCAAAACATATTGAGGGAACCAAAATGCCAAATTAGGAAATTAGTATTTAAATATTAGTTTGGGTGTGTGGGTAAGTGCATGCTGTAGAATTCAGAAGCCAGTTTGCAGGAGTTGGGTCTTTTCACCTGGTGGGCTCTGGGAATCAAACTCAGACAGACTTGCATAGACACTGCCTTTACCCACCCCCACAGAAGCCATTATGCTACACTGGAAATGTATACTTTGTTGGCAGTGAGGAACAACTAGAGTAGTATTGGTTGTCTAAGATTTGTTTTGGAGGGGTTGGGGATTTATCTCAGTGGTAGAGCGCTTGCCTAGCAAGTGCAAGGCCCTGGGTTCAGTCCCCAGCTCCGAAAAAAAGAAAAGGAGAAAAAAAAAAGATTTGTTTTGGAAATATCAACATTATGTATCAAATAAAGTAGGATATAGGAAGACTAAGAAGTGTTACTGGTTACTTCAAGGATATGTACATTAGAGTTCAGATTACCAAGAAACCTCCATTCTAGAGGAAGATGCTGACGGTTTTAGCTTTATTGAAGTTATCTGATTAATCAGAGTTTATTGTTTTATTTAGCTGTTAGTCGACAGATATTTGCAGTCATGTTACCTCCATCATAATCCTAATGAGAGATTTCTTACCCTAAAAGTGTTACCTTGATTTTCTTTGAAATCATCCCATGTGCATGGCATCTGGCACTCTTTCTGTCCTTGTCCTTTGTCCACTCTTGTGCTTTATGTGGAATCATACAGTATGCAGTTTGTCTGATTGTTCTTTCACTTTACACAGTGCTGCTGAGGTATATCTATGCTACTGCATTATTCCTTTTTATTAACAACTAGTATGCCACTGTGTGTATTTCTAACAGTTGTAACTATTTACCAGCTGGATAGCTGAATTTGTGCAGGTTTTGTGAATAAGACTTCATTGAATGTTCAGGTACAGGTCTTCATGTGAGCATGTCTCACCTTTTAACAAGCTTGTTGGAAAATGACATCAGCCATATCTAGGGAACCTGAGTTGAGGTATACAGGAGAGTGAGAAAGACACTGACGGATCTGAGTGTATACTGGCTGAGCTCTTGCTTTCCAAGTGGCCTGAGGCAAGTCAGCTAGCTTGTATGAAACTGTTTTTGCTCACCTGATTGATAGGAACAGTGCTATCCAGTACTAAGTTGTTGCTATGATTAAATGACTTGACTTGGAAAAGTGCCTGGCACAAGGCCAGCGCAGGTTAGGTCTGTCCTGAATGTTAAGTATTACCCTTCCTTCCATCCTTCCTCTTTAGGGTGGTCACACAAACATTGCTACCTAGTCTCTGTTCAACTCCCTAAAGTGATATTTCTTCTGTCAAACTGATTTTATACAGTGGCTGCGTCCCCATATTCCCACGAACAGCATAAGAAGCAACTCTTTTCTGTGCCAGTACTTTTAATTTTTGTATTTGTTTGTTTGTTTTCTCCACCTTTTTTTTAACCTTCATTTGTTTACCAAATATTGTTCTTTGAAGTATGTTAAACCCCCCTATTTATTGGGTTGTCTCACTGAGCCACAGGTTTTCTATTGGATATTTCTACAATATGTGACATAGCTTTTATTGCCTTGTGTCTTTTGAAGGAATGCTAACAAAGAAGTCCAGAAATAGAAAACACAGCAACCAGATTATGATTTTTGTCTGAAATTCATTTTTTAAACTTTTTATTGTTTCTTTGTGAGTTTCCTCCCCAGTCCTGCTCATTTCCCGTCCCCTCATATTTGGCCTTTGCCCTTGCAACTTCTCCCCCAAAATAAAAAGCACAAAACAAACAACAATAGCTGAAAAAAAATTCTCAAAGCATAGAAAACATCTCCTCATGAAAAATACAGTATGTCACAGTGTGTCCCATAGTATCTCTCTGTCCACACATCTTTATCTGCAAATGTTTGGTCTGGTTCAAGATCTCTGGCTTCTGTGACTCCATCAATATTGGATCCTCATCAGGGTTCCTACTGGTTATCCTATTACAGGTTACCTTTTGTCATGGAGATCCTGCAACTTTGAAACAGCAAAACTGGCCCTTTCACATATCCCAACCATTCGTAGATGATAAAGATTTTGGGGTGGGCCATCTTAGAGCCCTGGATCTGGGCCTGGGTGGTCGCAGAGCTCTTTCTTATTGGCACCACCAGAGTGAGCTCTCCAGCACTGCTCTAGCTAGGCCATCCATCATCAGGAGGTAAGGTCAGCTCCCTGCTCTTAGGCTCAACTCTGCCTTCACCATCAGGGCCAGCTCCACTGTGTTGCCTAGGTGAAATATAGGACCTGGTCTTTAAAGTGCTGTAGCCAGTGAGGGGTCAGGGCTAGTTCACCTGTTCTCATTGCTCTTTTGGTCAGCTCTCTCAACTACCACAGGTGGCATGGGAAGAGGAGTGGGTTCAGACACACGCACACTCGCACGCACGACAACTCAGCAGATGAGTGGCTGGGTTAGCTTTCCCACACTCACGCACTCAGGCCGGTTTACCCACATTCCCACCATCAGGACCAGCTCTGCTTTGCTGCTTGGGCAAGGCTCAAGGCCCATTCTCTGGAGTCCTGCCAGTAGTGAGAGATGAGACCAGCTTTCCAGGGTGCTACATCTAGAAAGGGGCAGCAAGACCAGTTCTGCATAGTCCCTGGGTATCCAGGTGGTTCCCAGTGGCTGAGACATTCCATGTTCTCTAGCGGTAATATGAACCATCAACACTAACCCCTGCCACTGCATGGCCACAGACACAGACATGGTCCCCAGTGGCAGCTTGGGCTGGGATCCCACTTCACCATGGCCCCAGGTGGCCACTCACAGCAGGCTGCTCCTCTCCACCCTTGAGTCTGCCATCCCATCTCATAACACTCAAGCTGCTCCTCTTCTCTTTCTCAGCCCTCTAACCACCGCCACACACCTGCACATTGAGGTGGCTCCAGCTGCAGGCTGGCCATGTGGCTGACAGATCTTTGGGGGAAATCCTTTATCCACCCTGTGTGGCACCATTGGCAAATAGGTGTGCCATACACTGGAGGGCAGGTCGGTGGGTGGCATGGCTGTTCACAGATTTCTGTTGTTTTTCCTCCTTCCATGAGGCACGGCCTGAATTTGATTTTTATGATTCCTATGCATAAAACAACTGTGACCACCAAGCCAGGCATCAAGCTAGGATGAACCAAGGACTGCCATCTGCTGTCTGTGACTGATAGAAGAACAACACCACCAACATGGTGTCTCTTTGTCCATTGCCAGAGGGTTGTTGTTGTTGTTGTTGTTGTTATTTTGTGCAGTTTAACACATGTTTGCAGAGTCTAGTGGCACATGCCTTTAATGTCAATATTTGAGAGGCAGGCAATCAGATGTGTGTGAGTTAAGGAACAACCAGTGCTATATAATTAGACCCTGTCTCAAAAAAAGTAAAAATTAAAAAAAAGAAATCTTGGCCTAATGGGAAGCTATTAATATTTTATGTATTTTAGCTACATATTCAATAGGTTGATTCTGTTATTATTTTGAGTTAATTTCTGTATACAGTAGGCTATAAGTTGGGATTTGCGTTTTTCATATGCTATCAAATCACTCTAAACTGACCGTATTTGCTGAGTTATTAGCTCTTCTTATGAAGGTCTGTTTGTAAGGTTTTTTTTTTTTGTATTGTATTTTTCTAAAATTGTGTTGTGCCAACACAATACTACAGTAGCATTTGTGCACATGTAGAAATTGAGACGTGTGAATATTAGACCTTTTCAGAAAATTTTTTTGTCTAATAAGTTTTTTGCATTTTCATCTAAATCTTAGAATTCTGATCTACAAAGAACCTGAAGGGATTTTTTTTCTTTTTATTCCATGACATCTTTATTTTTTTTTTTTTTATCTTTATTTACTTGAGTATTTCTTAATTTACATTTCGATTGTTATTCCCCTTCCCGGTTTCAGGGCCAACATCCCCCAACCCCTCCTCCTCCCCCTGAAGGGATTTTTTTTTAAAAGGATTTATTTATTTATTATACATAGAGCGTTCTGCCTGCATGTCTGCCTGCAGGCCAGAAGAAGATACCAGATCTCATTATAGAGGGTTATAAGCCACCAAGTAGTTGCTGGAATTGAACTCAAGACCTCTGGAAGAGGTCTCTCTCCAGCCTCTCAAGGGATTTTTATTGGAATATTGCTGAATCTAAGTCAATTCAGAGGGATCTGGCATTTTAATTACATTGAGCCTTCTAACCCATAAATGTTTTTTAGGTAGTTCTTAATATCTGTCATTAATGTTTTATTGTTTTCAGTGTGTACATATTGCACATTTTTGCTAGCCCTAGATCAGTTATACATTTGTGTGTGTGTGTGTGTGTGTGTGTGTGTGTGTGTGTGTAGGTAGCAGGTTCTGTTACAAAGGGTGGCCTTGAACTTTTAAGTGATTTTAGGTGCTAGGATCACAGGACTGTGCCGTCACATTCATTTATGGGGTGCTGGGGACAGAATCCAAAGTTTGTATGGTAAGAAATGCTATATCCACTGAAGTATATCCCAGTTCCACAATACTGTGGATTCACAATGTTGTGAATAGATGAGAATAGTTTGTAAATGATAACTCCGTTTTCAGGTCTGGGAAATGCATAAGATGGAAATAGAAAGAGGAAGCTATGCTTCCATTAGGAGAGAAGGACTAAGAAACCTGGAGTGTGACTGTGTAGAAGAGGTTTTCCTGAGTGTGAAGCAAAGGGTGAACAGGTGACCTAGCTGCTCACCTTGAAAGTTTATATGGTTGTGATAGTAAAGTGTAAGCAAGCAGATCATGCTTAAAGAAGAAAGTTTGAATTTTGCAAAATTGTATCTTTTAAAAGTAGGTTATCAGATTAGGTAATGAAGGATATGTAAGAAAAGAACCAGAAAAGAAGAGGACAGAAGTCAGAAACAATGTAACTAATAGAAAGTCTGATTCTGCAGAGAGCTTAAATAAATTGTCAGGCCATTGATTGGGTGATTTTGTTATTGTGACTCAGTAGTGTGCCTAGAAGCCCAGTTTAAGATTAGGAAGAAAAAGGAGGAATCAGAGTTACTAAAGGGGGCTCTGCTAGAGCCTAGGTGAAGACAGGATGGATTAGTCAAGCTGGAGGCCAACTGGAAAAGAGGCATTTGCCCTGTCCTCTGCAAGATTAGCACAAACATGCTCTGCCTCTGAGCTGTCTCTCTAGACCTTGGCGTCTTTATTTCAACTCAGTTCTATAGGTGAATACTCATGCCTTGGTGTATGTGTGGAGGTCAGAGGGCAACTTTTTTTTTTTTTCTTTTTTTTCAGAGCTGGGGACCGAACCCAGGGCCTTGCGCTTGCTAGGCAAGTGCTCTACCACTGAGCTAAATCCCCAACCCCCAGAGGGCAACTTTTACAAGTCAGTTCTATTCTTTCACTGTGAGTCCCAGGCTTAGGGCATCAGATTTGTAGGATTAGCTCTTTCTGGGCTATTTTGCAGGCTCTGAATGTTTTTTGTTTATTTGTTTGTTGGTTGGTCTTAAACTTCTTGAATTAAATCAAGACTGATAAACAGAAAGTATAACTGTTTTTAAAAAAAAGTACACCTGTTAAAATGTCTGGCCTTGGGGCTGGAGAGATGGCTCAGTGGTTAAGAGCACTGACTGTTGTTCTTGAGGTCCTGAGTTCAATTCCCAGCAACCACATGGTGCCTCATAACCATTTATAAGGGGATCTGATGCCCTCTTCTGGTCTCCAGATATATAGCACTCATACATTAAATAAACAATTCTTTTTTTTTTTAAAGTGCTTGCTCTCAGACTGGGCTGGTGAAGAGCCGATAGGGAGACATGAGGGAATTGAATGAAAGTTGCTTAGGGACCTCCATCAGGGAAAGCTGGATCCTTGACTGCCACAGAAAAGAATTCCAAGATCAGGCTGAGTGAAGCAAAATTTTTAAATTTATTAAGAGATGAGAGATGTTACATACTTTAGATTTAAGGGCAAATGCTGGGGTTGGGGGCAGGCAAGCCTTGGGGAGAAAAGACACATCCAAAAGATGAGTGCAGGTTTCTCAAGAGAGTTGGGCTTAGGGATCTGTACAATGATAGTATGTTTGGTTTGGTGGCATTTTAAGTTACAGTGCTCAAAGGATGCACTTTACAGCAAGATTTAAAGATTAAACAGTGCTTAAACTGTAAGTGACGGGCCAAGTGAGTGCCTTTAATCTCAGCACTCACGAGGCAAAGGCAGGAGGAGTTTGAGGCCAACTTGGTCTACATAGTGAATTCCAGGACAACCAGGTGGCATATAACTTTAGTCCTAGCACTCTGGGGGCAGAGGGCAGCCCCGGTCTACATGCAGAATCTTCTTCAGGCCAGGCAGTGACATGGTGAAAGCCTGCCCCCTTTTAAAAAAATAAAGATTACATTTTAAAGAAGAACATATAAGCTTGTTTACTTATTTATCTTAAAGAATTTTCTTCAGTAAATGAAATTGTAAGGTGGTTTTATGAGGAGTATTTGGGGGGCTTAGGGATAAGAAGAACATTCACAGGACTAAAACCAAGGTCAGAAACATTCTGACCCTAAGTAAGCAGGGCGGGATGTTTGTAGTATTCTTGTTGCAGTGTCTTGTCAAGAAGTATCTCTGTAGGCAAATTTGGTTGTAATTGCTTATGTGAAATGTAAACTATACTCCAGGGTAAGTTCTCCCTTCTGCTGTGCCATGGTACCTCCCTGTTCTGTGACAGAGAGTCCGCACTTCCCGTGCTGGTGTGAGTTCTCTGTGCTCAGTATTTAGCTCTTGGAGGTTAGTAGTCCTTTTTGGCTCTTTAGTCTTGAGTCGTTATGAAGAACTCTTCAGAGTCAGGGATCTGAGTCTAGCTCAAGGTGCTTAGTGTACATTTAAGTCCAACTTGCTGGGGGTTTTTTCGTTTTTTGTTTTTTCAAAACCAGGTTTATTGTAGGTAATGTTTCCATCTCCAGGTGGTGTTGGCACGCACCTTTAATCCCAGCACTTGGGAGGCAGAAGTAGGTGGGTCTCTGAGTTTGAGGCCAGCCTGGTTTATATAGCAAGTTTCAGGACAGTCAGGGTTACACAGAGAAACCCTGTCTTAAAAAAACAAAACAACCAAACCAACCCCCCAAAAAAAAAAAAAAAAGGAAAATGTTTGGGCCCTGGAGATGGCTCAGCAGTTAAAACATTGCTACTCTTAATTTCCAGCATCCACATAGTTTTTATCTCCAGTACTAGGTGATCTGGTGCCCTCCTGACCTTCGTAGACACTAAGCATACATACATGCAGGCAGACCACTCATACATATACAAATGAATACATGTTTTATAAAGATAAATGTTTGGTTTCAATATTTGTGGGACAAATAATTATAGAATTGGAAAAAGTGTTACTGTTGTCATCTTATAAGTGCTTTTCATGTTTATTTTCCTGGGAATATTGATTTATCCCTGAGACTGGATGGGCATCCAGTTCTTTATGTCAGGCATTTATTGAATGTGGATCCTCTAGAAGAGGAGAAAAATGCATATATATGTGTATATGTATGAAGATCATAGCATTTAAACATCTTTTAAAATACTTTTTCTAATTATGAAAGCAGCACATTTGTTATAAAATAATGAACAAAGGACAAGGAAAAAACCTTCCTTTTCATCAAGACTTGCTATTTGGTAGTAATTACCTTTTATTCTGTATGTATGTAAATATTTACATTAAATTAGAACCATAAAATGTTTAGTTTTACATCCTGCTTATGTAATTTTTTATGTGTGTGTGTGTGCATGTGTTTGTTCATATAACTGTCTAAGTCCACGCCACATGTGCGAGTAGAGGTGAGAGGACAAGCTAAGGGAGTGTTGGTTCTTTCCTTCTACCGGGTGGGTCCTGGGGATCAACCTCAAGTTGTCGGGCTCAGCAGCAAAGGCCTTTACCCATTGAGCCATCTCACTGGAGCTCTTTTTTTAAATTGCATTTTTACTATTTTGTGTGTGTGTGTGTGTAGGTACTTAGGCAGGCAGGCAGGCAGGCATATGCATGTCACAATGTGTGTTGAAAGTCAGAGGACAACTTACAGGGGTAAGTTCTCTCTGTCTTGTGGGTCCTAGGGATTGAGCCCAGGTCCTCAGGCTTGGAAGCAAGGGGTTTTTATTTGCTGAGCCATCTTACCAGCCTACAAAGTCCTATTTGATTCTTTCAGGGAGTGGTGAATGTGATTTGCAATGGAGACATTCTTTGTTTCCCTTGCAGAGGAGGTGGCCAAGTTGGAGAAGCATTTGATGCTTCTAAGACAAGAGTATGTCAAGCTGCAGAAGAAACTGGCAGAAACAGAGAAAAGATGCACACTTTTGGCTGCACAAGCAAACAAGGAGAATAGCAGTGAGTCATTCATCAGCCGCTTGCTGGCCATAGTGGCGGGTCTGTATGAGCAGGAGCAGTACAGGTGAGTGAACACCCGGAACCGGAAGCTGTATCTTTGGCTTCATCCCTGTCTACTTCGAACACATCACAGTGTCTTCTTGTTCTCTCTTACTTTGGGGCTTTGCATATGATGGGCAAGGGCTGTACTGCTGAGCTGTGTCTTCAGCTCCTTTTCACCCTGTTCTCAGCCCGTCTCACTACGTTGGCCATTGAACTTGTAATTTCTCCTGTTCAAGCCTCTCAGGTAGACAGAATTAGACCTGCCTACATTTCTAGGCCTAGTTTCTAATTCATTCCTTGCCAAATTAAATTAATTTCTTTCTAATCAAAATATCAACAATGAGCCAGATGTGGCAGCTCAGAGTTGTAATCTCAAGACTGAGAGAAGGATTATCATGAGTCTGAGGTCAGCCTTAGCCTTAGTCCAGTCCAGTGCAGGCTATATCAGACTGAGTTCTCATTTCATAAAAACAAAAAGAAGAGCTGGGTTGATGTCAGGAAGGTACAGAAGAACCTGATCCCAAGAACCCATGTGAAAAAGTCTGGGCCTGATAGCAGGCATTTAAAATCCTAATACTAGGAGGACAGAGGCAGGCAGTCCTAGGCTCACTGCTCAGCAGCCTAGCCTAAGTGGGTGTGTTCAGGTGGATGGCAACCGAGGAATGGCACCAAAAGTTGTTCTCGGGCTCCCACACGCACGCTGTCTGCATGCTCACCTTTGCCCTCATGCACACAAACAAACACCAAACCAATGAAAAAGATTAGCAATGTCTTTGTTAGAGAAACCCTGTAGGCTACTTACTAGCTTGTTGGTCTCGAGCTATGACTTGTTAAGTTCCTGATCTGTAATAAGAGATGATCAGTTCTACTCATTTTAGGGTCAGAGTGTAGATTAAATTAAGTCATAAGATATTTAAACAGCTTAGAATAGTGGATACATACCAAGGATTGATTATTAGTGGTGCTATTTATTTTATTTGTTTGTTTGAGATAAGGTCTCATTATGTAGCCCTGGCTAACTTGCAACCTGCTGTATAGATCAGGCTGACCTTGAACTCAGAGATCCTCCTCCTCTTCCTGAATATTGGAATTAAAGGCATGGGCTGCTGTGTCTGTCTGTCTGTCAATCTGTTTTTCAGACGAGGTTTTCTGTAGCCCAGGATAGCCCTGAACTTGGCTTAGTCGAGGATAACCTTGAATTTTTTTGTCTTCTTCCTACTGCTTCTCCAGTACTGCAGTTTCAATAAGTGCCACATGTTGGCACTTTTCTTTGTTTTGAATGTGGCTGGCCATATGGCACAATCCTGTCACCATAGTGGGCCATCATGATGTTTTAGTCAATTGCTCATACGTCCTTTTTTTTTTTTTTTTTTTTTGGTAGCATTTGACATTTTAGAGTAAACACACATATTTTGGGGGGTAGTTTTTTTTTGTTTTTGTTTTTTTTTAATATACTGGTATTCGGGAAATGTCCTTCCCTCTCTTGTTTGCTTTTTTGAGACAGTGTCTTGCTATGTAGCCCAGATTGAGTTCAAACTTGTGATCCCAGCATGCTGAGATTTTATGATGTGCCACCCAACCTTAACCTCTAATGATAAATGGTTGGATAATAAATGGTTAGTTTGGGGGCTGAATATTTTTAATGGAGACAGGAGACCAGGTATGAATTCATTTGCCTGCAGCCTCTGTTTACCACTATTGGACAGCACTGTGAAGCATGTCCATAGCACAGTTTGAGCTTTAGCTGTTCACACTTCACTCTGCTGCCTTACTGTGACACATGCTGCACGAGATCCCTTATGACCTATGTGTGGCTGCTAATCCTACTTAGCTTGTAGGTTCACCACCAGAGTCCTGTCAGACGTGACTGAGAGGGGATTATTCCATGGGGCTGCGGTGAAGTTAAAGTATTCCCAGCAGCATAGGAGCATGGACCAGAGTGTGGAAATACCATCATGATTTATTTTTTCTTTTGCTGATTCATGTTGATAATCATTATCCATGTATTTGTCAGGTGAGAATCCTAACTTATCTAGTTGTAATGACATTTTTCTTTCTGTATCTTTGGATATTTTCTTCATCAGTGATTTGAAGATCAAGGTTGGGGGTAGGCACATCAGTGCTCACAAGTTTGTCTTGGCCGCCCGCAGTGATAGCTGGAGTCTGGCCAACTTATCTTCCACAGCGGAGCTAGACTTGTCAGGTAAGTCTGAACACCAAGTGATAACGTATCACGTTGAAATATTTGTGGTATAGTAAAAGTTAAATACTTATCTATTGATGGGAGATAGAAACTATTGAAACAAGATGTCTCTTTAAGTTGTTGCTCTTTTTTCTTTTAATTTATGTGTGAAAGTGTTTTGTATATATTTCTGCCTGTGTACCATATGCATGTAGTGTTTTATTCTATAAGCTCATTATAAGTTCAAAGCCACAGTTTCACATGGCCTCACTTTACCGTAGTGCACACCTGTGCTTTCACCCTTGGACCTGACCTAGGATGAATGTTTTCCCTTGATCACACATCTGCCCCATGCCTGCTTCTCTTCTCAGTGTAACATATGAAAGCTCATTGTGCTCCTTATTATGCACCTTCACTTGCTATTCTATGAGAAGAGGGCACATTCTGGTTTTGATTCTGACTTTATTACTCTTTCTGGCAAAACCACTACTAAAAACATCTTAAAATTGAGTCAAGGGGCTGGAGAAATGACTCAGTGGTTTAGAGCACTGACTGCTCTTCCTGAGGTCCTGAGTTCAATTCCCAGCAACCACATGGTGGCTCACAACCATCTGTAATGAGATCTGATGCTCTCTTCTGGTGTGTCTGAAGACAGCTACATACTCAGATACTCACTGGTCTCATTGTGTAGACCAGGCTAGCCTGGACCTCCCAGAAGTCTATCTGTTCTGCCTCCTAAGTGCTAGAATTAAAGGTTTGTGCTACCCTGCCCAGTTATATGTGTATCTCCTAATAACATGTTGTATATCTTAAACATGTGTAATAAATTTCTTTTAAAAGAATTTTAATAGGGCCAGGTGATGGCTCAGTGAGTAAAGGCATTTGCCATCAAACCTAGTGACCTGCATTTGGTCCCCAGGATTCATATGTTAGAAGGAAAAAAACTCACCCCATCAAATTGTCCTCTAATTTCTACATATGTATCATGGCATGTGTGTACACACACACACACACACAAATAAATGTAATTTTAAGAAATGTTCTAATAGATGTACCATGTTATTTATATTGATATTGCTGTCTTATGTTACATGATCTTTATAATTTTTAGCTCAATGTGGAAGTAAATGGAATGGACTTAAAACATGGTTTTCAGAAGTTCACCTAAAATCATATTATAGTAGTACTTGCTTAACTGCTCTTGAAAATAAGGCACAAAACAAAGTTTTTACTGAACCCTGCTATTAGTAACTATTATAAGAATTATGAGATGGAGGCTGTTGGTATTAAAATGGGGTATTGGACATGGAGTGTAGCTCATTGGTAGCTGGGAGAAGTAATGGACTGTTAAATCATTTCAGGCAGGGCTGGAGAGATGGCTCAGTGGTTAAGAGCACCGACTGCTCTTCCAGAGGTCCTGAGTTCAAATCCCAGCAACCACATGGTGGCTCACAACCATTTGTAATGGGATCTGATGCCCTCTTCTGGTGTGTCTGAAGACAGCTGTAGTGTACTTATATAATAAATAAATAAATCTTTAAAAAAAAATCATTTTAGGCAATTGGCCGTAAGTATAACAAAGTAGTTGTTGGATGTGTATGTGTGTGCTGTTTTGAATTGGGCTAATGCAGAGGGTGCCAGGACTGCCGAACATTTGAACAGTGTTGTACAGCAAGAATAGGTGTTGATCTTCTGGATTTAAGAGAACAGATCTTTCTGTTGTGAGTGAATTATCTGTTATATTCTTTTGTCTTTTGTGTTTTTTGAAACAAGGTTTTTCTACAAAGCCTTAATAGCTAAGGCTTTGCTAGCACTAGCTATACAGTCCAGGCTGGCCTTGAACTCACAAAGATCCTCCTGCCTCTGCCTCCCAACTGCTGGGTTTAAAGAGATGCACCACCATCGCTCCACAATTAGTGGATTATCTTTGATAATTTCTAAGGTTTAACTTGAAGCCTGTAATTCTCCCTTGTAAGTACAAATAAACAAGCATAAATGCAGGTGGGTACATGCCGTTCCCAGCTAGAGTGAAAATGCCCATGTGGAAGGAAGATCTTCACTGGGAGGCTCCAGTCTGTGTGAGCACACTCAGCTGTGGCTTTTCCTTTGCAAAGTGAAATCTTTTTAAACTGTGTATCTCTACCTGTAAAATAAAATTAGCATAGTTTCTTAGAGCCACTTGATTACAAAAGTGTTTTTCACAAAATGTATGATAGTAACTCCACAGACTTAAAGTTTACAAAGACTACAAAAGATAATAAAAATTTGAAAATTATTTACATTTACCTGGAAGATAGTAAGAGTAGGCTAACATCTTATGATACTTCAGTTATCAAAACTTTTAATGCCAGCAGTTATGAGACTCATGAAATGTACTTTGGTGCATTATCAGTGACATTCTGGTCAGGGCTACATGAGACACTGTTGTTTATGGCTCAGTGTATGTCTGTCTCGGTGATTATACTATGTGCATTTGAAAAGAGAAATGGACTGCAGTTGCTGGATGTCGTGCTTTGCTTATTTATAATACTGAGGATTGAACTCAGGGCCTCTCAAATGCTAGGTGATTCCTCCATCATATTTATTGTTTATTTTGAGGTGGAGTCTTGCTATGTTCCCAGTCTGGCTTGGAGCTCACTATATAGTTTAGGCCGATCTTCAACTTGTCACCCTCCTGCTTAGATTATATGATATATAATCCAGCACTGTCCCAAGTGCTGGGATTATGTGTGTGCATCTGGACCAGGCAGATCTAGTATTCTTTAAATACCATTATATCAAGGAGGCTGATTGTTCAGTGTTTCTGGATGAATATGTATATAATATATTTCCTTTTATGCTAGTTTATCAATTCTTTAAAGTTTAGTATTACTCTTTACTGCAATCTTGGGATAGTAATTTTACCTGGGTTGATGGCATATTCATGTAATCCTAGTACTTAGGAGGCTGAGGTAGGAGGGTTATGAGCTCCAGGCCAGGCTAACTGGGGCTACCTTGACATAACTTTGTCTCAAAAATATCAAAAAGAAAGCAAATTGAGAAATTTTCACTACTTTTACTACATTACTGAGGAAGACAAAGGAAAAAAGAAACAGCATTGTTTATGTTTGCCCGACCCCTGTCTGTCTGGTGGTTTTAGCAGGCAATGGTTAACTAATCTGCTTCAAGCACATCAGGTTTTCTATTCAACATCACTTCCTTCAACCCATCCTTCTCACTGTGAATAATTGTAATAGAAGGGTAATCAGAGATGATCTGTTGTTTCCTAGTTATTAATAATGTATTCCTAGTCCTTATTGTATTCTTCCTTGATAAATATGAATTAAGTATAGTCTCCCAAAAGCCTCAATGAGCATCATAAGAACAACTTGTTAAAGTGCAGATGCTGGGTCCGTGCTCCGTTCTCTTCACTGAGCCTGAGTGGGCTTGAAAGTTCAACTCTGTTAGGAGTCTGCTTGCTCACGACTACTCTTGAAGAACCTTTATGCAAAATACGGCTTTAACTTGTCTTCTGGGCATCACTTTTTTTATTCAGACTGATTGAGAGCTGATTTCATAGAAGTAACAGTATAGATTAGTTTGTTTGCTTGTTTTGTTTTTTTGAGACAGGATCAAGTAGTCCAGCTTGCCGTAAAATTCACAGTATATAGTCAAAGATGAACTTGATCCTTCTGCTTACCAGTTGCTAATATTACAGGTATATGCTACTACACCTGATTTTATGTCATTTAGGGATCAGCCCAAGGCTTCTTGCTTGCTAGGCAATTATTACTAGCTGAGCCACATCCTACCTCCTCAGCACTAGTTTTAGATATTTTAAATGATTCTTACAATAAACATTTCCTTCAAGTAGCTATATAGTCTTTAACTTTAAAAATAAACAATATATTCACTAAGTAAAAATCAGAATAAAAAAAATCATGAATTGTCTTGAGTTCATATTTTTGTATGTATCCTATGTTTTTGATTGATTAATTGATTGATTGATGAATAAACAGAGTTGCTTGAATGTATAGTTTATTTAGATATATATGCATTTACACAATGGTATATTGATACTCTCATATACATGAAGCAAAAATAAGATTATACCAAATGTATTCCTAGTTTTTTAAACCATCGTAAATATATTGTCATGCATGTATTTGTGTAGACTCTGGGGTTGATTCCCAGTACCCACATGATGGAATACAACCGTCTGCAACTCTAGTTCCAGGGGATCCAACATCCTTTTCTGGTCTCCTTGGGCACCAGGAATGCAATTGGTACACAGCCATACATGCAGGCAAAGCACCCATACACATAAAATAAAGTCTTTCTAATCTCCAGTGCTGCAAATAAGTGATTAAAAATGAATAAATGAGTCAGGTAGTTGTGATGCACTCTATTAATCCTCGCACTGAGAAGACAGAGCAAGTTCCAGGACAGCCAAGGCTATACAGAGAAACCCTGTCTCAAAATAAAAACAAAAATAAATAAATAAATAAATAAATAAATAAATAAATAAATTCTTTTGTCTGAGAGATAAAAACGTGTACTCTAGTTTAAATATGTATTTGGTTATTGGTAAATCTTATTGGGTGTTTTTATTTTCATGGATCACTTATTTATATCCATTGCTCATATTTCTATTAGATATCTATTTTCTTGTTTTTATCTATAGACTCTTTTATTAGAAATCTGCTGAGCTTGGAGTTGCACACCTTTAATCCCAGGACTCAGGAGGCAGAGACAGGTGGATCTCTATGAGTTGGAGGCCAGCCTGGTCTACAGAGTGAGTTCCAGGACAGCCAGCGCTACACAGAGAAACACTGTCTGAAAAAAAAAAAATTAAAAAACAAAAAAGAAATTTCATTAACTTTTTTTTTTTTTTTTTTTTTTTTTCTTTTTTTTCGAGCTGGGACCAAACCCAGGGCCTTGTGCTTCCTAGGCAAGCGCTCTACCACTGAGCTAAATCCCCAACCCCTCATTAACTTTTTTATCTTATGTCTCAAATATTTCCCCCTTTTGCTTCCTCATACAAAACTTTTAACATTTTTCTGGATTCAGACAGATTGTCACCTTATTTTCTTTTTTCTTTTTTTTTTTTTTAAATGTTCATAGGTGTTTTGTTTGTGTGTGTGTATGTGTGAGGGTGTCAGAAGCTTGGAATTGGAGTTACAGGTGTGAGCTGCAGTATGTGCTGGGAATCAAACCCAGGTCCTCTGGAAGAGCAACCAGTGCTCTTAACTCCTGAACCATCTCTCCAGCTTCAACTGTGACCATTTTTAATGGCTGTATTGTTAAGTGGTATCCACCAGAGAGGATTAGCTGGCCTATAATTTCACTGGGCGTTTGGAACCTGAATGCAGTTCCAAGTCTTTCTCAGGGTGGGAGTTTAAATACAAAAAACATATCCTGGGTTGACATACCTGTTAGCAAGCATAGCTGGTCAGAAGCCGGAAATCAAAGTCAGTCCACTTAGGGGCTTCCAGAACCAGAGGCTGCTGTGTTTGTTTTGGCAGGTGTTGCTGCCCGCATGCTGGGTTCCAAGGCCTGAATGGATGGCACTTCCATCATGGCATACTAAGGTGTGCGGGCCTGTTACATTATATTTCCTTGAGTTAGGTGTACCATAATTTACTTTTCTATCCACAGATTTTAGGGTTACTTTAGAAGGCCTAAGTATGTCATCTACTTTCTTTCTCTTAACTAGATGCGAATCCTGAGGTGACAATGACAATGCTTCGCTGGATCTATACGGATGAGTTAGAGTTCAGAGAGGATGATGTGTTCCTGACTGAATTGATGAAACTGGCCAATCGCTTTCAGCTCCAGCTCCTTAGGGAGAGGCAAGTCACAGCAGGTGTATTCAAGCCCCTGCAAGGTGGTGGCTAAGATTACTTGTGCCAAGCTCTGGAAAAGCAGCTTCTGCCATGTGATAACTGCTAGGGGTTCTTTAAAGGTGCTGTAGGAGAGGCTGGTTTCTCTATTGCTTTGTGTTCCTGGTAAGCTACATTTTGCCAGTGCTGTTTGTTGTTTTCTTTGTCTTCTCCTGTTTGTTACCTTAGATTATATGATTGTGTAAATTAACCACTGGATATGGATGGATAGAGTCCAGCGTCCAGATTCTTGACTTTGCCTTTCATTATGTTACATTTTGGTCAGACACTCCTTTTTGGAGGCACGTAAGTGTTTAAATTAGTCCAGAGAGAGCTCAGTACTTTTTGGTTCAGTATGATTGTAGCCAGCATCAATATGGGCTTACTTCATTGAAGTTAGCTGTTCTTCTAGGTCTCAGAGCATGGTATGTTTTTATGGTGCGTTTTCTCTGTTCCTCTCTGAAGTTGGCATTTTGGAGCAGTAAGAGACAAAGTGCTTATCAGATGGTGCCAAGCAGAATGCTGTCCACATGCTGTGGCTGTGGTTCTTGGTGTGGTGAATGTAGTCTTTTTACCATCTTCTTTTATTCTCTTGGGTATGTTAGGGAAAATGGCCCCTCTCCTGGGTGGTTCCAACCATGTGTTGTTCATTCAGTCTATTTGTTGCTCTTTTGCCCTCACCTAGGAGATCAAAGAGAGAATTGGCTACCAGGAACTGCTTGCTCTTTTTTTACTGTGAGGGGGTTTTCTACTAGGATTGCCCCAGAGCCTCACAAGAGTCTATAGACAGAATCCTTCCAACTACCTGTAAGTGATGTGGGCCTGAGAACTATTTTAATATCTAAATCTAATTTAAACATAGACAGGTCCAAGGTATTTAGGATTAGATAACTAGCACAACTAACTTTATTATTGAAGTCCTCTAGTTAATTATTGTTTGTTTATTAAGTTTTTAATTATATAAATATAAATTCATACTAACTTTAATTAGATTGTTTATATCTTCCCTCCCAAAATCTTCAGCTTTTTCATTGACTATATCAGACTTGCTTATAAAATTGCTTTATTAAAGTGTTCTGGGATTGATATAGGCAATTGTAATTGGTGTAATGGATACTTTAATTAAAGTGTTTATTCTTTATTGATTGCTTAAGCCTCTTGACTATCAACATTACTAGATGCTCATATTTGTTCTATTGGTTGTAGATATTAGGTTGTTTTTCATGGCTTTTCTTATGAGCTGGTATGAAGAGACCAGAGCTGGAGTGAGTGCTGGCTTTAATGAGGTCACAGAGTGCCCACTACTGTCAGGCAGAGAAATGACACATCTTGGATATTATATTAAGTCAACAGGCTCTGGCAAAAGCATGCAGTTCTTTGCTGATTTTTGTGTTAGAGAGATCCTGTTGGCCTGGAAATACCAATACAATAATTAATTTGATCAAAAAGAAGGGTATAATGACAATTTTGGAATTTTGGTTTCTTTAAAAAGTATATAGAAATATTATAGGAATATATTTATTTTCAATCGCAGGTGTGGGATATGGGGCTGCTTCAGTAGCTGTCCACAGCAGCTGACTGTGATTTGCCTCATGCACTAACTAGTAGGGGTGTGATTTTTGCCAGCTGCAGATAGTTTCTATGTTTGTGTGATATTTGCAAGTCTGGGGAGTTTCCAGAGATTATATAATGCTAGGGCCCCAAGAGGTGGTGTGGGTTGTTTGGTTTTTTGTTGGTTGGTAGTGTTGGTTGATGTTGGTGGCGGTTTAAGTATTTGAGCAAAGAAGAAAGAGGCAGATGGGGAGGAAGAGGAGGATGGGGAGGAAGAGGAGGATGGGGAAGAAGAGGAGGATGGGGAGGAAGAAGAGGATGGGGAGGAAGAAGAAGAGGAAGAGGAGGAGGGGGAAGAGGAAGAAGAGAAGAAATAATAATAGATATCCTAACTGCAAAGATCAAATTTTCCTCAAGGAACTCAGTGTCCCCAGTCAGCAAGAAAGTAGTCTAATGACTCCTGACTTTATTCAAGAATCGCTTTTATTTCCTCTTTATCCTTTTTTCGCTTATCTAGTATTTAGGGATTGAAAGGGTAGAAGAAAAGGGGTAGAAAAGGGTAAAAGAAAGAGGAACCCACATGTATAGTCAAAGACCAGCTACAGAAGGTCTTCTTTGTAATATCAGAAAATTCTCTTTGACAAAGAGTATGTATTAAAATGACAATATTTTTATTGATTATAAATATGGGTATAGTATATGCAATTTGGAAAACAGAATTATATAAAGAAAAAGTAGGTCACCTACAACCCAACCATTGTTTATCTGTGTATTTTTCTCTCAATGGTTATTACATCTCACATATATAGGTCAATCCGAAAAGGGCATGGTGGCACACACGTTTAAACCTAGCACTTGGGAGGCAAAGAAAGGCAGATCTCTTGTGAGTTCAAGGTCAGCTTGCTCTACAGAGTAAACTCAAGAACAGCCAGGGCTACACAAAAAAAAAAACAAAAACAAAAAAAAGAAAACCAGACAGGAGTTTGTAGAGTCCCTGATTTATACTTTGAAAATCAGATGTATGGGCTAGAAATACAGCCCAGAGATTAAAAGCCTTTGTTGTTGCTTTTGGAGACGACTCAGGTTTGGTTCCTTAGGGTTCACAGCTTCTTTTGACTCCATTTTCTGGGGCTCTGGTGCCCTTTCCTGGCCCTGTGGGGCTTTTGCAAGCACATGGACATGCACATAAGGATAATGAATGAATAAATCTTTGCTGGACATGGTGGCACATGCCGGTAATCTTGGAGATAGAACAAGATGGACTTCTGCTTTTGAGTATAGTCTGGCAACCAGAGTTATATATGGTGAGCTTCTGTTTCACAAACCAACAAGATAGATTGCTTTGTGCTTTTGTATGCTTTGTGGATATCAAAGTATAAAAATATACTAATACCAATATTTTTCCTCCAGCAGAAAACTAGCCTACCTTGCTACTTTTCAGGTAGAAACTTTGAGCTGAGAACTTAATGAAAGTATGTGTTTTGCCAGGCGGTGTTGGCACATGCCACTCATCTCACCAACTTGGGGGGCAGAGGCAGGTAGATCTCTGTGAAGTCCTGGCCAGCTTGGTCTACAGAGTGAGTTCCTAGAAAACCAGGGCTTCACAGGAAAAAAAGAAAAGAGAAAAAAGAAAAAGAAAAGAAATGCATTCTTTTGTTGTGTAAGTTATGTCAGTTTCTAGTTATAGTCTATCCATATAGCAAATGGCACTCAGAGGTCTAAATGAGTGAAAGTGAGCTGTAATTTCTAAGAAAACATCTGTTGTTAGAACGGTGTTCAAGTCCCTTGGCAGTAAGAAGGAAGACTAGTATTCACCGTCCAGGCCAATGTCAGTACAAGGGTATAAAGTAAGTGCCTGCAGATGTGATCTGGAATCCTTGCATTCCTATGATGTAGGCCACCTGCAGTCAGTACACTGGTATAGCAAGACTATCATATTGGGCACTGCAAGTTTCATTTGTCAAAAAGCAGTTTTCTCCTGGAACACTTAACTCCATAGCTGTGGTCAGGTTACAGTAACTTAAGCCCTTTGTTGTGGTATGCAGTGTACTTGTAGACTCCAGTTGTACAGAAAACTAAGGGTTTCTTTTGAGCTAGTGTTACACATTATAGCCAATGCTACTTGGTATTCATGTTGTAGCCCAAATTTTCTTAGAACTCTTATTGGAAGCCTCCTTGCCTTAACCTCCTAAGTATTGAGATTTGAAGTATGTGTTCCTACTCTGAAACTTGTCAGTTTTCATTTCTTGTTTTTGTTTTTGTTTTGTTTTGTTTCATTTTGAGACAGGCTTTCTCTGTATAGACCAGGCTGGCCTTGAACTCAACAGAGATCTAACTGCCTCTGCCTCTGCCTCCCGAGTGCTAGGATCAAAGCCGTGCATCAACAGTGCCCGAAACTTGTGTATATTTATTCATTTTAACTTCCTTTAAGAACTCTAGGGAAGGGCTGGTGAGATTGTTCAGCTACTTAAACCTAATAACCCACGTTTGATCACTAAAGTTCTCTTTGGAAGAAGAGAACTGACTTGAAAATTATCATCTGGCCCTCACACTGTCGTGCTCTGTGCTATACACACACACACTTATAATAATAAATGCATGAATGAATATTTTGGGGAGAATTGTAGCCTTGGCTTGGCTGCCTCTGCCTGTTATGCGCCGGAATTGAAGGTGTGTACCATAACTGGCCCTAGAAGTGCCCTGGGAGAGGTGCTTCTTTACACTACATCAGCAATGTTACTTAAAGACAGATAAAATGGGTGCCTATCGCTGTGGATGGAAAATGGCTGTTTTCTTGTTCCTGGCCTTCTCTTAACTTGTAAGGTTGAAATTTGCTTTCTTATTTCCAGGTCTATCACACTGTGTCTCCACTCTTCCACTCCATGGTCTCTCTTGCTGCCCTCCTCATTCCCTACCTCTCTAACTCTTGTGGTCCTTTTCTACTTCTATTACCTCATAGAACTCAGTCTCGTCTACTGAGATTGAGAAGTGTCTGCTACTGAGTTTTTTAGGGCAGTATTAAGTTCCATTAATATTAGCTGTTAAGGTTTGCAGTGTCCATTTTCCTTCAGGAAAGGGGTGGGGCAAGCAGTAAGAAACATAAATGTACAACATACCTTCAAGTGTCTTCTGCACTGCGGACTGCATCTAAAGTTCCTTCACCTTGAAACCCATAGAGTCCCAGCATCCCAGATCAGGTACCGTTCTCATGCCACAGGAGGTGAGACAGGAGCAGAGACTACATTTTCTCACATCACTAAGTTCTGCTCTGTTATTAGAAAACTTTTGTTGAGGTTGGAGAAAAGGAGAATAAGCTGTAGATTCCAGGACCTCTGACTAGTCTACCACTGGGCCTCTGTAACTGCCCTTGGAGTTGAATCTGATTTGAAGGACCATGCCAGCCTCCTTTCTCAATAGGCCTTATGCTGTGGAAGGCACAATAAGATTTCCAGGAATTCGGGCTGGAGAGATGGCTCAGTGGTTAAGAGCACTGTCTGCTCTTCCAGAGATCCTGAGTTCAAATCCCAGCAACCACATGGTGGCTCACAACCATCTGTAATGAGATCTGATGCCTTCTTCTGGTGTGTCTAAAGTGTACTTATATTAAAAAAAAAAAATTCCCAGGAATTCTGTCATAGAACAATCTCTTTATCTTCTATGCTAGGATGTGGAGAGACAGCTTTGTGCTACAGGGATGTAGTTAATATCCTCTTGTTAGTCTGTTAGTTATTCATCATGTTTTGTTGCCTGGCTTTGTGGAGATACACAGTGTGTCCAATTTTCTTTTAGGGTACTGTGGTCTGATTTTGTGTGTGTGTGTGTGTGTGTGTGTGTGTGTGTGTGTGTGTGTGTGTGTGATACTAAGGATTGAATCCTTGAATACTAGATCTGACTCAATAGCTATTTTGGATATTCTTTAAAATATAGCTATATTGAATTGTAGTTATTGTATTTGTAAAACTTTTATGTGTATGAGTGTGGGGGGGGTTGGTGCCTGGAGAGGGTAAAGGAGAGCATCAGATTCTTTACAACTAGAGTCAGAGGCAGCTGTAAACCATCTCACACGTGCTGGGAACCAAACTTAGGTCCTTTGAAAGAACAGTTATTCTTAGCTGCTGGGCTGCTACTAAGTCCACATACACACTCCCTATCCTTTCACCTCCCCATTCCCCAGTGTTACTAGGGATTGAACACAGACCTTCCCAAATACAAGTACATCCTGGACAAACATTCTACCACTGTCCTATTTTCTAGTCACCGAATTACAATTTACTCACTTATTTTAATCATCACCATTATTACTGTATAAGTGTTTTGACTACATGTATATCTGTGTGCCGTATACATGCAATACCCATGAAGATCTGAAGAGAGCACGGATCCCCTAGAACTGAAGTTAGGTGGCTGTGGACTTGAATATGGGTCCTTAGAAGTGAATCTAGGTCCTCTGGAGGAACAGCCAGTGCTCTCAACCTCTGAGCTATCTCTCCAGCCTTCTTAATTATAATTTATACAAAATACAAATTTATCTTTTGGAAGGACTTTTAAGGAGATCTTTATTAAGCATAGACCCTCATATTTGAAACGTTGAAAACAATAATAGAGTTGTCTGGAATCTACAATCCAGACACAATCTGTTTTGTGTTTGATTTAAAAATGGCCTATGGGTGATCAATGGGTTTCTTGTGATTACTTTTGATGCTCTTGAAGTTTTAAGTTTCATAGGGTTTTTTTGTGTGCAGGCTATTTTTAGTCTTCCCAGAGCAGTGAGATATAATATATTGTCTAGTACAAGACTTCAAAGCACAGTGTAAGCCAGACTTAGGCAAGAGGAACCTGACTTCACAGCCAGTGAGGACTATATAGTGTGACATCCCATTTCAAAAATGAAATGTATATGACCAGTTTTAGTTAAAAAAAAAAAAGATTTCAATAAGTAAAAATACACACGTAAATAAAATATAGCAGCCTAGCCATAGTTTATTAAACACAGTGCTCAGCCTTACTCTTTAGTTTTACTAGACATAGCTAGTGTAGCACTTATTGTCTGTGTTTTTTTTTTATTAATGTATTTGCCTGGATAATTCTGTTCATCATTAATGAATAATTTCTTACAGATGTGAGAAGGGTGTTATGTCTCTGGTGAATGTTAGGAACTGTATTCGCTTCTATCAAACTGCAGAGGAATTAAATGCCAGCACACTGATGAACTATTGTGCAGAAATTATTGCAAGTCACTGGGTGAGTAAGAGGCTGTGTGGTATGGATAGAGCCTTCACACTGGCACTGGAGATCCCAGTGTAAGCCCTGCTTCCACAGCCACCCCTCTGATACCTAGTCTTTGTTGTTTGTATTCTTGAAAAATAAGCCATTGGGTTAGATGATCTGTGAGGTGTTCTCAGTTCTGAACGTGTTCTGAGGATCTAGAGTGGAACAGATAGAGGTGGCTAAGGTTCAGGAACAGATTTTAAGAACACCTGCCTTAGCATTATCCTGGAGAAGCTGTGACCCAGCATTCAGCTGCCCATGGAAGAGCGTTCTCCACTGCTTCACTTCTTGGGTTTTCATCATAAATAACAGGCTTTACATTTTTTTTTGTTATAGTTTGTTTTACACTTTTGTATGTGTGAACAGGTGCACATATGTGGCTGTAGAGAGAGGCCAGAGAACACCCTCTGGTGGGGTTACTCAAGTACTGTCCACCTTATTTTGAGGCAGAATCTCTCACTGGCCTCAATTTCACTGATTAGAAGAGGTTGGCATGCTTGTGAAGCCTCAGGGATTCTCCTGTCTTCTCCCAAGCACAGGGTATACAAACTGAGTTGGTTTTGTTTTTCTTATTTTTTTTAACATTAAATAAATAGATTAATAAAGCAATCAATGTTGTTTTATGAACTAGCTTCTATGATTGTTTTGTATACAGTTTTTATTGGAGGAACCTTCATATTTCTAAGGGAGATTTCTAATAGAACTGGCCTGTGTGTGCTTAGTGCCATGGACCTGTAACCCCAACTACTTCAGGGACTAAAGCAGGAGGATGTTGAATCTATGGTCTGCCTAAACTGCAAAGCAAGGTCAAGACCGGCCTGAGGAACTGAACAAGACCCTTACTCAGAAAAATTTAAAGGGCGGGGAATGTAGCTCAGTTGTACAGTGTTTGCCTAACATGCACAAGACCCTCAATTTACTTCTGATATTACTAGAAAAGTGGGGTTGTTGTGTCAGATCCAAGTTGAACCTCTTCTAGGACCTCTTGAATAAGACTCATGGAGGCAGTGATCGATGTAAAAGAAGAGGAGTTTAATCATTCTGACATGTTGGGGTTGTCCCATTTCAAGGGGAGATGACCCTGAGCAGACTCTAACAGGGAATTACATACCTTGCAAACAACTGGGGCAGAATCTGCACAATGGTAACTAGGCAGAGTACTATGCACATTTGGTGGAACAAAACAACTTCCATATTGACTCATTGTACTGTTCAAGACCTTCCCAAGGGGGCTCTATTGGAAGCCACAGGTAGCTTTGTGTGACAGTTTGGCTTATAGCTGTTCCAGGACCTAAACCAGCTTTTTTCTTCCTGGAAGGGAGGGTCCTTGTGCTCACAGGTTTGTGGTGGGAATTTCCCCACTGGGCCCAGATTGGCCCCAAGTCTGGCTCTTTCAGTCGTTTGCTGCTTTGACGTAAGGTCCCATTTTGTAGCCCAGACTGACCTGATACCCACTGTGTATCTCAGACTGACCCTAAACTTAGGGCAAACATCCTGCTTCAGTCTCTTGATTGTTGGGATTAAAGGCATGTGCTGCTATCACTGCTGAAAACTAGCTTTAACTTTCCTGATAGAGCGACAGTTGTGGAGGACAAATGTGACTTGGTGAATTGTTGTCACAGTTCTGATTTGTTTTGAAGTCACCATCGATGTAGGTTTAGTAGGGAGAGAACTCTAAACTCATGGTGGGGGCTCCTCCTACTGGGCTTGGTTCCAGTTGAAGGTCAGAATTGACATTTAGCTGTCACTCTGGGGCCCAGCAGTGCTGTGATGGGTTGAGTGTGGTGGCAAGTGCCTCTTAAATACAGGTCCTGAGTAGCCATTTTCTCACTGTCAGACTTGTGCGAGCACTCTAGCCTCTATAGGTTTTCATGTCTGCAAAGGAAGCAAAGATAGAATTAGTTGGAAAAATGTTAAGTCTCTGACACATGTTAAGTGCTTAAAAGTGACAGTTGTTATTAACATTTGTCATTGTTTTTAATCCTTAGGATGACTTGCGAAAGGAGGACTTCAGTAGCCTGAGTGCTCAGTTGTTATACAAAATGATTAAATCCAAAACCGAGTACCCATTACATAAAGCTATCAAAGTGGAGAGAGAGGATGTGGTCTTCCTCTATCTGATTGAAATGGATTCCCAGGTATTGTAGAAGAATCTCCTTTTTTCCCTCTCTCTCCCCAGACTTTAGTGTTATCCGTATTTCTTGCTTCTGTCTGCACCATCACTGGACATTCTATGAGGGTACTTCTAATATGTACCGGATGCTTTTGGGCATTTTCTGTTCTGTTCATCAGAATTTGCCGGTCTTAGTCTAATCCAAAGCCACATTTCCTTTTCCAAATGGTGGTCATAGCAGTACCTGACTTCAGCTCCCCAACTTGGTTTTTATTTTTTTCCAAAACAAGTTTCCATACGTTTAGTAGCCTAAACCAAAACACATTCCGGGCTACTTGAGAGCACGTCCTGCTTTTGCAGAAAGTTTTGTTCCCAGCATCCAGATGGCAGCTCACAACCAACTTTAGCTCCATTCCCAAGGACTCCAGCACCCTCTTCTGACCCCTGCAGGCATCAGCCATACATGTGCTCTACACACTACACTCATGCACATAAAATAATATGGTTTAGAACAACCACAAAAACACATCAGTTTATTATTTGACAGTTTTGCCTCTTAGAGGTCCAAGGCAGAAGTCACAAGGCTAAAAGCAAATTGTTAGTAAGGTGTTGTCATTTGTGGAGCTATAGAGAGGGTCCATTTCCTGCTCACATAAGATGTGGGCAGAATTATCTAGTGGTCCAGGCCTTTATTTTCTTGTGAGCCGAGTGCTTTTCTTAGCTTGTAGGCGTCCTCACAACCCTTAGCTTCAGAGGAGCATTGCTTCCATCGTCAAAGCCAGCAGTGACAAGTTAAGTTCTAACTTCACCTCTAATGACATACTCTTCCTACATTCTGATTCACTCAAGAACGAATCTCCTTAGAAGGTGGGGCCCTCTGGGCTGGTCCAAGATTCTTCCTAGCTCAGGACACTTTGCCTTAATCACATCTGCAAAGGTACTTTTTGCCACATAAGTTGACATGTTCATATGAACTGATAATTAGGGCATGAATATCTATAGAGTGGGGTGGGGCGGGAGATGCATTATTCTGTACCACAGTGCCTTAAAGGAACGAAGATGGGAGTATGGTTAACATGGGCGTTAGTGTGTAAGGAGGCATTAAACTGCCAAAGAGTGCTCCGTTAAACCTCCTTCATGAAAATGTTTGCTCTTTTATTTTTTATTTTTGTTTTTTCAAGACAGGGATTCTCCAGGCCTTCCTGGAACTCACTGTATGAACCAGGCTGGCCTTGAACTCAAGAGACTGACTTGGCTCTGCCTCCTGAGTGGTGGGGTTAAAGGCATGTGCCACAGTGCCCAGCTTTAGCTCTGTCATAAAGTTCTGTATGCTAGTTTGTCATCCCATCTTCATCCTCCTCCCACCCCACACCAGTGCTGTCTTCATTTTTTCTGTGGTCCTTAATCACCTTCCATGTTGTTGACATCTGCTTACGAATCACTATTGTTTGTATGATGCTGAAAGAAAGTGCTCTCAGGAGGTCCAATAGCAGTCTGTGAATGAAATTGAATTTGGGCTGTAAGAAGTGCCATAGCATTAGAATTGACACTTTTGGAAGAGGTGTGGTGACATACACCTTTTTGGAAATAGGTCATTTCTGTGAGTTTGAGACCAGCCTATCTACATATAGAGACCTGTTTCAAAAGGGGAGTTGGTCAGTTGGGAGAAATCACCATAGGTTGTATTTTCTACTGTCTTAAGTAAGCTGATTTCCAAATTTCTCTGTGCAGCTACCTGGGAAGCTTAACGAAACAGATCATAATGGAGATCTTGCATTAGATCTGGCTCTGTCACGACGACTAGAGAGTATTGCCACCACTCTGGTCAGTTATAAAGCTGATGTGGATATGGTAGACAAGAATGGCTGGAGCTTATTACATAAAGGGATTCAAAGAGGTAAGGAGAAAGAAATTTTAAATTTTTTGCTATATGCAACATACTTTTTATATTTATAGTTTTGAAGCTCAGTTCCAGGAATTCCCAAAAGGTCTTGAGTCTGTATGTTCAGTTTGCATGGCTTAGAACTGGTTGTTGGTCAGAGGGCTGATATCTATTGGCCTTGTCAGTCTGGATGCGCATAGTACTACCAGGACCTAAGGAAGAGAGAGGGTAGGCAGGTGACCTTTAAGAAGTACCTATGGAGCCAGCATGGGAGTAGTTTTTGTGAGTTCAAAGCCAGTGGGGTCTATATAATGAATTCTGGGACAGCCAGGACTACATAAAGAGATCCTGTCTCAACAAAACAACCAAAAAAAAAAAAAAAAAAAAAACCCCAAACCTTTGGGGGCTTAGTAATTTGAGAGTTTGCAGTTCTTGCAGAGGACTTGGTTCCCAATAAGTCGATTCACAAGTGCTCTTAACCTCAGTCCCAGAAGTTCTGAAACCCTCTTCTGGTTCTGTAGGCACACACATGACATTTACCCACACAGACAGACATCAGAGTAGCCAGTCTTTGCTACTTTGTGGGTTCCTTTTCCTACCCTTTATTCTCTCCAAGTTTTATCCCCTATCTCTAGATAGAAGGGAAAGAAGGATGGGAGTGGGGTGGGGGTGGGGATCTGAATATAACTTCTTCTTGTTTCCTTTTTTAGCCCAATTACTAACAAACCACAAACAATCTCCCTGAATGACCAACACCCACCAGCCCTACCTCTTGGGCCACAACATTAATATATCCTCTGAAAACTTCCCAGAAGTCCAAATGTCACACAATCACAGAAACTATTTGCAGCTGGCAGAACCCTGCCTCTGCTAGAGCATGAACCAAATCATAGTCAGCTGCTGCTGGCAGTCTGAAACAGCCCTACAGCCCCACACCTGGGATTGAAACAACACGTTCTTCTAATATTTCTGTGTTTTTAAAGAAACCAAAATTCCAGAATTCTCACAACACATCAAGTTTGTTTGTTCCTTCCTTCCTTCCTTCCTTCCTTCCTTCCTTCCTTCCTTCCTTCCTTCCTTCCTTCCTTCCTTCCTTTTAATTAAAAAATACTGCTGACCCAAGAGTAGACTTGTAGACTGACAAAATAAAAAAATGAAGATTGGCCAGGTGATGGTAGTGTTGCACACCTTTAATCCCAGCACTCTGGGAGGCAGAGGCAAGCGGATCTCAGAGTTTAAGACTGGCCTGGTCTACTGAGTGACTTCCAAGACAGCCAAGGCTGCACAGAGAAACCTTGAGAGCTCTGTCAGAAACATATTGGAGGGGCTGGAGAGAAGGCTCAGTGGCTCAGAGTGCTTGCTACAGTTGCCAACAGCCATATGGCATTACAAGTCACAAGAATAGCAAGATTACAGTTATGTGAAGTGGTAACGGAATCATTTTAAGGGCCATGACATTAGAAATGTTGAAAATCACTGTGCTAGAAGAAAGAAGCATAGCTAAAATTTCTCAAGATAAAGGTATAGGCAAGGGTTTTCTGAACAGTACTCTAGTAGCAAGGAAATAGTCCCCAAAATCAAAATGAAGAAGCTTCTGAACAACACAATAAACAGTCACCAGAGGGGAGAGAGTGGGAATGCCTCTGCAGGCTCCTTATCAGTAAAGAATTGCAGAAATTCAACACTTTAAAAACGCACCCAATTAATAAATAAGCCAAGTTGTCAGGTCTCACAAAAGGACACACACGTGGTAAATAAGACTGTAACCTGTTCTACACCCTCACCCACCAGCAAAGTACACATGAAAGCCGCTTTGACAGTCTGCCTCGTTTCAGTTCAGAATGATTGTCTTTAGGAAAATAAGTGGCAGGGCCACGAGATGGCTCAGTGGGTCAGGGCACGTGAAGCCAAGCTCATGGTAGAAAGACAGAACTGACTCTGGAAGTTAAGTATCAAAAGATATAAATAAATCTTTTTTAAAATTCTCATAGGTACTAGTGAGGACATGGTGAAAGAGGAATTCTGTTTTCTTTTTTTTTTTGGTTCTTTTTTTCGGAGCTGGGGACCGAACCCAGGGCCTTGCGCTTCCTAGGCAAGCGCTGTTCTTTTTTGTTTTAATTTTTGAGACAAGAGTCTCACTATGTAGACCATTTGTCTGTGAAGCCACAGAGGACTGCCTTTGCCTCCTAAATTCCATTTATTGTTATTTGTGAGAATGTAAACTTGTATGGCGACTATGAAAAAACAATGTGGAGATTTCAAAAAACAGTAGTTGGTGCCACTCTTGGTATACAGGTGAAATCTGTTAGCAAACCACAGAGGTGTTTGTGTTTGCATTATCTATGAAAGCCAGGAAATGAATGTCCGTCAACAGATGACACTGCTGTGCTCTCAGGCATAGTTCTGTCCCTTAGCAGGATGTACTGTTTGAATGCTGCTGATGTGCAGCTGTGGCTTTCTCTCCTTTGTGACAAAAGTTTTAGTATAAATATCCATTTGAATTATATAGAGGGTTGAGCTTGCTAGCTAATAGAGAGGAAAGTTTTACTCATCACTGGATAGGGAACCCTTAGAACAAGTTGCTGTGGAGAGCAGATGCGTTTTTCCAAGCACACACAGCACTTAGCTCTGGGTTTGTGTTCATTGGGGAAAGTTTCTACCCCACAGGGAATTGTTCTTTCCCACTCTGTTTAGTGTCTGAAGTGTTTATTTTGGAAACAGATTCACTTGTTACTAAAAAAAACAATTAAGTTCCTTCTCTGGGAGCTGAATTCTTATGTTTCATGAAAGAGTGTCTCTGGTGAGTTACTAAATATTTGGGTGATTGCTTAGCTACAAGAATTGCCAAGACAGTGTTGATGAGTGTTGTAGGGTGAGTTAATCTTTCATTCTGAATGTGTGAAATGTCTGGAAGTATGTGGATTACAGTGTGAATATAGCAGACTTTAAGAAGGGTGCAGCACTGGCTTGAATCCTGGCTTATATGTTGCTTTGACAGTTACTTGTCCCTACTGTCATCTTTTCTTGTTTGTAAGATGAGAAGGGATGTTTCTGCTTTACCAGGCTGTTAGCATAGTGAGACAGGATTGGGATGTTCCTCATACAATGACAGCCTGCTGACTGATAGAGTAAACACAGTGACCTTTACCTTGCCTGTGCATTGGAATGCCCAAATCAGACCCTGCAGGGAATTGTCCTTTCCTTGAGGTCCCACTGAAGCACTGACTATCCTAGAACGCTACATGATAGGCCCTGGTTCTAGATCTACAGTGCTCCTCCTAGCCGCTGCCTCCTGTGTTCAGGGTTTTAGGTGTTGTGCTATCACATCCTTCTGAGGAATTACTTGACCTTGCCTTCTTCTGCTTGATGTTACTTGGTTAGCTTTACCCAAATGTATGAGTGCTACCTTAAGCTTGACTGTTGACCTTGCTTTTAAATTCATTGAATGGTTCTAGACGTTCATTAAAATATGAATGAGGTCTACTTTAAGAAGCCCATTAGAATCTGTAACATTAGTGGACATCCTACCAAGCAAGTGCACCCATCAGAAGAATTTGGTGGTGTTAGGATCTGTGAGGCCGTAGGAGACCCACATAAAGCAGTGTTACCATCTTCTTTGATTAGTCTGACCTACGCAAGATGATGAGTCCTTTCATAACAATTGTAGTTTTTTCACTACTGAAAAACTGTAATAACCCACATAGGTTTCCTAAATGGGCCTCTCCTGACTAATTATTTGTAGGACTATTAAATATGATTTGCCCTAATTAAAACTGTCAAAAAACTGAAAAAAAAAAACATTGCACATGCATTTAAAAAACTGTTTAGCATTGGTTAGGAATATTTTATGTGGAAAAATTATTACAATATGCCTCATTTTCCTGGCGTTGTTGGTGAATGAGTAAAGCAAGTGACTGGACATTTCCAGCAGGGAGATACTGGTTTCTATTGCCGGGCCTCAGCCGCGCTGAGCACTCACTTTGTTGGCTGCGAGCCACATCCTTGCCATGTTCAAGTGGGATGTGTAGATGCTTTGTTTCCCTGTTGCTAGAACTTTATCTAGGGCCTGGTGTCCTGTTCCTGCTTAGTCCTGTTCTCCGGCTGTCGTTTGTTTACCCTCTGAACCGACTTTCCTTAATTCAACTTCTGATAATTCCTAAAGAGACTTTTTGGTATAAAGTACATTTAAATGCATGATTATAAATTATGAATTGATTTTTGGGTCTCACCAGTGAAGTAAATTTGATTTAAAGTCAGGTAATTCTTTAAGAAGGCTTAAGTCATAAAAATATTAGCTGAGAATGGTGGTTCTTGCCTGTAATCTTAGCACTTGAGAGGCTAGACAGCAGAGTGCTGCCAATTAGAAGCCAGCCTGGACTACAGAGAAAGACTGTCGTTGTCTTTTGGGGAAAAAAAAAAAAAAGAATAAAAGATGGTTTCTATTATGCTTTTCATCTGAATCTAACTATCTACAGGTTTCTTGTGCCTATGTAGTCATTTCTGTCTTTAAAAGTAGACCTAGGACTCTGATAAGAGAGGTTAGTATCTGAAATCAGAGTTGATTGGGATTAGATCCTGTCTGTCAAAGTGAAGCCCAGTAGCTCTGAAGTTAACCCATTGTCTTCCCCAATATTTTAGTAAGTCTGGTTTTTGTTGTTGTTGTTGTTGTTTGATTGGTTTGGGGTTTTTTGTTTGTTTTATGAGCCAGAGTTTCTCTGTGTAGACTTTGTGGTCTGGAACTCAGAGACCCATTTGCCTCTACCTCCCAAGTGCTGGGATTAAAGGTGTACACCACCACTGCTTGGCCTTGAGGCCAATTTTTAAAGACTTTGGTGGTTGAGTCCCAGGTAAAAGCTAATTGGTTGGGCAGGAGAGATGGCGGTTAGGAGCACTGACTGCTCTTCCAGATGTCCTGAGTTCAATTCCCAGCAACCAAATGGTGGCGCACAGCCACCTGTAGTGGGATCTCTTGCCCTCTTCTGGTGTGTCTGAAGACAGCTACAGTGAACTCATATACTTAAAATAAATAAATCTTAAAAAAAAAAAAAACAAAAACAAAAAACAAAAACTAATCGGTGCTACCTAGAGGCCACTGAGAAAAGTAACTGCTTCCACCCACCCTACCTACCTACCTACTACCTTCTGTGTGTGTCTTTGTGTCTGTGCGCCTGCCTGCCTGCCTGCCTGCCTGTCTGTCTGTCTGTCTGTCCATAGAATCCATAAGAGGATGTCAGATCCCTGGTAGTTGTGAGCCACCATGTTCTGGGACCTCATGAACTGGGGTTCTCTGAAAGAGCAACCACTCAACCACCTCCCCCACCCAAGGAACCAGGGCACATCAGGGAGAATTAAAAGGTGGACACAAGAGCCTTTTGAATTAAAGTATAACTCTGAATTGTTATGGGTTTCCACCATCCAAGATACTGCTTCAGATGCCTCCTATGTCTGCAGTTGTCCCCTATTGCCTTTTGAGGATGTGCTGGACATCTGGTTGTTGTCCTATCATTGTGTGTTCTGTTGTTTCTTTTTAAGGAGATCTTTTTGCTTCTACATTCCTCATTAAGAATGGGGCCCTTGTCAATGCTGCCACAGTAGGGGCGCAAGAGACCCCTTTACACCTTGTAGCATTGTACAGTTCAAAGAAATACTCAGCAGATGTGATGTCTGAGATGGCGCAGATTGCGGAGGCCCTCCTGCAGGCTGGTGCCAACCCCAACATGCAGGATAGCAAGGGCAGGTGAGTGCACTAACTCCAAAAGAGAATTGTTGTGGTGGCAGGCACATAATAAACATATACAGTATTTGACTAAATTTGATGTTTTCTTTAACTCGCAAACGTTGATTTGCCATGCAATGTCATGTCATGACTAAGACTAGAAGCCTTTGGGGAAAACATTTTCAGCCTAGCTAAAGGAAGTCTGAGTTTCTAAGCAATTGCTATCATTTCTATGTTGAAAGCAGCCAAAGTGGTCATCTAGTCCGTGTTTACAAGGACTTTTTCTAGCATTTTTAGGATCACTTGGATAGTTTGAAGAGAAACTACTACCTCAAGGCAACCTGTTTTATCTCTCTGAAGTCTAATTAGAAAAATCCTATTTTAAACTCAATTCTGCCTTATAAATACCTTTACTTTTAACAACTTATCTCCAGAGTCTCACTGCAGCCCTTCTTGTATTTGGCAGTGTTTCTGTTTTGTTTGGTGTTTTACATTTTCACAAGTTTTGTTTATTTCTTGTTTTTTTTGTGTGTAGGTATTTTACCTGCATGCATATCAATATATCACACGCACGCAGTGCCTGTGGAGGCTTGAAGAGTGTTAGGGGTCCCTGGAACTGGAGTTATAGGTGTCTGTGAGCCATTGTCTGGGTGCTAGGAATCACATCCAGGGCTCTAGAAGAGCAAGTGCTGCCCTAACCACTGAGCAACTTGCAGCCCGGTTTCTGTTTTTTTTCATCTTCCCAGAAGGAGTTGGTTTAGGGCTGCTTGTGGTTTAGAATTGTGGGAGGAGTTGCCTGTCTTTGAGGCAGAAGTATGGGAGGCTCTGAAGTGCAGTTCAGCTCCTTACCTCACCAGCTACATGCAGGACACAGGCGTCACTCACCATCAGATCGGTTTATCGCTTTGAAAACCACCCAGAAAGTAAGATTTCTGTGAGGTTGGCTGCCCCAAGAGGATCTATGCAGTGTACAATGTGCAGAAATCACATGGTCCAGGATCTTTGTGTCATATCATTATCCAGTTCCCAAATAGTACATCCTCCATTCCCCATGTTGATTCTTTAGGTTTGTTTTTTGTTTTTCCACTCTAACCATAGTAAGCTTGGGCAGTCTGTCCATCCGCAGAAGAGGCCAGACTCAGGACCCAATGCTCTAGTGGCAACCTTCCCTCCAGGCACTTGAGTACTAAATAAACAGGTGAGGAACTTGACTCAGTTTTTTGTTGATGCTGCTGTGTACTCCAGTGTTAATAGAACATTACAGTGAAGAGCAAAGTTTCTTTTCAGATTGACAGAGGACAGATGAGATAAAAGTGTTACAGAAGCCACTGTTTACCTCAGTCCTCCAGGAAGGGTTAGAACTGGGATAGAGAACGTGGGCCATAGAAGCAAGCCATTTTCATATTTTGATTCTTGTCCATGGTTTTGGAAACCAGAATGATGGAATTGGTTGTTGGTGTGATTCTACCAAGGATTCTAATTCCTGCCTGCTATGAGTGTCAGTCTCTTCTGAACTGACTCCTTTTTTATTTCATTTTATTCTATTTTACCCTCAGGACTCCTTTACACTTGTCCATCATGGCCAGGAACGAATATGTGTTCAATCAGCTGCTGCAGTGTAAACAGTACGTAGGGCGGCCTGGAGGAATGAAAAGCGGTTGTGAGGGTGGGATTGTGAGTGAAACATCTTTCCTTACTAACCTTTTTAAACACTATTGCTCATTTGTTTGTTTGATACAAGGTCTTATCAAGTAGTTCAGGCAGGCCTGGAATTCAAAGTCCTTTTGCTTTAGTACTCCAAGTAATGGGATTACTGACTGTCATGCCTAGCCTGAAGTTTTCTCTTAAGATGCTTTTTACTACAGACCTTAAATAAAATAAAAATCTGTCCTTTAGAACATATAGGGAGAGGAGAGTAGAGCTGTTGGCAACAAAGGGAGGCTGGAAATTTTATGTGTCATTCACATTGCTTCTTTATTTCAGATTAGATTTAGAGCTGAAAGATCACGAGGGCAGCACTGCACTCTGGCTTGCCGTCCAGTACATCACTGTGTCTTCAGACCAGTCTGTAAACCCCTTTGAAGACCTCCCTGTGGTAAACGGGACATCATTTGATGAGAATAGCTTTGCAGCTAGACTCATTCAACGCGGCAGCAACACCGATGCTCCTGACACAATGACAGGTAGGACTCAGAGGCCCCAGGAGTGAGGTAGGAGTTTGAGAACTCTGGAAAACGGGTTTCCTGTTAGTGGCAGGAGTTGTGAAGTCAGTGCTGGCCTTAGACGCACTTGATAGCCCAAACCAGCTTTGAGCATGTAGGTAACAAAACAAAAACAGAAGGCACTAAGTTCTGCTCCGAGTACTAAGAGTTAGACTACACACCTGGAAATGCTATGTTGTCTAGATATTAGTCTAGAAATTATACTTTTTGCCATATTTTTATTGATTTCTAACCTTAATTATAGTGTATAATAGTGTGGCATTGAGAACTTGAGTTTTGTTGCATTACTGTTTGCTCTGTATAGGTTTCCACCTGCTACCCCTACGTCATTGGGCTTGCACGCAGGGATAGTTTGCACAAGCTGGCAAAAACTAAACTGCACTGCCGGCCTTAGAACATATTCTTCTAAAATGTGATAGAATAGCATTTATTCACTGGAATTCTCTTTGTGTATTAAGGTGCAGTTGTCTATTGCATTGTTCAAGTCTTCATGTTCTCTGTTCAACTTCGAAGTGTTTGTTTTACCATCTCCTTTCTCGTCTTTCCTTTCTTCCCTTCCTTTCTTAGTGCTAGTAGGTGTGGTATCTTAGTCAGGGTTTCTATTCCTGCACAAAACATGACCAAGAAACAAGTTGGGGAGGAAAGGCTGTATTCAGCTTACACCTCCACATTACTGTTCATCACCAAAAGAAATCAGGACTGGAAGTCACATAGGGTAGGAATTTGGAGGCAGGAGTGGATGCAGAAGCCATGGAGGGGTGCTGCTTACTGGTTTGTTTCCCCTGGCTTGCTCTGCTTGCTTTCTTATAGAACCCAGGGCTATCAGTCCAGGGATGACACCACCCACAATGGGCTGGGCCCTCCCACCCTTGATCACTCGTTGAGAAAATGTCTTACAGCTGGATCTCATGGAGGCATTTCCTCAAGGGAGGTTCCTTTCTCTGTGATAACACCAGCTTGTGTCAAATTGACATACAAAACCAGCCAGTACATGTACCCCAGTACATGTACCATCAGTGAGCTGTACCCGGGACCCTCCCCAACCCCATCTTTTAGATTCTGAAAAATTTTATTAAATTTTTCTTACTATTGAGATGATATTTTCCATTACAAAATTGAGTTTTAGTCTAGATTTTGTTTTTGAGTCATATAGCCAGGCTGCTCTCAAATTTGATATATGACTGAAGATGATTTTAACTTTTTAATTCTTATCATCATTTTTAGATTTATTTTATTAGTATGTTTTACTCACATGTATGTATGTATGTATGCATGTGCAGCATATATGTGCCTAATGTCCAAGGAGGCCAGAAGAGAGAGCATGGGATCCCCTGGAAGTAGTATTACCAACAGTAGTGAGCTGTCATATACCGCCATTTCTAGAATAATACGTAGTCACGATGGCGTTTCCAGGTATTTAGACTAAAACGCTTAGCTCTCTGAACAGAATTTACTGCCTTCAACTCTTATTACCTACTATGGGGTTTTCTTCCTTTTCCTCTTGTTTTTTTTTTGTTGGTGGTGGTAGTGGTGGGTTTTTTTATTTTTGTTTTGAGACAAGGTCTTGCTGTGTTGCCTAGCTGACAGGAGTCACCACATAGAGCTAGAAGAACTGAACCCAGGCCCTTGGCAGGGTATCCAGAACTCTGAACTACTAAGCCCTTTCTCCAGCCCCCTATTTATTGTCTTGCTTTTACCTCTAATAGCTGAGATTCTGGGCATATATCATGCCAAGCAGAAGTTGAGATTAGAATGACTATAGACTATAGATGAAGTCAATTTCTGTGAAGGGAGGAAAAAAATGATATAAAAATGAAGTAGTACTTTTTTTCTTTTCTTTTTAAAATCGAGGGTACATACATGTGTAAAACATAAGGTTGAGTATGTGGAAGTCAGGTGATAACTTTTGGTATCTGGTTCTCAAGGCCGGGTCTCTTCTGCATAGGCCAACCAGCCGTAGAGTCTCCACTCGTAGCTCCTCCTTCATCTCACTTTAGAAATGCTGGAATTCTAGATGCATCCTACTGCTGTTTACACAGTGCTGGGGATGCCGGAGCCTGGTGGAGCACATCTTAGATCCCAGCACTCAGGAGGTAAAGGCAGTTGGATCTCTTGTGAGTTCAAGATTAATGTTCTACGTAGCAAACCCTAGGTCATCCAGGCCTATGGTAATGAAGCCCTGTCTTGGAAAAAGAATCATGAAATAAACACAGCTCTGAGAGTGAAGTCTAGGGGATTAAATTACACAGAAAGATTCTCCTCACTGAGCCCTCTCCATGCCTCTGCTTTGTCCCATTTCTTTTTCAGTCTTAATATTTATTTTATTTAGATTTTTCAAGCACTATAGCTTTAGACTATGCTATTGTTTTTTCAAAGAGTTTAAGTTTTAATTATGACTGTCCCTGTGTGTCTTTGTATGAGTACGTGCACATGTATATAGGTGCTTGCTGAGGCCAGAAGAGGGCATCAGATCCGCACAGCTGGAGTTACAGGCCTTTGTGAGCCATCAGATTAAACTCAGGTCCCCTGTAAGAGCAGTGCATGTTTTTAACCACTGAGCCATCTCTCCAGAGCCCACATGAGATTTCATGTTGTATTTGGAAATAGAGTTAGACCAGTGGGTTTGGAGCCAAAAACCATTTGGAGAAACCTTTATTTTCCTAAATGTTTTATTTAGAAAATAGTTACAGTATGAAGCAAAAATATTCCCGAGCTAACAGCAAGCTTACTAAGGCTGTGAGGATAGGACTAAAGTTTCTGATGGGCATTTTCTAGTATAGCTACAGTTTATGAAGCCTGGGCACTGCTACTTGCATCCCATCTTTCCCAGAACATTTGGAAGCATCTTTATCCTTTTTTTTAACTTAAAATTTATTTTATGTGTTATGGATGTTTTGCCTGTTTGTATGTCAGTGCACCATGTGCATGTCTGGTGCCTATGCAGGCCAGAAAAGAGCATTAGGTCCCCTGGAACTGAGCCGTAAGCAGTTATGGGTTGTCACGTGAGGGCTATGGATTGAACCTGGGTCCTCTTGAAGGACCCAGTGCTGGAAGAGCAGCAGCCAGTGCTCTTAAAACCACTGAGCCCCTATATGTTTTTGATTGTCACAAGTTCAGAGATCCTTGTGCATCTTGTGGGTAGGAGATAGGGTATTGCCAACTATTGTACAACTCACAAGAGCAGCCGTATGGCAAAGGAAATGTTGTAGAAACTGTTAGCAGCACTGCTGTGGAGGATGGGGGGAGCAACTTCGCCCCTACCCAGGCCCTACAGGGAGATAGAACTTGCTGCTAGGATGGATGCTGAACCAGTACCTGCTGTCTGTGAGGGCTGGCCATTTGTACAGGGTGGAACTTGAGGTCATTTTCATGCACATGGAAGAATGAACGTGGCTTCTTTCTTGTAGGAAATTGTTTACTACAGAGGGCAGCTGGGGCTGGAAATGAGGCTGCAGCTCTCTTCCTGGCAACTAGTGGTGCCCACGCCAACCACAGGAACAAATGGGTAAGTTGGAGCAGGCAGTTGGGAATTGCTGTGGTTTGTGGAAGAAATGGCTATCTTGGGTATGCAGGAAAAATGGAATAGTCTTTTTTTCTTCTTCACTTTTGTAAATATTCATATAACCAATGTGAAAAAGACTCATATATTCTCAAAATTGGTTGATTGAGTGGGTCAGCAACTATTGTCTGTGTTTTTGTTATATAGCCATGTCCTGAATAGATCCTGTAGACTCAGTAATGCAATAATGGGAATTGGCAAACAAGAATGTAAACAAGTGTTATAGCAGTTTCTTGGTTCTTTTGGGTTTGAGACAGAAAACCCAGGCTTGTCTTGCCTACTCTGTAGGACCTGGCCTCAATTTTTTGTGATCTCCTGTCTGGGACTCCCCAGTGCTAGGATCACAGTGCTGTCCTGTCTCCTTCCTGATGCTTCAGGTCTCCTGTGGGGGCTGCTTAGGGTATCTGTCCCTAAGCAACAATGTGAACCACATTATGGTCTCCCCTCACCCAAAGTTTTATTTTTAGGTTTCAGATAATCTGTGGTCAGTCATGGTCTGAATATAGTAAATAGAAAATTATGAAAATAACCCATAAATTTTAGGTTGTCTACTGGGGTACCATCATGAAATGTCACCACGATCTTAGTTTGTGAATCACCCGTTTGTCCAGTGTATCCATGGTACCTGTTTCCTGCCTGCCAGTCTCTTAGCAGCTCTCTCTTGTAAGATGGTCAGGCTCAGTGTCAAAGTGTATCTTCATTGTCACAATGCCTGTATCCTTTTAGTTACCTTCACAAGAGGATAAGTATAGGACAGAAGGTATTTTGAGAGGTCACATTCACATGACTTTATGAGACTATATTATTGTTTTATTGTTGCTAGTTCCCTTTCTGTGCCTAAATGATAAGCGAAATGTTGACATAAGTACTTCATTAGGAAAATATAGACATAAGGTTTGGTATTCCCATGGTTTCAGGCATCTCTGGGAGTGTCCAAGATTCTATTTCCCCGCAGTAAGGGCAGGCATTGATAAGATTGGCAATAGGTCTTGGGGTCAGACAGTCCGGAGCTCACCCACTTTCCCACTTCCTGTGTGTAGTCTTAGACATGTACTTGACTTTCTAAGCTTCAGTTTCAACAGCTATAAAATGGGAGTTAGTCTTGATGTCATAAGGAATGGGTGAGATGAAAAGAAATAGGGCTGGTGAGGCTAGGGCTCACTGTTCATCTTCCAGAGGACTTGAGGTGGATTTTTCAGCACGCATATGGGACAGGCTCACAGCACCTGTAGCTCCAGCTCTGGGCATCAGCACCTGGCTTCTGCGCAGCTGCATACCCCACACAAGTGTGCACAGCTAATAGGAACTGTTTTGTTAAGTGTGTATTAGCACACTCTCCGGAACACTACATACTAAACGCTAGGTTTCTGTGGAGCACTCCCTAGTGAGGACACTTTCTTTCTTTGGCTTTCTGATTTTCACAAAGGGAGTTGTACTTATTTTTCAGGTCATTTTACTACTTGTGCTTGTTGCTTTAAAAGAATATCAACCCTGCCTGGCAGTGCTGGCTCAAACCTTTAATCCCAGCAGTTGGGAGGCAGAGGTAGGCGAATCTCTGTGAATTGGAGGACAGCCTACCCCACAGAGTGAGTTCCAGGACAGCTAAGGCTATACAGAGAAACCCTGTCTTGAAAAACAAAACAAAAACAAGAAGGAAGGAAGGAAGGAAGGAAGGAAGGAAGGGAGGGAGGGAGGGAGGGAGGAAGGAAGGAAAGAAGGAAAGAGTTAGCCCTGCTTACCTCAGGCCATAGTGCTGCTGTGTTTCCTAGTGTTGGCTGTGGTGATGTCTGGTTGCTTTTGACTACTGTTGTTTTTTAGAGAAATATATTCTTTGCGTAAGTAGGAAAAAATGTAAGAACAAAGTAAAGGGATAACTAAGGTGGTCCTGGGAGAAAAAAAAGACAGAAAAATTCTTGGGAAGACACCTAAGAAATTAAAAGTTAATTGTTCTGAGGGAGGGGATTCAGGATCATGAGGTCAGCTGGTGACAGGAGGAACCCACGGCTGTGATTGACAGTGGGGCCGGAGTTTTGCTTGCTTCCACTGTAACTGACAAGCAACTCCTATTCCCTTCTAAGGTGAGTTGGGTTTTTGTTTCCTTCAGGGAGAAACTCCTTTGCATACGGCTTGTCGGCACGGCCTGGCCAACCTCACAGCAGAGCTACTGCAGCAAGGTGCCAACCCAAACCTACAGACAGAAGAGGCTCTGCCTGTGCCCAAGGAGTCTCCAGTCCTAATGGGTTCTGCAGATGGCATCTACCTACAGACACCACTGCACATGGCAATTGCCTATAACCATCCAGATGTGGTTTCTGTCATCTTGGAGCAGAAAGGTAGGTGGTTGGGTCTGATGCCCACCATTGAGCTGTGGAAATGGGTTTTGGGCAGTTGTCTTCAGAGGCCACTGCTTCTGTTTGTCAGTCATGCACAGCTATTTCGTGGCTATCATTCGCTTACATTATTGTCTTGGGAGTACAGTCTATTCTTATGTGTCGAATGTTTAAGTTTTTTAAAAATAAATTTATTTTAAATATTTTACTTCAAAGTAATAGATCTCTGGATTTCCACTCTTCATAAGAGATAACTGTTTGCTTCCTTTGAAAAGCAAGTATATTCTGGCCAGTCAATCAGTTTATAAGTGAGTCTTAGCTTCTAGAATGCCTTAAATGGGCTCCAAGGAGTCAGGTGTGGTGACTCATGGCTATAACCCCAGTACTCGGGGTCAAAGACAGGAAGATCTCCAGAAATTTGAGGCTAGCCAGGGCTACCAGTGAAACTGTTTTCCTCCTTCGTTCTTCCTCAATTAAGAAAAAATTAAAAGTGACTCTGTCAGTCATAGGATGGTGAAATGAAGTTTCTTTTTCTTTTAAAAATATTCAGCCAATGCTCTTCACGCCACCAACAACCTACAAATTATTCCGGATTTCAGCCTCAAGGATTCCAGAGACCAAACTGTGCTCGGCCTCGCACTATGGACTGGTAAGCTATGCCAAATGCTGTTGGCTCTCGAGATGAGTAGGTGGGGAGACTAGAAGGGGCCGGAGGAAGTGGTGGGGACTAATCATTTTGTTGTAAAATAACTTTCTACCTTTTACATTCACTGAAAAATTGGCATCTTTGAGAAGCTTAGAGGGTCTGTTTGTTGTCAGAGAAATAGGAAAATATGGTAATGCATGAACTGGAGCTTGTTTATTTCCCAGGCATGCACACAATTGCTGCCCAGCTGCTGGGCTCTGGAGCTTCTATCAATGACGCCATGCCAGATGGACAGACACTGCTGCACATGGCCATACAGCGGCAGGACAGCAAGAGTGCTCTCTTCCTGCTGGAGCACCAAGCTGATATAAACGTCAGGTGCGACAAAGTGGCATGTTCTCTTGTGACATAATTAATTGAGATGCTTTAGAATCAGAGCCTAGGTTTTAGAAGGAAATTTCTTTTTTAATTTCTGGTTACATAAAAAAGGAGAAACAGTAGCACTCAGAATGTACAATGAAGTCAGGACTGGACAGCACACAACTATAATTTCAGCTTCTTAGGAGACTGAGGCAGGGGGATAGTTCAAGGTAGAAAGACTGTTTCAGAATGAAAGCTTGAAGAAGAGCTGGGCACTGAGCATAGAAGTGCACACTGATTCCAGCACTGTGAAGGGGGGAGCAGACAAGTCTCTGGGAGTGCAAGGTCAGCCTGGTCTATACAGGGAGACCCTGTCCCTAAAGCTAAAACGAAAATGGGTAGGAACGCAGCACTTAAGTAAAGAGCTCTAATCCCTGCATTCAGTCTCGGGACCTCAGAGCTGGTGGCATATAGAAAGAGGATGACGGTATAGCTCAGTGGTAGGCACTCGTCAAACAACTTTAATGCTCCAGGTTCAGTCCCTAATTCATGTCCTCTAACAAAGTACAGACAGGGTTATAAGTATGATCTGTGGACATGTATAGCCATAGCCAAGTTCTACTCTGTCTTTCCTGGTAACTGTCAGAGCCAGTGCACAACATCACACAAGTCCTGTAAAGGATGATCCAAACAAAAATCAGTCTTTAGTAAAATTTCAGTTGCAACAAGGAATACCCCAATAACTAAACAACTAAACCACAAACAGGCTTAAAGGGGAAAAAAGGTTTTTAGTTTTAAATTTATATATTTAGGTAGCACATGTGCTATGTATCCACATGTTCCTCAGTGTGTTGTAGAGGTGTAGAGGCTTGTGGGAGTCCATTATCTCACCACACGTGTTCTGAGGATCAAACTCAGGTATCAGGCTTGGTTAACAGACCTGCTCAGCCATCTTGCCAGCCTCAGACTTTTTTTTTTTTCTTCTTTTTTCTTTTTTTTCGGAGCTGGGGACCGAACCCAGGGCCTTGCGCTTGCTAGGCAAGCACTCTACCACTGAGCTAAATCCCCAACCCCAGCCTCAGACTTTTATCATTGTGTATTCATAGGATCCTTTCTCAGTTTACAGTGTTAAATGATGCTGAATTACAGAGTCGGGGGATGAAGTGTGAGGGTTTTGTTGTTTGGTTGGTTGGTTTTTGTTTCGTTTGTTTTGTTTTTGAGACATTCTCATGTACAACAGGTTACCAACTCTGTAACTGGGATAACTTTAAATTTTTGATCGTCCTCCCCCTTCTCTCACTGCTAGGCTTGCTGGCATGTGTGCTGGGGATCAAACCAGGGCTTCATGTCTGCTAGACAAACACCCTACAACCACGCTCTATCTCTAGCCCTATTTGTTTGCTTTCTAGAGTACAGTAGAGAGAAATGGTTTTATTTTCTTAAAATAGCTCAGTAAAGACAAATAGAGCTGACAGGTTTGATTTTCTTGAGAACATTCTAGAGACTAACTGAAGTGGGTTTCTATCCTCGTGGCATTATATCCACCTGTATAAAACCTGTAGGATGCTGTTTTTCTTTGGCTGCCGTTACAAGCACTGGGTTTACTGTGTTGATTATGTCTTAATAGGACTCAAGATAGGGAGACTGCCCTTCAGCTGGCCATCAAAAATCAACTTCCATTGGTGGTTGATGCCATATGTACTCGAGGAGCTGATATGTCTGTGCCAGATGAAAAAGGGAACCCACCACTGTGGCTTGCCTTGGCAAGTAATCTGGAGGACATTGCTTCCACTCTGGTGAGTCATGCAAGACAGAGTCTCTGCTTACAGATGAGGGTATGTTGTGTCAAATACAGATTAGTTGCCTGTATACCATCACAGAAGTTACCATCACAGAAGCAAAAGGTCAGCCAAGTAACAAATCCAAGTCAAGGACAAGCAGTGGAAAATCATGTAATGAAGTCCAGGATAATGGGGCTTGAGAGATGGATTAAGGCACTTTTTGCAAAGGACCCAGAGTTGACTTCCAGCACCCACATGGTTTGCAATCGTAACTCCAGTTTAGGGAATCGGATGCTCTCTTCTGACTTCTGCAGGCTCCAGGCATGCACATGGGTGTGCAGACATACATACAGGAAAAACTCCCATATGCATAAAAATAAAATAGGTTAGAGGTTCAGTGAGGCATGGGTTGTATTCACCTGTAATCCCAATACTGGACAGGTAAGGCTGTGGCATCTCTGTGAGTTCAAGGCCAGCCTAGTCTACAAAGCAAGTTGCAGACTAGCCAGAGCTATCCAGTGAGACTTTGTCTAAGGTGAGAGGGAAGGCACCGTAAAATTCACCTTGGTGCTGACCAGCACTTTGTGTGCGTTGTCTTTAAAAGACTACAGAGAGGAGGGCTAGAGGGAAAGGATTCCCTCAGGCATCTCCTAGTGGGGGCTTGATTTGATGCTGTTACTATCTCCATATTAATAAATCCCCAAATTTTGGGGTTGTCTGTGTTGTTGACAAAACAGGTCTAAAAGGGAGAGGAAAACCTGGGGTTTCTCATTTATCACTCACTCTGAGGGCCTACAGTATGACATTGAGGCATTTAGCCAGACGTGTTAATCAACTGTTTTGAGGGATTGCCTGTCAATTACAGGTGTGGCTTGCTGAGGGACTTTGGAGTGCACGTGTATACAGGCACTGTCCTGAGTAGAACCTAGCTGTAGAGGCACTAATGTATATTTCTGAAAACTATACCTCTAGGACCTAGTGTAAGAATTTCGAAGAGCAAATTATATTTATTTTAATTTTTTATGTATATGGTATTTTGCCTGCATATACATCTTTGCACCATGTGCATTCTTGGTGCTCATGGAGGCCAGAAGAGGGCATCAGATCCCCTGGAGCTGGAATTAACAAATTATTGTGAGCTAGAGTGTAGGGAAGGGGAATCAAGCCTGGGTCATCTAGATGAGCAGCCAGTGCTCCTAATTGATAAGTCATCTCTCCAGCTCTCAAAGAGCAGATTTTAATTAGTGTTTATAATACTAATGAGTGGTTATAATAATGACATCAGTTACTTGTTAACTATGCCTTATCTGAAAAGTAATTGCTCAAAATTGAAAATAAAGATTTTCCCTTTTGCTCGACAACGTTTGTGAGAAAACTGTGTTTCTCTGCAGGTCAGACACGGTTGTGATGCTACATGCTGGGGCCCAGGACCCAGTGGGTGTCTTCAGACACTTCTGCATAGAGCCATTGATGAAAACAATGAGTCTACTGCCTGCTTTCTTATTCGCAGGTCTGTGAAGCCAAAGAATCTCCCTTTTTATTCAGTTTACTGCAAATTACCTCTTTTTTTATGTCAAGTTACCTCAGTCTTGACATGCTTTTAGCTGGCCTTGACTTTAATAATTAAGATTACCGGGGTTGGGGATTTAGCTCAGCGGTAGAGCGCTTGCCTAGGAAGCGCAAGGCCCTGGGTTCGGTCCCCAGCTCCAAAAAAAAAAAAAAAAAAAAAAAGATTACCATAGGGTCACTGTTCTGAAGTGTCAGGTCATCTGAGAACCAAGCTAGCTGGGGAGCCAGATTTACATGCTGGGATCAAAACAGTCTTCTGCTTTGGAGACTGCTTTGACCTTCAGAACCGTTCTTACTGTGACATCAGGAAGTTAGGGTGAAGGAGACCATATGGGCTTATCTGAGCACCACAACACGTGAATCATAAAAGGGTCATAACCCTCTTAGAGAGTAGGAAATGAAGAGGCAAGGTAACCTAGGACTTTATGAATAGTGGTTCTCAAAGGGTGTCTACAACGGTTCTGATTCCCAGGTTACCCTAAGACCAATACAAGAGAGCTATGGAAGTAGCACCTGTCCCTAGGGCTTGGTGCTGAGGACCAGGTTAGCAGGGCGTGGCAATGATGGCTTTGTTGTTAGTGGGTGAAGCTGCTGTTCTCTAGCACATTCTGGTGGGCAAGGTGGAGGGTGACCTTCTATTTCCTACTTCAGTGGCTGTGACGTGAACAGTCCCAGACAACCAGGTACTGATGGAGAAGGAGAAGAGGAAGCCAGGGATGGTCAGACTCCTCTGCACTTGGCAGCCTCATGGGGGCTAGAAGAGACAGTGCAGTGTCTTTTGGAGTTTGGCGCCAATGTCAATGCACAGGTATATAGTTTTACTTTCCGGGGGGCGTGGGGGGGATGAACTTAGAGGAATTGTCTCTTGTGGCAAGGAACCTTACACATTCCCTAGTTCTAGACTTCTGTTTTACCACAAACCATGTTTTAACATGACAGATAGTGACTTTGAATCAAGTCTGGTAATTGACTTGATTTCAGGTTCATTCTCTGTACCTTGTTCTTCAGCATGAAGAAGGTTGTTTTATTGTTCTACCTTGTGTCTTAGTCCCTTATAGATTTCCACACAGAAAGGCTTAGTCTCACCCTGTGGACTGAGCACTGTATTTAGGACAGCATTCAGACCTGTGGAGTGAGTAAATAAAGAATGTGTGTGTACATATGCATGTACGTGTGTGTGTGTGTGTGTGTGTGTGTGTGAGAGAGAGAGAGAGAGAGAGAGAGAGAGTGTTGTGTGTGTGTGTGTGTGTGTGTGAGAGAGAGTTTGTGTGTGTGTGTGTGTGAGAGAGAGTGTGTGTGTATGTGAGAGAGAGAGTGTGTGTGTGTGTGTGTGAGAGAGAGAGAGAGAGAGTTAAAGATTTACCTACTTTTTATTTTATGTATTTGAGTTGTTGCCAGCGTGTACATAAGTATACTAGCTGTGTGCCTGGTATAAGAAGAGAGCAGAAAAGGCACTATACTCTTGACACTGGATTTGCAGTTGTAAAGCTCCATGTAGGTGCTGGAGACTGAACTGGGTCTTCTGAAAGAGCAGTCAATGTTCTTAACTGCTGAGCCATCTCCCTAGTCCCAGCATCCACCTTATTTTTTTTTTTTTTTCTTTTTTTTTTTTTTTTTCGAGCTGGGGACTGAACCTAGGGGCCTTGGCGCCATAGGCAAGCGCCTACCACTGAGCTAAATCCCCAACCTCCACCTTATTTTTAAGACAGGGTCTCCAGTTGGCCAAGGACATGGACAGCCAGGCTGCCTGTCTTCCCCTCCCCAACACTAGAATTAGAAACCCATGCTTTTTATATGGGTCCTGAGGATTAAGCCCCAGTTGTAAGTTTGTGAAGCAAATACTTTTCTGCCTGAGCCGTCTCCACAGCTCCAGAAACCTGTAAGGATTTACACTGCGCTGTGTATATGGGAGCTGAGGATGCTGCAGCTCTTCTAAGAAGGTGTGGTGGGGAGAAGCTGCCGGTCACCCTTATGCTGTCCTCTTCTTAAAGGTTTCTTCCCTTTCATATTGTCCCTGAATTTTATCGTTCAACTAGACATGGGAATTTGTGCTTCATCTTCATAGGATGCAGAAGGAAGAACACCTGTCCACGTGGCCATCAGCAACCAGCATAGTGTCATCATTCAGCTATTGATCTCTCACCCCAGCATTGAGCTGAGCATACGGGACAGACAAGGGCTGACCCCTTTTGCCTGCGCCATGACTTACAAGAACAATAAGGCAGCTGAAGCCATTCTAAAACGAGAGTCTGGTGCTGCTGAGCAGGTCAGTGTCCAGCCACCACCATTCCCCACAGCGAAGCTTACCGTAGTACCACTATCTAAACAGCTCCCTTCTACACAGAGATACTTGCTTTGAAATTAAACTCCCCTTTTCTGAGCATTGAACAATTATAATATCCTGTGCCTGCTAGCTGGGGCGTGACTATGTTCCCCTGTATTTCAGCCACTTGGTGATGTAGTGGGAAAGGGATTTCAAATGAGGGCTTGGCATTAGAATTCTGTCAGTATGTAGCTGGGCCCACTCTCTGCATTTGCTGGATGCTTTAATGATGAATGTCTCCAAACATATTAAAACTGAATTCGAGGTATTTGTGATATTGGGTGGCTTTCTGAGTGTTTCCACTTAGCACATTAATTTCCTGTTCTGGGACATTTCTTTACCATCTGCTAAATCCTGCTTGCAACTTGTTTATCTACAACAGTGAGGAAAATGAGGTTAGTGACTGATGTGTGGTGAAAGCTGGAATAGGTTTATCAGGTCAGACCATAGAAACCGGATTCCAGCTCGCTTAAACGATGTTGCCAAGATGCACAGGTAGCCATTTATGGATAAAATGAGATGTGGGGCCTGTATAAAATGCAGTCCTGGCATGGAGATGACTGCTTGCCAGCACAGGCTTTGGTACCCCACCTTCCTTTATCATTTTCCCAAGTGTTAAAGTTGCTCTTAACTTTACTTTGCCCACACTCAGACTGTGAGGCAGTCATGAATGGGGACAGACCTCTCACATTTCTTCTCCAACTAGTCTAAAGCTGGTACTACTGATCTCCGTCCTTTGCAGATTTTATTACCCCAGCCCACTGTACATGTGGTGGAGGGGTGGTGATGGTGAGGCAGAGTATGGAGCTAGCTGTTGTCCTCTCTTAAGCACTGTACTAGTGATGTAGTATTCATTCCTGTAACTACAACCATGCTGAGGTTTGACTTGAGGGATCTTCTGGCTACTTCATGCTTGTCTGGCATGCTGCTGTTACCTCTCATTGTGTGTTACTCTGAAGCGTAAGAAAATTTCTAAAGCCTCTTTGGCTGCTCAGAGATGAAGATGGATATCTAGTTTGATCAAAGCAGAGGCCTTGCAGCTTGCTTGTCATATTTGCTTCTTCCTGAGCACTTCTTTCTGCCACTCAAATGCCTTCCTTCATTTCTCACTTAGTCCCTTCTTGACTTTCCATGTCTGGTTCCTACTGTGTGTGTGTGTGGGGGGGTGTGCAGCTCCTTTCTAACCACATTCATGTGTGCATGTGGTTGTGTTGGAGCTCTGGAACTGAGGAAGGATGCTTCATGACCTTCCCAGCACAGCAGTTATTTCAGCTTGTGGCATGCAGTGGGATCCTGTTCTTTAAGGAGAACGGGTTAATAGTATGATTCTTTCTTGTTTGTTGCTGTAGGTAGATAATAAAGGTCGGAATTTTCTTCACGTGGCAGTTCAGAACTCTGACATTGAAAGTGTCTTGTTCCTGATCAGTGTCCAGGCCAATGTGAACTCCAGAGTCCAGGATGCTTCCAAGTTGACCCCTCTGCACCTTGCTGTTCAGGCAGGCTCAGAGATCATTGTCCGGAATCTGGTAAGCCAAAAGGAAGCATAAGAAGCCAAGCAACAGAAAGAGACTGGAGGTCAGCTGTGTTGTTTCCCTGCTACCAGGAACTCAGTTGAGACTCCTCCCTCCCCTCTCTCCCTTCCCATCTTTTTTTTTTTCCCAACTAGCAGGCCTGGAACTCTATGCAGATTAAGCTGGCCTCAGAGTAGCAGACATCCACCTGCCTCCCCCTCCCAAGTTCTGCCGTGCCCAGATTAGCTGAGACTTTAAAATAAACCATCTCTTGATTTTCCAGAAAGAAAAATTTATGTTTACAATAAAGAATAAGTTAGAAAGAATCCCCCTAGGCTCTTTGATAGTAATTCATGTAATTAGATTTGAGCTTAAGTCATAAAGCCTGACTTTCCAGCCCAAATAATGTTGGGAAAGGAACAAGCCCAGGTAAGAAAGGGTGTGGTGATTGGGCAGGGTGTATGTCGGTATTTTAGATAGGATGAGTTTATTTGAAATCTGAGAATTACAAGCACTAAGGACATTCTTATATAGTACAGTGAATACCATTGTATTTCTTCACAATTAAATACTAAAGTCTTAGAATTTCTGTGTCCTGAGGAATAGCCATTGAACATAATGGTAGACCATTTGCCCTTGGTCTTGCTGTATTTGCCTCAGTAGGAAGATGTGCAAGATCCTTATGCACTTCCTCTCTGCCAGGAGGCTAGATTGTTAGTCTCTGCAGATAAGAGACCTGTCTGCAGACTTGGCTCTACTGATGGGGCCTTACATTATGGGAGAGGCTGATTGAGTAATCAACTTTAACAGCTTCTTGCAGGAGCCAAGGTGAATGAATTAACCAAGCATCGTCAGACTGCTCTCCACCTCGCTGCACAGCAGGACCTGCCCACCATCTGCTCAGTCCTCCTAGAGAATGGAGTGGACTTTGCTGCTGTGGATGAGAATGGAAATAATGGTAATTCCTAGGCAACCCCTTATGTACAGAGTTGTGTGCTTGGGAAGGTTGGCTTATACAGGAGCAGAGCTCTAGGGAGGTAGCACACCCATCTTGCCACTGAGCAACTTCTCATTTTGATTGCAGCTATGGTGGTCTAAAGTGGTTGGGTTTTTAATTACATTTTTAAAAAAGATTTTATTTGTAAATTACTTTAAATTAAGTGAAAGGGTGAGTCCTGGTGTCCTCAGAGGCCGAGGCATTAGATTCCCTTGGAATTGGAATGAGTTGCCTGCCTTTGGTGTAGGAATTGGTCCTCTGCAAGAGCAATATATGCTCTTAGCTTCTGAACTGTCTCTATAGCCCAGTGACTTCCTTCCTTTTTTGTGCATTTCTATAGGACAGTTTATAGGAGTCAGTTCTTTTATACATGTAGGTCCTGGCGGTTAAATTTAGGTCTTCAGGCTTGGTGGCAAGTGCCTTTACCCATTGGTCCATGTGGCCTTTGTGTGTGTGTGTCTATCTGTCTGTCTGAGTTCCTTTTTTTTACTGCTCTGACAATGCATCATGATCATCATGGCAGGTAGCATGACAGCAGGTAGGTAAGCACAGTGCTAGAGTGAGCGGTAGCTGAAAGCTCATGTTTGAGCCACAAGCATGGGGTTTGGGGGTGAAGAGCAAGGGCATGATTGATCATCGTGTGGCTTTTGAAATCTCAAACTTCAAGCTCAGTGACACATGTCCTCCAACAAGGCCACACCTCCTAATCCTTCCCAAAAAGTTGTACCAACTGGACACCAAACTTTCAAATATTTGATCCTATGGGGGTCATTGACATTCAAACAACCACAGTGAGAGACAAAGCAAACACAGAGACAGAGGTAGCTTTCTGTGAAGCCATTAGATTTCATCTTTGAAACCACCGGCATAGAAAGCAAGGCTCATGAGATTGCATTGATGACTCGTGGGGGGGAGGAAAGGAGATATGAAAGGACAGCTCTCTACTTGGCTGGTCTGTTCTCTGACTGAGTACATTGAGATGGGGTGGAGAGGAGATAGATTTTTCTATCTGTGCTTTGAGACTTGCACAATAAAATGATTTTCTCCCCAGCTCTTCATCTTGCGGTCATGCATGGTCGACTCAACAATATCCGGGCTCTTCTGACAGAGTGTACAGTGGATGCTGAAGCCTTTAATCTGAGGTGAGTGTATCTGGCTGGTCCCAGGAGTAGAGTAGGGTCTCTCTGGCCCATTGCCTCACTGAGTCCCAGATGCCCTTCAGCAGCTTTTGGTTCTGTAATTTGATTTGGATTTTTGGTAATTTTGATTTTATAATAAATATTATATGTCCTTTAGATTTAGTTAAGATCTAGAATTCAGAAAATTCCTTCTTTTGTGTGGCAGTTATGACAGATACATGTCTAACCTTTGTAACTCATTTCATCAGAGGCCAGTCACCACTACACATTCTGGGACAGTATGGCAAAGAAAATGCAGCAGCCATCTTTGATCTCTTCTTAGAGTGTATGCCTGAGTATCCTCTGGATAAGCCAGATGCAGAAGGCAACACAGGTATGTAAATAAGGTATCTGACTCAGCGTCTGTCGAAGATCCCTACCATGGCATTTGGTTTCTAACCTCTGAAGTGCTTCAGGTACTCCAGGACCACATCCCCATGACCAGGTGACCTTCACATTGGTTGTAGTTGCCCTCATCTGCCCTTCCACTTCCCGTTTGGTTGGTAGAGATAAGATGTAGCCAAGATTCAGGAAGCTCCAGGAGATGTGCTTCTATCTATAACACGCTTGGAAGAAGTGGCAAGGTCTGTCCAGGTTCCTTCTCGAGAAGAGCAGTGTGCGGGCCGCTCCAGGAGCTCACTATCCTGGGGTGGTGATGTGATTACATTAGGCTGCTTAAGGAGCATCATTGCCCAGGGGGTAATGTTAGAGGCGGGTAGGGAGAGACTTGTAACCAGGGTTCTGATTTGTCAAGACTTAGTTTCAAGTAGCTCATTGTGTTACGTTTTAGTAAGACGACTGGCCTCCCCATTCCCATGCCCTCGTTTGATAATGGAATTAAGAGCCCTCATGTTACTGCATCATTTTGAGTTAAAAATTTAATGAAGTGTCTGGTAAGGGGAAGCCAATGGAACTGCTGCTAGTTGTAACTTTGTAGAGAAGAATAGAGTAGCTAGATCAGAACCTGGCTTCCTGCTGGGCCAGCATTCAGAAAAAAAAAAAAAAAGAGGTTCTTTAGGGTAGAAGAACATTCTGGAACATTCCTATGATGATTTTTATTTCTCTGTATCTACTGAAATCTCAGGTCTTTTACATTAGTTACACGCAAAGAGCTTCGTCTTTATTGTAACAGCAGTGATTTTTGACTAGGGAAGCAACTGAGAAGTAGTTCTCCCCCATGTTCCCTCCCTTAGTCTCTCTCAAGGTGGGAAAGTGTGGGCAGTTCTAATACCATCTGGCTTCTGGCTGGACCCTTCTTTGGAAGACACTGTAGATTCTCCCTGGCCCTCTCACAAAGGCTTCAGATTTGTTATGTCTACCAAATATCCTGCCAGTGTTCTACTCTCCCCACCCTTTAGCAGTAGCCACCTAGGGCTGGTGGGAAGCAGCCTGACCTGTGATTTTGTTTTCTAGTTCTGCTCTTAGCATACATGAAAGGGAATGCCAACTTGTGCCGTGCCATTGTTCGGTCTGGGGTTCGCCTTGGGGTGAATAATAACCAAGGAGTCAACATTTTCAACTACCAGGTTGCCACTAAGCAGCTTCTGTTTAGATTGTTGGGTAAGTGGCATGCTTCTAGTCCCTCCTCTTGGTGATCGTGTACAAGTAGTGGTGATCTTTAAATCTCATAATTTACTCTGAGATCTGACTGCTGTTTGCAGGCATCATGTAAGGCTATTTCTGTGAAAGAGTAAAGGCCTCTTTTCAGAGTGTTTAATGTCCCTGTCATTTTCCCATTTCCCCTAAACTTTTAAGATGCCCACAAGCTCTCAGCTGGTCAAACTGACTAGACCTCCTGGCTGGTTTTATTTATTTAAAAGACATATTTGTATGAGTGCTTTGCCTGCATTTATGTATGTGTACCATATGCATGCTTGGTGCCTGTGGAGGTCATCAGGCTCCCTAGACTGGAGTTAGGGACGATGTTGAGCTATTTGTCCAGCCCTGAACCCTGCTTCTTACTTCTGTGTTTCTATTCCTTTCTTCTGAGATGGTAGCAAGAATCTGAATGGCCTAAGCCTGGTGTGGTAATAGCAAAAGTATTATCCCAGCAGGAAGATCAAGAGTTGAAGATTAGAGGCTAGAGAGACCTGGGTTCTAATTCCACATGGGAATCCAGGGCCCTCTTCTGGCCTCCATGGACACTGTACACAAGTAATGTAGGTAAATGCAGGCAAACCACTCATACAGATTAAATTATAAAAAAGAATAAAAAGTTGAAGGCCTCTGGCCTTCACAATGGCTGTGTGGTAAAGGTGCATATACTCAAGTCTGAGAACCGAGTTTGACCCCAAGAATCCAGGTAAAGGTTATCTTAGTTTTGGTTTTATTGCTGTGAAGAGACACCATGAACACGTCAACTCTTTTAAAGGAAAACCTGTAAGTGGGGTGGTTTACAGTTTCAGAGGTTTGTTTAGTCTGTTAGGATCGTGGCAGGAAACATGGCAGTGTGCAGTGCAGGCAGACGTGCTGCTGGGAATGGAACGGAGAGTTGTACATCTGGATCCGAAGGTGGCCAGAAGACTCCGTGTCACACTGGGCACAGCTTGAGCATAGGAGACCTCAAAGCCTGTCCCCACAGTGACTTACCTCCTTCAACAAGGCCACACCTCTTCATTGTGCCACTCCCTATTGGCCATGCATTCAAGGACATGAGTCTGTAGGGGCATAAATATTCAAACCACTGCATAGGTGAAGAAGGCAACTGACTACACGGTTGCTCTTGTACGTGTATAACACCCCACCTACTAAAACAATTATTAAAACACGTTCAAGGCCAGTCTGAGCCATTATAGCAAGTTAGGGGTGGCAATGACAAAGAAAATGAAAATAGCACTAAGGAAGGAAGGAGACCGGACAGAGCATATTGGATGCTTTGTAGAATAAGGTCTAGTGTGCTACAGCATGCATGTTAGTGCTACTATACTGACAGTCATTTTATATTTTATAAAGAACTAGCATGGGATGTAAAACCATGCCAGGAAGCTTGGTGGGTAGAGTCTGTTCTCTGCTCTTCTGCAACTCCCAGCAACACCTGGATGCCCAAGAGTCAGAGAACCCCGCACAGGTCCAGCTCCTGTTTCTCCATCACCTCAGACTGTTTCCCACCCCTGGAGTGTGAAGCCCAGCACCCACCCAGTGGCCCTGTGGGGAAATGCAGTCAGGCCCTTCCAGTGTCTCACCTCCCCTATGGAGTCAGACCAGCAAACTAGAAAAGAAGAATTCACGTGTGATACAAAGATGCTAAAGCTTTAAGGATATTGGTACATCAGATCCTCATACCATATCCCAGAAATAAAATTCGTCAAGTGTCTATTTAAAATTTTTTAGCAGGCCAGCAAGATGGCTTGCTACACAGGCCTGATAACCTGAGTTCTGTCCCCGAAACCCACAGAAAGATAGGAGAGAAACGACGCCGCAGAGCTGTCTTCTAGTTGCCGTCTACACACCACGGCACACTCACACCTGCTTTAGTCTTAAAGACTTCTTCCTAATGGAGCTAGAGAGATGACTTAATACTGGCTGCTCTTTGAGGATCAGCTTCCTTTCCCCACATCTACATAGTAGTTCACAACCATTTATAATTCATTTCAAAGGATCTGACATGGCACAAAGACATGCATGCAGATAGAGTGCCCATAAATGTAAAAAATAAAATGAAAGAAAAGGGTTTTTGTTGTTGTTGTTTTGGTTTTTGTTTTTGTTTTTTTTTTTTTTCAGGAAAAAAAATTTTTAAAAGGATTTTAAATTTATGTGAACATGTGTACTTAAATGAGTTAGATGAGTTTATATGCCTCTCTTTGATGCAGGTGCCCTTAGAGACTAGAAGGATGCTCCTCGAGATTGAAGTCCTTAACCTCTGAGTCATCTCTTTAGCCCTAATAATAAACGTGTGTGTGTGTGTGTGTGTGTGTGTGTGTGTGTGTGTGTGTGTGTGTGTGTGTGTGTGTGTGTGTGTGTGTGTAAAGCTCTGTACTGTTGATCTGTAGTGTTCATTTTCCCTATGCTGTGTACTTGGTCGGTCTTCAGCCCTGTGGCAGGGCTGATTCCAGAAACCAGCCCATCTGTCGCCCTTTCCTGTGCAGAGCAGCACTGCCCCCGGGACAGTTGCCGACTTACAGAAGCTGTGCAGCTTCTCTGCGTTAGTTCTTCAGGCCGTCTCTGTTGATCCCACCAGACCGAGTGACTCCAGAAATCTGGCAATCCCTGTGTCTCTTCGTTGTTCACATATCCCGTGTGTCTATTCAGACATGTTCAAACAACCCCAACCCCAGATCCTTCTTCCTTGTTTCCCTTGTTTTGGCTCCCTCTCCTGTGCTTCCAGCCCTTCAGCTCTCGACAGTTTCTCTGTGCTGTGGTCTCTGCTGTCTTCACCTATGATGGGTGCCCTTTACGTGCTGCTGAGTCACACCGTCAGCTAAGTTTCCTTTTGTCCCAGCCTGCCGGGCAGGCGCTTATTCTCCAGGCTCCTCTGTGAAGCTATTCCTGACCAGTTGCAGTGTCACTCTTCCCAATCCAATGCAGCCTGCTGCTTCCTGTCCTACTCCTGGAGTCTGGTCCAATCAACATACCAGCTTACTAAGTAGTCTTTTGTATGTTACAGATATGCTCTCCAAGGAGCCGCCATGGTGTGACGGCTCCAACTGCTATGAATGTACTGCCAAATTTGGAGTCACAACTCGGAAACATCACTGGTAAGACCCCAGCCACTGCTGTTTGCAGAGGAGCAGGGGCTTCAGCCGAGGTCAGCACTTCCATACTTGTCCACATGAGCCATGACCCTTCAGAGCCTTAGCCTTCTGGGCAAAAGAGTGGGCAGATGATGGCACTCACTGAGCAGGACCCCAGTGTGAAGGGAGAGTGAAGAAAGAAGCAGCACTCAGACTTGTTCTTCCCTGCCTCACAGGGTGCCAAGGACTAGACAGCATCTGTGCTTAACTTCTTCACTTTGCTTTAGCTTAGCTACTAGTTAGTATCATGTTACGAACTAAAAATCATACGTGACCTGGTGTGACTTGGCTGGTAGTTGGCAGAGTTGGCCACAGATGCCAGAGACTGGGCTGACCCTTTGGGACCAGTCTGCCCTTCAGTGCCCCTCATACTTCTTTCTTTGCCTCCACAGTCGTCACTGCGGCCGTCTTCTTTGCCATAAATGCTCGACCAAGGAGATTCCTATTATAAAGTTTGACCTGAACAAGCCTGTGCGGGTTTGCAACATTTGCTTTGATGTACTGACTCTGGGTGGAGTCTCTTAGTGAGGCCCCAGGAGGATCCAGGCCTGCATCCTCTGGCACCTCCCCAGCAGCTGCTCTACTCACCAGCTTGCCTCCTACCCAGAGCAAGAGCTGGCAGTTGTCTTCCTGCGGCAGAAGACCATGGTGTGATCCCTGATCGTTTGAAACCATTCTGTATGACTGTCAGTGTGTCAGACTGTGGTCTATTGCACTAGATATCTCACTGGTGGGACCAGGCCAGTTTAGCCTATGTGACAAATGTGATAGGAATCAGCTAGCAGCACACAAGGACACTTGGAGACAATGTTCCCTTCTGGTAATGTAGCGTCCATCTCAGAGAATTCACCAAGTCTTCCTGCCTGGGCTTACTTAGAGGCAGAGCCTGACAGAGTAGAGAGCAGCTGCCAGATGAGAGCTGGTTACTCTAGGGTGGCGGCCACCCTAGTGGTTATGGCCTTTAATGCACAGTGTTTTCATAAAGATATAGGAACCTCTTGCCCTCAAGTCTTTAATTTCTTTAAGCTAAGCTGTATTTTTAGTGAGCTGCCCTTTTAAAAAGGTGAAATCTTTCTAAACAGGGTTCAAAGATGAGAGCTGAAAAATTGTGGCCTTAACAACTGAAAGCTTTACCAGTGTTGCTGCGGCTGGGTGTCAGACACCTGTGGTAGCTTACACCTCGCAGCTGTCTCATTCTCTCGTCTTGCTGCGTCCTGTCTGTGGAGTCCTCAGTCGCTGCCACTTGAGTGGTGGAAGAAATGCACTTTGACTGTGCTGCACTTTTTCTAGAGCTGTACCATTGGTGAATCCAGTTCAAAAATCCATGTTCAAAAATGCCATCATGTACTCTTCTATCAGTGGTTCTGATGGAAGGGCCAGCTCAGACTGGACCTCGGCACACACTAATCTTAAAGGGAAAACTGCCAAGAAGGAAGAAATTCATACTCCTGAGAAAGGAGATGGGTGTGACTTTCGTCCAGGTCCTCTCTCCCTGATACACCCTTCCCGCTCAAGCCTTGCCTTGCATGCTGAGTGCTAGTGCTGCCAGTTCTGGGTGGCGCCATGCCTCCTCAGAGCCAAGCAAGCCAGGGTCCTGGCCAGCTGTCAACAGCCTGCTTTAGAGATGGGGCTGAAATGACGAGCAAGGCTCCGAAGCACAGGCCTTTGGTTTCTGCTGCTGCCCATACTTGCCCTGGGATGCGGGGCCTCTCTAAAGTGTGGCCAGTATTTTGGGTTGTTTCTGTTTTAGAATTTTAATTTTTTTTTATTATATTGCACACTGAAAGAGAAACTTATACCACTGTTTTTCTTTTGTTTGTTTTTATGAAACAAAACCACAATTGCTCTGAAACTCTGAGATGAACAATGTCTGGTCATAGTCAGAGATTAACTGTCAGTCACTCGCACTGGTGTTTGAGACATTTGGTGACCCGACATTACCTGCATTAATGGAGTATGGATGGATGCATGAAAGGGGCTTCTTTTGACGTCACTTTCTCTCTTGGAGAGTGGTGGCTCTCTATTGTAGAGTTAGACATTTTACTGCCTAATTATGTATAAAATGTGCTGATAAACCAGTGTGCTACTTTCTAAAAATACTTCTGTGATTTATATGTATGCTTTTTATGTTAACATTAGCTCGTATGCAGTATTTAAAAGGAAGGGTTACTTGGAGGAGTGCCATTGTCCACTAGCCGGTGACTCACTTCATATAGAATGTTTCTGGAGACATTTAGTCGGTCTTGGCCAACAAACTATAGGAAGCATGTAGTCAGTTTCCAATTGTTATCACCTAAAAAGGACCACAGAGACCTAGAGTTAAGTTGATATCATGAGTCTTTAATGGGAAAGGTAATAACGGTTCGGTTTTGAACCAGGGTAGTCAGTGCACATACACCTGTTCTTCCTTGCTTATTCTGGAAAGGGGGAACTAGGAAATCAGGATGAAGCTGATTATTCTGTCCTTGCCCTACCACACCATTTTCAGTAACAGTCTTGCCTGTAACTGTACTTAGAATCTGAAGATCATGCCTAAAACATATGTAGGTTCAAGCTTTTGTTCCTTCAGAGGTCAGTGTAGTGATTAGTTGTGGCTGAGAGGGACTGTGTGACTTGGACATTGGTAGCCATGCTGTAGATGTGGCTCAGGCTTTCTTCACAGCCCCAATCCCTCAACCATGCCCTGCCCACTGCGCTGCACTCCTGCTGTACACTGCCCTGGCCAGGACCAGACTTCTCCATGTGTGTCTCTCCTGTGCTCTCTCCATGCTGACCAGACTTCACCATGAAATTTGCTTGACTGTTCTTGTTCAGTCTTAATCAGTACCTTACGAACTAGCAGCAAAACTTCATTTATTCATTCAAAAAGTTGTCAGTTGTAAATGAGCCAATCAGGAAGAATCGATTTTCCTGAACCACAATTGCTGCATCAGTTGACACTGCTGCGCTCACCTAGCTTTCTACCTGCCTCATGTTCCTCGCTGCTCTGCTGTGCAGTGTGTCATTGTTTTTCTGTTTGGTTTTTAAAGACCGAGGTACAGATCGTGTGCTTAACTAGTTTGCTATGATCCTCTAACACAGCAATGTTCCACAAGCTCAAGTGCCTACACTGAGGACTCCCTTGTTTCCAGTTGTCTTTTCATTGGTGTCTCACTCGGTGATATGTTAGAACACGAGTTTTGGGCCTATTCCACCCCAATAACCAATTCAGTCCAGACTGAATATTAGACTGCTCAGTTCATCTGCCATATTCTCTCCAAGGAGTGGGGTCCACATGATGTTTTTGTCCTCTACCTCAGAGCCATGAGTTGTTTCTGACTACCCATCAGCTTCTCCCTCTTCTTGAATGGGTCTTTCATGAAACTGGGTGTATGGGTCTCACCACCCTGCCCAGTTTGTACCCATCCTCCATACCGAACTGATCCTGCACTAGTCTTGTTTGCAGGCAAGGGGTGGAGGACAGAGAGATCTCCATCTAGGGTTTCCTTACCTGGAGAAAAAGAACAGTGGCTGAACTGCCAAATGCTTAGACAAGAGAGGAAGCAACAACAGCATGTAAATGTAAATCTCCTTCACAGATACTGGCTTCCTTCAGGATCAGCTCCCTAGAGCCACCTGAAGCTCCAGAGCTCCCCTGCCAGCCCAGCAGAGGAAGCCGCTCAGCAAAGGCCTCTGAGCTATGCTCACTCTACAGAACTAATCTAGTGAAAAACTGAGTATGTGACCAGTTAACTAAATATAAAATCCCCAGATGTTGTAGATGCCTTAAAGACTTTCTCTGGAGGATCATTGCCTCTTCTGTGGAATAAATAACGTATTAACTATTACAACTGACAACATTGGTTTTCTACAGTGAGGGAATCTGGGACTGCTGGACTTACTGACTTGCCAATTTGGCGGCTGTGTAGGACTGGATGTTCCATGACATCCTTATGGTACCAAGGACAGCAGCAGCAGCTGGGCCAAAACTGCAGGCACATGTTTGGATAGATCACTTTGGCTCTCAGACTGCTCTGGTGGTGCTCAGTGTGGGAATGGCAGCAGCAGCTGGGACCATGGCGCTTAGCAGCATTGTTTCTTTGGAGTCTGTGTAATGGAATGTATTTTTCAAATATTGATATTTTGATTTTCTGTAATAATTCCTTATAATAAAAATGAGGTAAAATTGTGAATTTAAAGTGTAAACTTTAATTAAAGACATTTATAGCTACTTCTAAGCCATAAGGACCAGTAAACATTAAAAAACAATTTCTAAAAATTGATAATGTGAGGGCTGGAGAGTTGGCTTGATGGTTAAGAGTAATTGCTACAGAGGACCTGGGTTCCATTCTTGCACTCATGCGAAGGCTCACAACCTCCTCAGGCACCAGGCATCCAAAGTGATACACAGATGTACATATACGCAAAATACATATACCCATAAAATAATAAAAATAATCTTAAAAATATATTTAAAAATTGGTTTGTGAACAAATGCCTTGAACAGTTACCTCAACTTTTCTTTTTTCTTTTTTTTTTTTCTTTTTTTTTTTTTTTTTTTTCTTTTTTTTTTTTTGAGCTGGGGACCGAACTCAGGGCCTTGCGCTTGCTGAGGCAAGCGCTCTACCACTGAGCTAAATCCCCAACCCCTACCCTCAACTTTTCATATTCTAGTATTCCATGTGGCATTTATTGATTGACATCACAAGCATTTTGTACAGAGTGAGCAGATGCTGCATTCCCTGCCTCTCCAGTGCAAGCTCTAGTTTATGGTGATACATGTGACTGCTGATGCAAAATCAGCCGCCTGACACCATAGAAGTTGTCCAGAGAATCCTCTGTTATTCCATTATTTCAAAGCAACTATAAGAATTAACCACGATGAGCTTCCCATCAGCCAAGATTTAAAAGGATTAGGGCAGGGGTGATGCCACTGTGGGCTTCAGATAACATCAAGGAAGGTTTAGGAGTCTGCAGATTAAAATCTGGTTCATAAAGCCTTGTCCTGTCTAGTACCAAAAATAAAAATCTAGTGAGTGAACCTTCAGGATACCTATTAGACTAATGTGTTCTGTTCCCACCCCTCTTACACTGCCCCTAACTCAGACAACTAGCTGTAGTGATCTAACTCATTCTGTTTGGGCTTCTTAGGACCTTGGATGGTCTCATCCCCTTTAATCCTAGCACTCAGGAACCAGGTTCGGGGCTGGGTAGAATTCAGAACAAGGTCCTCGATCAGTTCATTGTGCTCTGCCTACGAGTATAAGCATAGATGTCCACAGTCCACAAATATATGGTAATGGATCAGTCCAGTGTGAGGCTGATGGATTCATGGTTCAAGCCCACAATGGCAGATCTTTTTTATGGGGGGGGGCACAGGGTGCACTGTAGCCCTGGATGGTCTGGAACTTCGCTATGTAGGCCAGGTTAGTCTCAATTCAAGGATCTGCCTGCCTATCTCCCAATTTCTAGGATTAAAGGGTTGTGCCACCATGCCCACAACAGTTAGACACCAACTGAAGAGCCGGGCAAAAGTTGAAATCTACTCTGCAGTCTGTGGCTGCTGAGTACCCGGGCCAGGTGGGCCTGTGTGCACAAGGCTGGTGAGAAATAAACAGGAGGCAGCTGGAGAAATGGCTCATGGATTAAGAGCACTGACTGCTCTTCTAGAGGTTCAATTCCCAGCACCCACATGGTTGTTCACAACTGTCTGTAATTCTATTTCTTAATAGGGGTAAGAGATACCAGAGCAAAGCCAAAGTCAATGTAGACGATCCCTCTGCTACAGTGCTGCATGTGATCCTTAAAGATATGGGCAACCCCCGGGAGGTTTCAGTGGGAACTTCCCTGAAGAAAGACGACCAACCACAGCAGAGAAGAAGCTGGAGCATCAATATTTGCTGGCCTAAAAAGAAAGGAGACCAGAAAGAGGAGGGATAGAGAGGAAGAGCTAGCAGGCAGGACATAAGGGCACAAACTGGCCTGCCAGGAGTTCTGATCACTTGCCAGACTTTTCCCTGGACAGGATGTAGATGGTGGTACTGGTCATGTGCTGATGTCCTGACCAAAATCAACTCGAGAGGAAAAGGTGTATTTTATCTTACACTTCCAGGTAATAGTTCACCACTGAGGGAAATCAACAGGAGCTCAATGGAGCAGAAACAATAAAGCGGCGCTGCGAGCTGACTTGCTTGGCTGCCAGCTTTTTCTGCCTGTTTAAAGGCAGAATCTTGCCATGTAGCACTGGCTGTCTAGAACTCATTCTACAGAACAGATTGGCCTCAAACTTGGAGATCCGCCTGTCTCTGCTTCCCAGTGCTGGGATTAAAGGTGTGTTCCTCCATTCCTGGCTTTAGCTACCTTTCTTGTACAACCAGGCCTACCTGTAAAAACTTGTAAAAGTCTGAGGCTTAGCGCCTCAGTCTGCTAACCTAGTCTTAGTCCTGGAAGCTTCTAGCCTCCACACAATCTTATTTAGGCCTTTGAGACTTGATGCTGAATAAGTGCACCCCACTCTAGTTCTTTCTGAGCTCTGGCTTCCTGGTTCATTCAGTTATTCTGGCTCAAACTTCTCTCCAAACTGTCTTAATCTGGCTTCTCTCTTTCAGTCTTGCCTGAATTGCCTCTGCTTATCAACTCATATTAACTTTGGCAATATGTTCTAATCTTTTGGCTCCTTCTCAATCTGTGCCTTGATCTGTCATCACCTGTGTCTACCTTGTTCTCTCTCTGCAACCTGTCTCTGTTCAACTGTCCCCTTGAAACTGTTTCCTCTCTCTCTCCACACTTCTCCCTTAAGTAGCTTTGTGAGATTCGAGTTGGACTTCTACCAGGACCTCTTAAATGAGACTCACAGAAGCAGTGACCAATGCAAAACCAAGAGTTTTATTGTTCTAGAACGTTGGGGCCGCCCCACTTCAAGAGGGAGATGACCCTGATCAGGCTCTAAAGAGGAATTATATATATATATTTGATAAGGGCAGAATTCAAACATCAGTAACTGGGCAGTGTACTATTGGTGAATCAAAGCGACCTTCAAACTGACTTGTGGTCAGTGGACCATTTGGGACTTTCCAAGGGGGTTGGTTGGGAGTCACAGGTGGCTTTGTCTGATAGTTGGCTTGTAGTTGTTCTAAGTTGGCTCTACTCTTTCTGGAAGGGAGGGTTCTTAGTGCCTTGAGGTTTGTGATAGAATTTTCCCACTGGTCTCAGATTGAACCCAACTCTAGTTCTTTTATTCCCCACTTTTCTTTGAGCATAGCTTCAATCATGAAGCTTATAGTTCTCTAGCTTGTACTCTTTTGATTCTCTGCTCCCAGCTGTGTATACTGTTGCCTTAAGATCATTAACTGGACTGTATTATTCATTCTCTTATGAAAGATACTAAGCAGTTTAAAATGCAGGGGCCAAAAGAAATAAAAGCAAAATTATCAAGAGTCCTAGCAAGGTGGAAATCAAGGTGGTAACCCAGGAGGAGCTATTGAACCAAGACTCAAACCATCCATGGACCTGCCCTCTTTCTCTTCTCTTGGCAAGACCTTCTCTAATTTTGGCCATGGAATCTTTAACTATTTTGGACTGATCTATGTAAAAACTGGATTCTTCCCAGAGGGTTGCACAGAGACCCCTTGCTGGAGGAACAAGAGGTCTAGACCACATTGGTTCTGCAAGACCACCTCAGAGAGAGAGAGAGAGAGGGGGGGGGGGTCAATGACTCTTGTAAATAGGAGATGGAAGTCTCAATTCTTTCAATATCTGCATCTGTAGCTATCCTGAGTTCTTGATATCTCCATCCCTGGAGTACTAAGGAGGTGGTCCCAGTGGCCACACCTGCTGTGCCCAGTAGCAAAGACACAGTTATAGCTACAGGCTCTCTCTTGACTCAAAGGTTTCCATCCCATCTATCTAGCATTTCTTCAAAAGAGTGGTATATTAGCCTTGGGATAAGTAGAATCAGGACACAGAAATATTTTGTCCAGCTCAGTACTTGTGTGTGAACACAGGGCATGAGGCCCATGAAGCAAGCCCACCATCCATTTTGGGGCAGCACATGATGAGACCAGTCAAGAGGGCTGGGTTTGGTGGATATAGGGTTGGATTCTCTAAAGTATGGAGGGGGCTATCATATGAGCTGACCAAATTGTCAGAAGCGGGGACTCTGGTGGTTTTGGTGGCACGATGGCCATTTCTTTATTGGGTCCCACTGAAGCAATGAGAACTTCTATCCTGAGCCTGACAGTGAAAAGGAGCCCATCATCATATCTGTGTTTATAGAGTCTAAGCCTCCAGGTTTTTCTCTTGAGCCAGCTACTATTAGCCTGCTTACCTGTTTCGGTGAAGTCTACAAGTAGGGGGGTTGCATGCCCAGAATTGACAGGGAGAGGTTGTTAGATCTGCATTTAGTTTCCTTGGTTAGGTTCCTCCTGACTGTAATCAGGACCCAGGAGGAGGATGGATTCCAATAAGGATCTCCAGTAGTCTCACATCCCCAACTGCCACAGCAGGAGTCAGCCCTCCACACCTGTGCTGGTCTCTCCTGGTAGGCTTGTCCCGGGGGCAGACATAGACAGGGGTATTACGAAGGCGGCACTGCATGTTGGGTCGGCTGCAACCAAGGCCCCAATCTCCCAGACCCTTGGTGTATTTAAGAGTACAGGAAGGCCATCTAACCAAGTCCTGTCTGCTGTGGGTATATCCCTCCCAAGAGTCTAGTCCCCCAGTCAGTTGACATAGGTCAAAGGCAAGCGTTGGCTGCCATGTGTAAGGGTGTAATTCTCGGTCACTGTGGTCACCTCTTCTCCCATGAGGGTCGAAGTCACGCTCCAGGTCAGCTTGGCTGGCTAGTAGGGGCTTGTCCCTCTGGCCATCCTCTCAGCTGGGAGCAGGATCAGGATCAGAATGATTCTTGGCAGGAAAAAAGAGTTCCGTTTTCCATAGGCCAAGGAGTGAGCTTGATCTTTAGAGGGTTCTTTGTGTGGGAAATGCTCCAATCTCTGTTCCAGGAAGGATGGTCAATCATGGGCAGGCAGGTAACTGGCTTTACATAAGAGGCATGTATCCAGGCTGCAACTATGTCCACCTTTACAGCCATTGGTGTAGTTAGGAGGACTACGTAGGGGCCCTTCCACCGAGGTTCTAAAGTCTAGGATTGGTGCTGGCAGACGTATACAGCATCTCTGGTTTGAAACTGATGGGGTACTTAAGTGGTTCCCTGGAGCATGAGAAGCAGAAAAATTGGACCAGATCTCCCTCTGAACTGTCTGAAGGGCTATCAGCCTCTTTATAAGTTCATGGTTGCCTCGGTTGGTAATCTCAAGGTCAGGTCCAGAAGCTATCAATGGGGAATGGAATCCCCAAGAATCTCAAAGGGAGTCAAATTCATCTGGTAAGGGGTGTTCTGAGCTTGGAACAGGGCCAATGGAAGGAGCACCACCCAGTCACTCCAGTCTCTAAAGTCAATTTCGTCAAGGTCTCTTTTAGAGTTCTCTTCATCCTTTCTACCTGTCCTGAACTCTGGGGATGGTATGCACAATGGAGTTTCCAATTAGTCCCCAAGACCTTAGCAAGCCCTTAACTTACCTGAGATATGAAGACAGGCCCATTTTCTGATCCTTGACTACCTTAGGTGCTCCAAACCTGGGAAAAATCCCTTCTAGTATCTTCTTTGCCACCATTGTGGTGGTCTCCTGTTTTGTGGGGAAGGCCTCCACCCATTGTGAAATGGTATCTACAAAAACTATTAAGTATTCATAACCATACTCCCCAGGCTTGACCTCAGTAAAATCTACTTCCCAGAAGACACCTGGTCTGCTTCCCCTGGGCCCTTTTCCTTTCCCTACCTTGCTGTGACAGGCATTTACTTGTTGACAAATCTGGCATCTTTTTTATAAAAAAGATTTATTATATATAAGTACACTGTAGCTGTTTCAGGCACACCAGAAGAGGGCATCAGATCCCATTACAGATGGTTGTGAGCCATCATGTGGTTGCTGGCAATTGAACACAGGACCTCTGGAAGAGCAGTCAGTGAGTATTCTTAACCACTGAGCCATCTCCAGCCCCATAACTTTTCCTTCTTGTGTCTTTCATTGTCCATCTCTTTTAAGGTAATAGTTGATGAGGTAACCAGAGATTTGAATTATTTCCTCTGGGGAGTATTGTAGAAGGGGACAACCCTTAGTCCAGTTGTCTACCCCCCTTTTCTTTGTCTCTATTAGTTGAACTGTGATGGTGACCGGGTCTTTAGTAGCAACATCTTTCACCATTTTATTTGCAAAGTTGTTTCCCCTAGCTATGAAAGTCTCTCCTCTTTGGTGGCTTGGGCAGTGGATGATGTTCACCTTTAGTGGTTTGAGGAGAGCTTCTAAGAGTGCTTTGTTCTCGGCTTTGTTCTTAATTTCCTCACTGTTGGATGTGAGGAGCCCCCTCTGCTGGTATATCACCCCATGTACATGAGCAATGGCAAAAGCATATATGTTATCGATGTAGACATTGAACTTTTTGCCAGCTCCCAGATCTAAGGCTCTGGTGAGTGTGATCAGTTCTGCTTTCTGGGCTGACATTCCAGGGGGCAATGGTTCTTCCCAGAGCACTTGCCTGTCTACCACGCTGCTCCAGCCTTGTGCTGCCTGTCTAGGAGATAGCTGCTGCCATCAGTGAACCATTTAACCTGAGCATTGGTAGTGGTTGGTCAGAGAGATCCTTCCGCTCGATAACCCAACTTGCTCAGTTCTATCAGCAGCTGCTTAGTGCCCTTGAGACAGTCTTCCTCAGTCTCTGCTGCAGTTAAAAGGTCATCTACATATTGCAGAAGGCTCACCTGCGGGTTAGACTCATGGTAGAAGGCAAGGTCACGATGTAGGGCCTCATCAAAGAGGATTGGCAAGCTCTTGAATCCCTGGGGCAGCCTGGTCCAGGTGAGCTGTCCCGTGATCCCTGTCTCAGGATAGTCCCATTCAAAAGCAAAGTACTCCTGGCTTTGGGGAGTCCAGGTTAGACAGAAGAAGGCATCTTTGAGGTGCAAAGCTGTGTACCAGGTCCTGGTAGGTGGTAATGAGCTCAGCAGGGTACAAGGATTAGGTACTATGGAGTGTATGTCAGCTGTATGCCAGTTTACCTCAGGTAGGTCCTGCACTGGGTGATAGTCCTTGGTAACAGTTTTCTTGATGGGCAGGAGAGGTGTGTTCCATGCTGACTGGTACTCCTCAGGATCCTCAAGTCCAGGAACTTCTTAATGTGAGGCCAGATCCCCTCCCAGGCCTCCTGAGACATGGGGTACTGGTGTATGGATATTGGGGTAACCATGGCCTTCAGCTCTATATAAATGGGGGTCTGGTTGGTAGCCTTCCCCATGCCTGCTGTTTCAGCCAAGGCCTAAGGGTACTTTTGGATAGCTTCTCCCTTGGGACCTATGATGGTAGAGCCCTTCAGGAGGAAGTGGATCTGAGCACCCATTTTAGTAAGTAAGTCTCGATCAAGGAGGGGATAAGGACATTCAGGTATGATGGTGAATGAGTGGGATTGAAGGACCCTAGTTCTTACTGAAGTGTAAGAGCTATTAAGAGGCTTGGCCTGGTAGAAAGTTGTAGGTTATGGAGTTCCTGTGAAGGACCCTAAGGGTTTTCACTAGCTTTATACCCACTGCCTCAGGTCAAGGCTAGGCCAAGTTCCATTCTTCACCCACAGTTCTCAGGAGGAGCAGGGACATTCTTGAAAAACTGCAGAATGTACGGACTGACAGTCACCTGACCCTCTGGTCACAGATAGAGTTCGAATGCATGTCATATGCTTGCTAGCCAATAGATTCAAAGGTCGATATGCTTAGCCATTAAGTTTAAACTGTAACCTTGCTGACGTAAACTGGACCCCTAAAAAGTATAAAAACTGCTCATTATAGCCATTTGGGATCACCTTCAGTCACTCGCCATGAGGGGTAGATTGAAGGTGACTCTGATGCACTGGAAAATAAACCTCTTGTGTTTGCATCAAACTCCATTCTCATGTCTCACTTCAGGGGTATCCTGGTAGTTAAGACTCATTTTGAGCCTTACAGGATACCCGGCCCATACTAGATCAACAGATCTTCAGGTAGTCCATGAGTATTCTTTAGTCCTTGTGGCTCCTTGGACCCAAGATGTTCTCTTGGAGAGGAGCCCTTCTGGAGGAGGACAGAGTGTTGTACCTCTGTGTCCACCAGAAACTGAGTGGGTTTTCCATCCACTTTCAGAGTTACCCTGGGTTCAGGGAGGGGCTCTGAACTCCATCCCCCCTAGTCACTCTCTTCTCCCACAATTAAGACTCTACAGATCTGTGAGCTGTCTTCCTTCCTTATTGCACCCTCTGCCTGCTTTTTCTTGTTGGGACAATTTCTAGCCCAGTGGCCGCATTCTTTGCAATAGGCACACTGGTCTTTCTCAAGTGGAGCTCTCTGTCTCCTTACTTGTGATGGAGGCTTGGGTCCCCTCCTATTCTAACCACTGTCAAGGGTCTTTTCTAACTTCCTACCCTGGCACTTTTCTCTTTGCAGTTCCCTTTCCTCTGCCTCTGTTTCCTCTCTTTCTCTTCTTCTTCTGTTTCCCTATTGTGGTAAACTTTCTCAGCTATCTGTACTAGTTCCCTCAAAGACTTATCTTGTAAGTTGTCTAGCTTCTGGAGCTTCCTCTTTATGTCCTTCATGGCCTGATCTGTAAATACCATAGTCAGTGTGGCCCTATGTTCCTCAGTGCTAGAATCATAGGGTGTATATTGGCAGAAGGCCTCCATAAGTCATTCTAGGAAGGCAGAAGTTATTTCATCAGGGCCCTGCCACACCTTTTACACCTTAGTCAGATTAGTGGGTCATTTTGCTACACCCTTGAGACCTACCAGTAGAGCCTGGCAGTAGACTTTCAAGTGCTCCTTACCTGATGCCTCATTGTAGTCCCAGTCAGGCCTCCTGAGGGGGAATCCCTCATCTATATTAGCAGGGTTCAGGGTTGGGACCCCATTATTTCCTGGGACATTTTTCCTGTCCTCTAGGGGAATTTGCTCATTCTCTTTGGTGGTAAAGAGGACCTGCAAAAGCTGCTGACAGTCATCCCAAGTAGGCTGGTGCATGAAAAGAATGAACTCTATTAGATTAGTGAGGCCCCTGGGGTTATCTGAAAAGGGTGGGTGCTGAGCTTTCCAGTTAAAGAGATCAGAGGTGGAAAAGGGCTAATATTGCATGGTCTGATTCACACTTGAATTTGCAGACCCAAAGGCCACAGGGGGAAGGCCACAGTGGTATCAGGGGACACAGCTATGGCTTTGTGTCCCTACGGCAAGGCCTGTGTCTTCCTCTGGGGGACACAGATAAAGGGGCACAGGGGCCAGGGCTGGTAGAGCCTCAGCCTCTGCACTTGGGGCAGGGCAGGGGGATCAAGGAGGAGAAGATCTGCAGTTCCCGATTCCTGGAGAACTTCTGTCTTCTTCCCTGAGCTAGCTGGTGGCTCAGATTGAATCTTGAAAGTCAGAACCCTACTAGAGAGAAAAAGACAGGCTCAAGCAGGGGGTTAGTGATAAGCTCTTTCTGGGGATCTGAATCCAAGTCCCAGGATCTTATGTTTGACTGCCATGGTTATGGGGAGATTGAATCCCTTCTTGGGGCCAATTGACCCCAAAAGCTGGCCATTCAGACACATACAGGGTCTGGAGTTTCTTTTTATGTCTATTTACAAGTTGTGTGCACATCCCTGGACCTCATCCCAATGCTCCAGGACCAGACCCAGAGGGGTGGCAGAAAGTTACTGTCCCATGTCCAAAACTTTAAGTCAGTCCAACTCCAGGAACACAAAGAAGAATTAACACAGAGGTCAATGGTCCCTTCCTCGGGCAGAACAAACAGGTTACCTGTGACTCTGCTGGCTCACGCTGGTCTGGAGTCTAGAAGACCAAACAGGAGTGGAGTTTTTCCCCACACCCTCTGAAGGGGTTGGAGCGTCCTCCAGCCTCCTGCACCCGGCATTAAGGGATGCCTGCCTGCCTGCCTCCCCGAAAACAACCTCCCCAGTTACTGTGGCTCTCTTTCAGCTTCCCTTTCCTCTCTCTTCTCGTGAGAGTTGGGCACATCCTATTTTGTCAAATCGTTCTCTGATTCATCACTTTGTCTACCAATCAATCAGACATCACTTTCAAACATGGGCACTTCCTTCTACGAACTAACTTTACCTTCATTGTTTGGGATTAAAGGCGTGTCCTAAGGGCAGGTCTGTGTTCCAGCCAGAGGGATTGAAGTAGGTGCTAAGGCTGAGACATGCCACAACTAGAAACACAATCTCAGTGTGATCAAATATCCTGCAACATCCACCTGCTCCGGGGTGACACAGTACACAGTGTCTGTGCCTTCCCCCTACCCCAACTTCTATTAGCAATTAAAGAAGACTCCAAGTCTCCATGCATACACAGAGAGGGAGATAAAAGGACCAGGTATGGCCTTTAATCTCAGTAGAAAGCAGAGGCAGGTAGAATCTCTGAGTTCAAGGCCAGCTTGGTCTACACAATACATTCCAGGGAAGCCAGGGCTACACATAAAGAAATCCTGATGGTTTTTTGTTTTTTTAAAGAATGAAAGAAAGAAATTGCCTCACAGACATGCCATGGGTTAACGTCATCTGGGCAATTCCTTAGTTATTCTCTTTCCAAGTGATTCTAAGTTTGTGTCAAGATGACAGCTGAAACCATGACATCTGGTGACAAGGAGAATGGAGGTGCTAGAAATTTGGGGCTTGCAGGGTTAGGGAGATGGCACAGTTGGTAAAGTGTTTGACATATACACCTAAGGACCAGAGTTCAGATCCCTGTAGAAAGTCAGGGATAGGGACACACATCGGTGTCAGCACTGGGGAGGCACTTGCTGGCCAGCTAGTCTTGCCAAATAAGAGTTATGGGTTCAGTGAGAGACCTTGTCTCATACAAGCTGGAGAGAAACACAGAAAGACATCTAACATCATATTCACTAATACATACACAGACATCATGTGCACAAAAGAAGAAAAGCAAGTGAGGGGGCTACAGTGCCTGCAGACAGAGCTCCCAGACATCTTTATTACCAAGTTCGTTGACTGGAGATACGACCTCAGAGTGTCCTGCCTCAAGTAGGAGAAAGCAACACCAGAGAGAAGGGGTTCTTAGGGATGAAGCTTTCAGAGACCCAGAAGGAACAACTGGGGGGTAAGACCAGGGCAGCAAGTGAGGGCTTTATGGGGACCTTACAGGACATCACGGCCAAAGAGTCAAGAGTGATAAAGATCAAGGGCCTAGGGATATAGCTCAGTTGGTAAAATGCTTGCCTAGCATATATACAGCTCTGGTCCATTCAATCCCTGGGCATGGTACCGAATAAACTGGCCAAGGTCGCATATGCCTACACATTGAGTTCAAGGCTGACCTGGAAACATGAGATCCTGTCTCAAAAAGTCAAGTAATTTTGTTTAAAGTAGCAGAGATCAAGATAGGTAAGAATTGGGCTGGAGAGATGGCTCAGTGGTTAAGAGCACTGGCTGCTCTTCCAGAGGTCCTGAGTTCAATTCCTAGCAACCACATGGTGGCTCACAACCATCTGTAATGGGATCTGATGCCCTCTCCTGGTGTGTCTGAAGACAGTGACAGTGTACTCACACACAAAATAAAGAAATAAATCTTAAAAAAAAAAAAAAAAAAAAAGGTAAGAACTAGTAGGATATAGCGGTGCATGCCTTTGACCCCAATTCTTGGGAAGCAGAGACAGGAGGATTTCTGTGAGTTCCAGGCCAGCCCAGTTTACCTGTCTGGAAAATGAAAACAACCAGAAAGACAGATAAGAAGTGCTACTGTTGTGCAGCAGAGAGGAATTCCGCATTGAGGGTATGAGAAACCTGGAGCAAAGCCTCTTAAAATGTGTGTCAGTAATAGAGACTAGGAGTGGAGGGCAACTTTTCACTAGCAGTATGAGTAAAGAGAAATGTTTCATGCACACCGGGGCAGGGGATTATGGTGTGCTTCATTTGTGTAAGTCAAACCGCAGACTCTGCTATTCCAGTTCATTATCTCATCTCACTGTACCATCTCAGCTCTCATGGAGTCAGTACATTCAAGTTTGCCTTGGAGTAGAGGTTTTAGAAATACCACCAATATCAGAAATTATGAGCTTAGTCAATTACCCTGCGTCTTAAAACAGTTACCTTGATTTTACTAAAGTGCAGAATCTTCTTGGGAAATGCCTGATTTTTCCACTGAGAGCCACAGTCCTGTTTTGCTACTGCTCTAAGTACCAGCAGGGCTGGCAGGATGGCAGAGCCCACGCCTGACTCAGGCAGCACTCAGTCTAGGGGAGTGCCCTGCTGGAGCTCTCAGACTTCTTACCGAAGTAGTTCTATCGATGTCATTGTGTTCATTAATGTCTGCAGGCTCTGAAGGAAGATGGCGGGGGACAGAGGTTCCAAACGGTGTCAAAACAAGCTGACCATCCGAGGTAGGCTTTCTGGCTCTTGTCTCAGCCAGTAGAATTGTGACCCATGTTTGCAGAGTGTGGCTGGAGTCCTTGGCACTCCTATTTCAGGCCAGGAGCCATCCTAGGGCATAAGAGCTTTCTGTAGATCTAGGGAAGGTTCTCTACGTCTCAGCAACATACAGACCACCATCTTAGAGTGGGAAGGAACATGTGACAGCCAGTGGTGGGCAGCCTGTGTATTCTTCCAAGTTGGGGTTATCCAAGTCCCCACGATTTGAGTGTCTAGGGTTGTCTTGTTGGTCGCTAGGAGGGCCAGTTGTTCTCACACAAACACAATGGGGCTCCTTGGCCCCTGGCTTATACAACTTCCTGGGGACACCAATCCAGTCTCTGTGCACACCTCCACTAGGAAAAAAGGAAAGAGGACTTCTTAAAGGTATGAACTTACAAGCCCTGGGATGAGAGGAGGAAACTCTGAGCAGGTAGTTACAAAAAGGAAAAGCCCTTTATTCCACTTCATATCTCAACCTGGGACCTAGGACTCCTACTTCCGGCTTTCCACACACACTGCTAACAATACCTTCTTCAGAAGGAAGTGGAGTCCCTGCCCCTTTCATTGTGCCCTTGCCCCACCCCGTTCTTTCTCAAGCAGTAGCAGCGTCACTTTCCTGAGCTGCTGCCAGGACTGAGAGGTCTCCCCTAATAGCCAGTGAGCACCGCTGTTCCTCTCTCCTTTATATCTTCTTTTTTCTTTTCTTTTTTTTTTTTTTTTCGGAGCTGGGGACCGAACCCAGGGCCTTGTGCTTGCTAGGCAAGTGCTCTACCACTGAGCTCCTTTATATCTTAAGGCTTGGAGCATCTGCTGCGGTGGCCTTGACACCTGTGTGGCAGCAACCTGTGCTGGCTCTGTATAGATCCAACTCCTGAGATGCCAGGCTTCAGGGAAAGCATTCCACGTTGACCCAGCATACCCTGGCAACCTCCTATTGGTCAGAAGAACCTAAATCATTTCAGTGTACTGCATCTGATCCTTGGCAGACTCAGAGGCTCTGCAGAAGGAAAGTGAAGCTCATGAAAATGACCTTTATATAGGCGCCAGTGCTTGGACTAGCATCACTGGCTGGGAGAGGAACTGGTCCTGTTAGAAACCATTTCACTTGTGTCTTATTCATGAGCAGGGCTGCTTAGGCACCAAAATGCCTCCCTTCTTGGTCCAGTTGACTATTCTACCAGTGATCTTTACCCTAAACCTGGTCCCTGCTCCGTTCTCTCATGGTGGGTTGAGGCTCAGGACTAGTTTGGAGTACACCACAGGGAGCTCTACAGCACACAGGGTACCTCCTACATCACCGGTGCTCTCTGAGGACACCTGTATCCAGGATTGTGTTGAGTGGTACCCAAAAGCCATGTCTTTCAAAGATTACTTCCTGAGTCTTCACTTCACTCCCCCACATTAAAGCAGAAGGAATGGGTGGTGGAACAGTGGCTGCACCTAGAGAAAGCTGGTGGCTTTCACTGTGTGCTCTATCTATCCAATAGTTGATAGATCCCTGGTGCACAAAGGAATCGCTACACAGCTTAGCACATGGGAATGGGGTCTCTCCCCCTTCACAGTAAGAGCTTGACTGATCTGATCCTTTGAGTCTGAGAGCTTTGTCCATTTTCTGGTTCCCACGGTCCCCTTAACCAGAGCTTTGAAGGAGATGTGAAAGAGCTGAGCTTAGGTGTGAGTGTAGCTAGCCCGACGGTTAAAGCGGAAATCTCTATGCTTAGTAACTCTGCTCACTGTACTGAGTTTGCACAGGCAGAGACGCCTGTCCAGCCTGCACTTGCTGGAAATGCTCAGGGTGCCAGGGCTTTTCTGATTTTTCACTTTTGTTTAATCTTGATTTTTTAAAGGATTTTTATTTTATTTGCTTTGTTTTTGTTTGCTTTGCTTTTAATGGTGCTAAGGATTGAACCCAGGGCCATGTTCCAAGCAAGCACTATATCATTAAGTTACACTCCAGCTACCATAGTGCTTTTAAAACAATCTGGGGATGGAGCTCAGTTGGCAGAGTGCTTGCCTAGCTTGCACAAAGCCCTGAGTTCAGACTCAAGCACCAGGCATGATGCTGGCGGATGGCGGAAGTTCCTGGTCTCAGCAGATAGAGACAGAAGGATCAAAAGTTCAAGGCCATCCTTGAACAGAGAGGTCAAGGCCAGTACAGGATCTATGTACTCCACATGAGATTGTGTTGCAAAGAAAATAAAAATCATACAGTACCTGAGGGCACCAAAGGATGGGTCTACCTTCCACCCCATGTTTCTGCTTGTGCTGACAAACAGAAAACTGAGGACCATCCTGGCTGAATAGGCAAAAGTAGTCCAAGAATTAGGATCTGAGCTAGATGGAGAGAGCTCAGCTGTCAAGAGCACATATTGCTTTTCTAGAGGACCTGAGTTTGGTTCCTGTACCCACAGTGACAGCTTACAACAACCCGTAAGTCCTTCCAGGGGACACACCACCACACCACCTCTGGCTTCTTGGGCACTTAGCACATACCCACACATAAACATGGATTCTTTTGTTTGTTTTTTATGTATGAGTGTCTTTATGTATGTATGTATGTATATATATACATATATATGTGTGTGTGTGTGTATACATATATACATATATATACACACACACATATATATATATACCACATATGTTCCTGGGGCCTGCAGAAGTCAGAAGGCCTCAGCTCCCCTGGAACTGGAGTTATGGATTGTTGTGAGCCACCAAGTGGATGCTAGGTCCCCTGCAAGATTAACACATACTCTTGACCATTAAGACATCTCTCTTGGGGTTGGGGATTTAGCTCAGTGATAGAGCGCTTGCCTAGCAAGCGCAAGGCCCTGGGTTTGGTCCCCAGCTCCGAAAAAAAAAAAAAAAAGAAAAGAAAAGAAAAAAAAAAGACATCTCTCTTACCCCTTCTATACACAATTAAAAGTAAGAATTAAAAAAGGAAAGGAAATGGCGGACCTTTATGGACTGGGAGATGGCTCTGCAGTTAAAAGCACTTGCTACTTTTGCAGAGGACCTGGGAGATTGCCAGCATCCACACAGCCATTCACAACTGCCTGTAACTCTAGTTCTAGGGAATTCAGTGTCCCTTTTCTGGCCTCCTCAAATACCTGCAAACACATGGTACACATACAAACACAGACACTCACACATATACATAACATAAAATGAATTTTAAAAAAGAAAAAAAATAGTACCCGGGCCATCGACTTCCCAGACCAGGATTTCTCCTTCTGCAGGATCTCTCCTTCTGCAGGATCTCTGGGGGATTGAGAGTTGACGAAGAGGCCCAAGTCTCAAATGTATGTCTCAACCCTAAGGTTTGGATATTAAAGGTTCTACTACTAAGATTTTCCTTCAGTTCCCTATCTTATGATTTGAATATCACATGTCCCCAACAAGAATACTTAAATATTTGGTCCCCAGCTGCTAGTACAGTTTTAGGAGGTTGTAGAACCTTGGGGACCTGAGTCCTAGCTGGGAGAAGTGACTCACTGGGGCAGGTCTTGAAGGTTATATCTGCTTCTGGTTCTGACTCAACCTCAGCTTCTCTATCTATAATGATGTGAGAACTGATACCCACACACCTGCGCTGCCATAGGCCAAGTGGCTCTACCATGCCTTCCTTGCCATGGTGGACTGTACCCTCTATGACCATAAAGGCTATAATTGAATTATATTATGAAGGGTCTGATTAAATCTTCCTCCCATAAATTGCTTCAGGTGTTTTGATCACAATGATAAGTACATGACTAGAACTCAAGACCATACATGCATAGTACATGCAAGCCCCCAGATCAGCAGTCATGTGGAGCCCCTGAATAACACATGGACAATGAAAGAGGAGCTCAGGAATGGGTCCAGGAGAGGTGGAGGGGGGAGGAAGGCTGCTTACCTCTTCTGGGAGCACCAGAGCCTGCTGCCCTTAGCGGAGCTCCACTCAGCATTGCACGGAGGGAACCTCTGCTTTTCTCTCTGCTCCTGTTCATTTGCCTCCATGCCTTTAGTCACCATGGCTTCTACTTGGGTTAGTTCTGAAGTGGGCAGCCCATCCTTTCTGTAGAACCTTCCAATCAGTCTTCCTGGGATCACAGGGAGGAAGGTCAGAGTAGCTATGAGAGGATAAGTCAAGCAAACCACGTTCTCCCAAGTCCTTCCGTCATGGTGTTTCAGCTCAGCAATAGAAACCCTATGGCCTATTGGTACCAGGATTGTGGTGTATTACTGTGTCATATCTGACTATGTTGTTTTGGGGAGGATTGTAGAAGGGACTTGGGAACTTGTCTAGAAAAGCCACTGAGTGTTCAAAGCTTGGTGAACTGTTCTGTGGGAGCTTGGCAGATAAGCATGTTGAGAGACATGCAGATGATGGCGGCCTGGCTTGTGAAGATCCAGCAGGAAGCTTGAGAGTCCCTTAAAGACTCTATCAGGATGGGTTGGGGATTTAGCTCAGTGGTAGAGTGCTTGCCTAGGAAGCGCAAGGCCCTGGGTTCGGTCCCCAGCTCCGAAAAAAAAGAACCAAAAAAAAAAAAAAAAAAAAAAAAAAAAAGACTCTATCAGGGCCATTTGCTATTTTGAGTTTTTGGTTACCTGGGGCTGAAAAGTCATCTAGGTGTGGTCTACTAGGATGGAAATGATCAAATCTTTGTCACCTCCAGGCATCAGTTCCCTGAAAACAGACTTATGTATGACACTTTTATCAATGCTCTGTACAGCTTGAGGGAACACTAAGTATTCAGTAAATGGTGGGTGAATCTATAGTTTATTAGCCCACATTTCTCTGTGTCCATGTCAAATTACTTTGTCTTACAGACTATCTAGTTAGAGCAGCCCAGAGCCCATGCTTTTACCTCCACTATTTTCTTTCTGACATAGTCCTTAGTGGACATAGAGAATGGATATTAATTTTTTTTAAAAAATGGCTTTCAAGTGCTGGAGAAAAGGCTCAGTGGTTAAGAGCACTGACTGCTCTCCCAGAGGTCCTGAGTTCAAATCCCAGCAATCACATTGTGGCTCACAACCATCTGTAAAGAGATCTGATGCCCTCTTCTGGTGTGTCTGAAGACAGCTACAGTGTACTTATATATAATAAATGAATAAATCTTTAAAAAAGAAAAAGGAAAGGCTTTCAAAATTTCTTATTATCTAAGCTATGAAAAATTACAAAGTGGTTGCAGTCTGCACACAGGACAGCAGGAAAGCTTCAGCTTGCTTGGTTGCCACAGTTTGATGTGTCCAAGTCCTAAAAAGGCCTTAAAAGGCACCACTGTACTAGGTGGAAAAAACACCTAAGAGAGGTTTGATCAAGTAGGAGGTAGTTTGGCTCTCTGTCTCAACTCTGTGGGTCCAACCTCTAGTCAGAACAGAACTGAACTTAGGTTCCAGCGGAAAGCCGAGGACTTCATTCATGCTTTCAAGTTCCAGCCCCTTACCAACTTCCCTGTGGTGGTGGTTGTGGGTGAGAGACGTCCCTCAGAGACTCGGGCCTTTGAGCTCCCAGTTCACTACCCATTGGTGGTGTGGCTTTGCTGGAGGAAGTCTGTCTCCCTGTGGACATCCCTGCCTCCCTTCCAGTTCACACGCTCTCTACCTGCTGGTGATACTTAAAGACATGACGCTCAGCTTCCTGACGAACAACGTGCTGCCAGGCCTCCCCTGACATTATGCTTCTGAAACCACTGCGTCCAAACAAAGTTGCCTTGGTCCTGGTAATTTACCACAGCGACAGAAACCAGTACATCCCAGGTCTATCTGTGTCAGAGCCATGGATCTCCCCCGATGTTCACATTCAGATACAACTTCCTTTCCTTTACTAATGGGCAAATCTCGCCAGTTCTACCTCAGAAATGTATTCTGACTTCTCTCCGTTCCTGTCAGTTCCCACTGCTGCCCCTTAGACAGCAGCCTTGCAGTGGGCCTCTGCTGAAGCTCTCAGGCTTTCTCCGCATCGCACCTGGGGCATCTCCCCAATGGCTTGGATCAGAACGAGGGCTTTACACAAGCTAAGACAGTGTTCTGCCACTAAGGTACATTCTTACCTCACTACTTTACTGTTTCAAGGCAGGGCCTAACTTCTAGCCTAGGCTAGCCTGAGGTTTTTGATTCTCCTCCCTCAGTTTTTACAAGCGTTAGATTTATGGGCCTAATTTTGATGCTCTTTTTATTTTTTTAATTTTATGAGTATGAGTGTTTTGCCTGAATCTGTCTGTGTACCAAATGCGTACAGTGCTCCTGGAGATCAGAAGTGGGAGTTGGATCACTGGGACTGGAGTTACAGATGATTGTAAGCTACCATGTGGTGCTCACAATCTGAAACTGGAACACCCGGAAACCAGGAGTTCAAAGGCCCACGGGAGACATTTCTCACGTACAACCACCACAGGGAAATTGGTAAAGGGCTGGAACTTGAAAGCATGAATGAGGTCCTGGGCTCTCCCCTGGAAACTGAATCTGGTCTCTGAAAAGAGTAGCCAATGCTTTTAACCCCAGAGACATCTATCTTCCCAGCCCCTTGAGTACTCTTTCTTCTTCTTCTTTTTTTAAAGATTTATTTATTTATTTTATGTATGTGAGTACACTGTACTCACTGTCACTGTCTTCAGCACCAGTAGAGGGCGTCAGATCCCATTACAGATGGTTGTGAGCCACTATGTGGTTGCTGGGAATTGAACTCAGGCCCTCTGGAAAAGTAGTCAGTGCTCTTAACCACTGAGCTATCTCTCCAGCCCCCTTGAGAACTCTTTCTAAACATTAATCATGCCAGGGGGTTGGGGTCGTGGTGCATACCTTTAATCCCAGCATTCTGGAGGCAAAGGCAGGAGGATCTCTATGAGTTTGAGGCTAGTCTGGTCTAAAGATCAAGTTCTGGTATAGTCAGGGCTATACGCAGTGAAACTTCAGTCTTTCTTAGAAGGGGGAACAAAAACATTCATAGGAAGAGATATGGAGACAAAGTTTGGAGCAGAGACTGAAGGAATGGCCATTCAGAGCTTGCCCCACCTGGGGATCCAGCCCATATACATACAGTCACCAAACCCAGGAAGTATGGTTGATGCCAAGAAGTGCATGCTGACAGGAGCCTGATATAGCTGTCTCCTAAGAGGCTCTGCCAGAGCGTGACAAATATAGAGGCGAATGCTCTCAGCCAACCATTGAACTGAGAACAGGGTACCCATTGGAGGAGTTAGAGAAAGGTTTGAAAGAGCTGAAGGGGTTTTCAATCCCATAAGAACAACAATACCAACCAATCAGAGCTCCAAGAGACTAAACCACCACCCAAAGAATACACATGTACAGACCCATGGCTCCAGCTGCATGTTAAGCAGAGGATGGCCTTGTTGGGCACCAAAGGGAGGAGAAGCCCTTGGTCCTGCCAAGGCTGAATCCCACCCAGTGTAGAGGAATGTGAGGGTTGGGAGGCGGGAAGGGGTGGGTGGTTGGGGGGGAAAGGGATAACATTTGAAATGTAAATAAAACATCCAATAAAAAGAATTTAAAAAAAGGGTTGGGGATTTAGCTCAGTGGTAGGGCGCTTGCCTAGCAAGCAAAAGGCCCTGGGTTCAGTCCCCAGTTCTGAAAAAAAAAAAAAAAAAAAAAAAAAAAAAGTAAAAAAAAAAAAAAAAAAAAAGAATTAGGTCAATGTTAAGGACAATTCCCCACCACCTATCGGTTTTCACTATCCATAGAATAACTATGCTAGTTTCAAGTTAGCCAATTTCTGCTCATTCATACTTTTAATTTATTTCACTGTGAACACTTCTTCTATAATGCCTACAACATCTCTGTTATGTTTCAGAAGATCTGGGATGCTCATGAAAATTATATATTCTTATATGTGTATTTTAGATTAAACTAATCTTTGGAACAACAACAAAAAAGAAAAACAAAAGCAAATAAACAAACAAAATCCCATAAATCCTACATGCCATTTCTATGCCTGACTAAAACCCTCTAGTAGCTACTTAAAGCACAAATAAAATACAAACCTCTTATCTGGGCCTCCAGGCTCCTCCAGACATTCTGCTTCTGCCTGTCTACTCTGCTTCTTCTCAAGCCACTTGCTCCTTCCTGTGTGCTGGAGCCCACAGGTTTCTCTGTTAGCTGAGAGGCCCTGCTGATTCCCACCTCAGGCACCACTTAACACTGCTCCACTCCCCCCAAATCTCCATTTGGATTCCCGTTCTTCTGCAAGGCTCATTTTGCTGTTAACTCCTCCAAGAAGTCTCTCTTGGCCACCAGCTCCAAAAGTACCTAAGTCTCAAGCATGCACACCGTGGTTTATTCAAAGCCCTGTACAGAGGTGTCTGCTTAGTTAGAAAGTGTCCTGCAAGGCCCAGCTCCAAACAGACCATTTGCTTTAAATGCTTGCTACAGGAAGACATGGAGGGGCAGGGCCTCAGTGCCAGATGAGAAAGAAGTGTTTAGGCTGACTTACCCTCAAACTTTTATACATAGAATGAACCTATCTTGTTGAGTTTTAAACATGCTATCTAAAGAGAGGATAACAGGAGCACAGTTTTAGATGCTGTGTTATGATAACAGCTTTACTGGCTGGGTCTAAATGTATATCCAGAGCACAGCAAAACTGCCTCATTCCCCTTGAAGTCCAGCTGGGCAACTACAGGGATAGATTCTCAACTGTGCTCAGTCAATACGCACCTTGGAAATTTGCCTTTGCCCTCTGATGTCCCTGAACGTCTCAGATGGCACCCAGGCTAAAACCGTTGCACCATACTCACTCCTGGTCACCATGAGGATCTCCGATGTAACACCAGTTATGGTTGTTTAAGTACATCCTGCCTAACCAAAGTTCCCCAAAGCCTTTCTACCAGGTGCCCCACCACACGCCACATTGTTTCTGCAGCTGGCTCATCCCCAAGGACAGCAGGAGTACTTCTAGTTTGCTCCTCCAAAATGAGTTCATGGTATTTGGTATGGCTTCCTTTGTTTGTTCATAGGATTTCATTCTTATTTTTCTGCCATGCTTTCTTTCTTCTTTTTGAATAGAAATAAAATTTTTATTTTGTAAAGAATAGTCTTGAAAACAGAAATGTCTTATAATAAAATTGATACTAAACATCCAAAGTAAAAACAAAAATAAAAATAACACCCCAGGCTTTGTAGCCCTCAGGAAGCAGAAGCAGGCAGTTCTCTGTGAGTCCAAGGCTACCTGGGCTACGTAGTCAGAGCTTATCTCAAATACAAAACAAATAAAAAACCAACTGACCAAGCAAAGAAAAAAGCTGGACATGGTGCGCATACCCATTGAGTCCCAACACTTGAGTCATTGGAACAGGGATCAGGACTTCATTGACAGCATCAACTATGCAACAAGTTTGAGACCAGCCTGGGCTATGAGACTGTTTGAAAAAACAAAACAAAACAAAACAAGAAAACCTCACCATAAAACACCAGCTAGGCCTCAAAATGACTATGACCCATTTGAACGTACGTGAAGCTGATAGGATGATTTTAACAAAGGCTGAAGGTAGAACAAAGCCTAACCCAGCCAGCCACAAGCAGCTGACTGATGCTGGACCTGGGAACTAGAGACTTTTTAACAAGCTGACGGAATTGTTAAAAGCTAGGGCTAGAGATGAAGCTTTGCCTCGCATGCAGGACTTATTCATTAGGTCAGCAACATGTCAGCTGTCACTTGACAACCTCATGGTGAACAAGAAGAAACAAGTGTTCTGAGCACAGAGCACAGACGTGTGAGATGAGGAAGGCTAAAAATGGGGGAGAATGAGGAGCAAGGAGAGGGGGAGGGAACGGCACTCACTTCAGCTCTGATGAAATCACTTCTTAAACAACTGGACATGCAGCAGAAGAGTTCGGGAACATGCCGTGGTTTGCAGAAAGAGAAGCACAAGCAATACTGAATGCAAGCACTCAGAGGCCTTAGGGGCAGAAAACTCCAATCTAGACCTCGTCCAAAGGCAAAGGGACATTAGCATCTGAGAGAAGTACCCTCACGGGGCTTCAGGAGAGGTGGGGCTGCACACAGATGAAAGGACTGGCTTCAGCCATCCTAGCTTTCAGAGTTTAGGGAAGACTGTAGTGATCAGTGTTGGTGGGCGGTCTCCTCATTAGGAGTTGTTTTCCTTCATTTATCGCCAGTGAGTGACAGGTGCAGGGCCCCAGATATTAACACAGTTGGGATTAATGTTTGATCACTTAGGAGATGGAGGCAGTAGGATCAGGAATTCAAGAGCAGCCTGATCTAGGTAGTGAGTTTGAGACCACCCTGGGCTACATGCATTTTGGATGGATGGATGGATGGATGGATGGATGGATGGATGGATGGATGGATGGATGGATGGATGGATGGATGGATGGATGGGTGGGTGGGTGGGTGGGTGGATGGATGGATGGATGGGTGGGTGGGTGGGTGGGTGGATGGATGGATGGATGGGTGGGTGGGTGGGTGGATGGATGGATGGATGGGTGGGTGGGTGGGTAGATGGATGAATATGCAGTTAGCATAACTTCCATTTGAGAAACAGCTCACTTGGGATGCCTGTTTCATCAGAGAGCAATCAAATGGGACCATTAGAACTGCATACAAGTGGCGTGAAGCCTTCCTGACTACTGGAGCCACAGGGAGGATGCCTCTTAAGCTGGCTGTTAATGTCCAACACAAATGCCACGGACTGGGCCCACTGACATTGAAGTACAAGGCCTGCAATCGTCTCCCACGATTACCCACAACTTTATGTTCTTCTGGGGATCACTCCTGCACTAAAGCAAGAAGCTAACATGAAAAACCCGGGGCTGGTTTCAAATTTTTACCTTGAGCCTAATTCCTAAAGGATGCAGACGCACCGATTAACAAATAACCAACGTCCACGGCAATGCTGAGGGCTACATACCGACAAATACATAATTTTTCTCGTAGAATGAAAGCCAATTGTGCAACGTCAGTATCTCAGAGGAGGACAAGCCATTTACATCATCCACGAGGCCGGCTTCAGAATAGTCTCCTGTCACAAATGCTCTGGATGCATCCCGGCCTTCAGGAAAGAAATTGCCAAAGACCTAGTTATTAATCACAGTATTGTACCAAGTAGAACACCTGAAAACACATACCCTAACAACCCCCACTCCTTTCAGGGACCTCCTGGACTGGGGACGTGAATTTTTCTCAACTATCATGTACTTGCATTTACGTTTTCGTTTGTTTTCCAACATCACATTTTTATTATTTGGGAATTTCACTTCATACACCCTGCTCACATCCCATGCTCCACACTCACGTCTAGTCCTCCTATGTGGGCTCCCTATCCCATGTGACCTCCCCGCTCCCCCACCCCCATACAAAGAAGGGGAGAAAACTTTTTTTATATTGTTCAAATACTCACTGGAGCATGGTCAAACTCCCAGTGGCCAGCCCCCTAAGGAAAGCTGAGTCCTTCTCCACTTGCACCCCTGTCAGAAGCCATCAACTGTGGAGAGCTACACTCTAGCTTCCTTATCACAACTTGCAAGAGTTCTCTTTGATGGCTTCCTTTTAAGTCTGTTACTTTTAGGGGGAGAGGAAAGATTGGGGGTGGAAGGTAGGAGTCGTCACAGAGGCCTTCTACATTCATTTTTCTCAACTGTGTGTCTGCGGGCATTGGTAGCACTGCAAGACTGGCTTCCTTGACCTTTATAGTCAGCCAGAGTACAGATGCTGGGCTTCTACATGGTTTCTGCAATGGCACAGACCATGAGCATCATATGATCTCCAGCGTCAGCATGTGCCAAGGACCTTGCTGGGTCTCCAGTGGCAATACAGTCCTCAGACATCAATGTGGTCCTCTGCCAAAGCATGGGCCATGGACCATCATGGCCTCTGGGGGAAGTAGGGACCACAGAGGTGTTTTGAGGAGGTCAAATAAAAAAAAAATGGACCATTCATTCTTCATCTTGAACATCTGTCAGTGTTCAGAGTCAGGGTGATTGTGCGGCTGGACAGCTCGTTAGGGGCTGAGTCCATGTAAGCTCTGGGCTGCTGCACTGCCCCCTGCTGACCATGCTGGGTAATAACCTATCTCTCCATCAGCTGCACCTTCTCTCACACCCATCACACCCCAGTTCCACCAAGCACACATGGCTCCCCTCTTCCATCACATATGCGTTCATCATAGTGGCAATGGGAGCTACAGTGTGTCTGTCACACAGAGATCTGCCTGCCCTGCAAGCTCTGGGAACAAAGGTGTGTATCATCACACCTGGCCCACTAGCTTTTATTTAATTTCAACAGTATTCAATTGAGAAAATTCAAAATGACATCTTTTGGCTTCCCTGATGCTTACTCCCCTCTTGGTTTTCCCGGCACCTTCCTGTCTTCTTAGTTCTAGGGAATAATTACTATCCCACATCTTGACCATCGTATCCACCCCTGTGGTTTCAGACCCTATATCTAGGTTATGTTTAGCTCAGCCATTCTCTGAGCACTGAGCTTATGTGTTCAATTTCTCTTTTAAATACCACACATGTAAGAATTATTTATTTTATATATGTAAGTACACTGTTGCTCTCTTTGGACACACCAGAAGAGGGCATCAGATCCCTTTACAGATGGTTGTGAGCCAGCACGTGGTTGCTGGGAATTGAACTCAGGACCTCTGGGAGAGCAGTCAGTGCTCTTAAGTGCTGAGCCATCTCTCCAGCCCGTATATTCAACTTCTACTCAATGTGACTTAGCTGCCTCACAACCATCCCAAATTCGAAAGGTCCATCTTGAGCTACTGTCGTCAGCCCCAAGAAACAGGCGTCTCCTCATCAGGTGTCCCTTATCAACTAGCTGCCCCATCTAGACACGCAGGCTTGATACCTCTTTTGTCCCTCCTATCTAATTAGGGCCAAATCTTTATTTTCTTCCTAAATGGCTTCTGTATTCACCCACCGTCTCTACCTGTTACCAAACAGCCCCAACCTGCCATCCTCTCTCAGGGGAATTACCAGAGAACCCCTAGTAGGACCACACTTCATCCTACCAAACTATCCTCCAGGTAACACTCAGATTAGTGTTTTATTATTATAAGTTGTATTTGTTGTCCCTGTCTATATGCCAGATATGTATGCATGTGTATGTGTATGAGTACATGCATGAGGGGGCCAGAAGACGGCACTGGCTCCCGTGTAGTCGAAGGTGCAGGCAGTTGTGAGCCATCTCCCATTGGTGCTAAGACCTGAATGCAGGTGCTCCCTAAGAGTGGAAGTGCTCCTAACTGGCCAGTCTACAGCACTAAACTGTTTGTATTGTGGGATTTTGTTTTTTGTTTTTGTTTGTTTTATTTTTGTGATAGGGTCTTACTATGTAGTTCTGGCTGGCCTGTAACTTGCTACATAGACCAGGCTGGCCCAGAACTCAGGCACTGGTCTACCTGTCTCTAAGTATGGGGATTAAAAGTATGTGTGCCATCACACCAAGCTCCCTAGACGATATTTTATGGCTTTTCTTTCTCTTTTCTAAAGATTTATTTATTACATATGAGTACACTGTCGCTGTCTTCAGACACACCAGAAGAGGGCATGAAATCCCATTACAGATGGTTGTGAGCCACCATGTGGTTGTGGGGATTTGAACTCAGGACCTCTGGAAGAGCAATCAGTGCTCCTAACCACTGAGCCATCTCTCCAGCCCATAGTTTTTTAATATAGAGTATTTCTGTATAGTCCTGGCTGTCCTGGAACTTGCTTTGTAGATCAGGGTGGCCTCAACTCAGAAGTCTGACTCTCTCAGCCTCCTGAATGCTGGGATTGAAGGTGCGTGCCTCCTCACCTGACTCTAGACTGACATTTGTAAACCAAAAAAAAATGTCATTTCCTGCCAAAGTCCGCAGTGCTTTCCTTTGCCTTGTGAGGATATCCACAGTCCTTAGATCAGCAGTATTTGCCACGAACTTCGTCTCGTCACTTTTTCCATTACTTATTGGGCTGTCCTCCTCTCTTTCCTCCTCCATGACTAGGTTGGAGGCTCTGGTAAAACTTATCGTTTTTCTTTTAACATCATAAAACAGGGCCTTAGTAAGAGATAGCTCAGTCAATTAACACATTTGAGGACCTGAGTTTGGATTTCTGGTACCCACTTAGCAGTGCACGCTTATAATCTCTACATTGAGATGCAGAGCAAGGAGACAGTACTTTAGAGCCACTAGGATGACAACAATAAAGACATTAAGAGCCAGGAATACTGGTTCGCTCCCCTAATTCCAGCACCTGGGAGCTTGAGGTAGGATTGCTGTGTGGCAGTTTGAGCTACATAATGTGACTTCATCTAAAAAATGGAAGTAGGGGAAGAAACTGGGGGATGTGTTTGAGCAATGAAATTCTTGCCTAGTATGTATGACACATTGCCTTCAATCCCCAGGACTATAAAAAAAAACAAAAAAAAAAACTTGTAACAAGTTTTGGCAAGGATGTGAGGAGAAACTGAAATTCAAATGCATCCGTGTGGGAATATAGGATGGTTCAGAGACGTTAAAGGCAGCGTGACAGTTTCTCAAATGAGCCAGAACATCGAAGGGAACTGACAACATACATTCACAGAGACATATTCACCAGTGCTTATACAGAATTATCTACAAGGAGTGAACATGGGGCCAGTACGATGGCTACAAAACACTTGTACACTTTAAAATGTTTTCTGTGACTTGTGCCTCAATAAAAATAAGCATTGGCCACACAATGAATAAATTTGCTTCCCTAACAGACTGTGTGGGCAGTCAGAGACATCTTGGATTCCTCAGCACCTGGCCAAGGTAGGACCCATGGTAGACAATAAATGGAGCTCAAATATTGTATGCATAGAACTCAACAGGTACTAGAGCATACTAGCCCAGAAATGGAAGTGTTTATGCCCACGCTTGTGCATACACCCATGACAGCAATATCAGATGTTAGCAGTGTCCTAAAGTGCACTCAACTGTCAAGAAAAGTCTTGAATCTGGTCTAGCATTGCTTCTAACTCTCCATGCCCTTGGGTAGGTCCCTTCTCATGCTAGACCCTTGGCTAGAAAAAGTTATCTTTAAAATTAGCTTGGGAGCTGGAAAGTTGGCTCAATAGTTAAGAGCAATCTGTGCTCCTCCAGAGGACCAAAGTTCCCAGTACCCAGATCACAACCATCTATACTAGTTGGCAGGGATCTGAAAACCTCTTCTGGCCTCCCTGGGCACCAAGAACACAGGTGGTTGAGAGATGTACAAGGAAGTAAAATAGTCATACGCATAAAATAAAATGTAAAGGCTATTAGGCTTGTAGTTCTCATATCTTGTAAGGATTTTAGTCAAATTACATTTTTCAATTTCAGTTGTTATGGGGTAGGGGGAGCATAGCAGATTAAAGTTAATTTGATAAATGTTCTTAGGAAGGCTAATATACCCACTTTTATTCTAAGATTTGTTTCATCTTGTTTTAGAGACAGACTGGCCACAAATTCCTGGCTCAATGGATCTTTCTAGCTCAAGCAATCCTTCTGTCTCAGTCACTCCAGTTGCTGGGACCACAAAACACCACTTCTGGCTTATTGTAGGTATTTTAAGACTTTAAAAGGTATTTGTTTTCCTGTGCTCTAACTTCATTCCCTGCTTGTTTTTCATAATCTTTTAAGAAAAGTAGACAACTGCATCTACTAAAACTAAAAAGTACTCAAATATTATCTTAGGGGAAACGGGGGTGGGTGGGTGGAGGAAAGGTTATTTCGGATCAGTCTAAAGGGACTGAAAGCGACTGAAAGCACGGTAGCTACAGAGACCAGGTATACCGCTGAATGTAACCACTAACTAATGAGATACATTTCTCTGCAAATCAGTCACACAGAGGCGCGGACAGAGAGCGTGCGGGTACATAACTAGCACAGTTGCATCCGAGCTGCAAACCAGGACCATGTCCTTCCCACCGCAGAATATGAGATGACGAGGCGCGGATGAATAAACTACTAGACGAACGCATGCTGCACCGATGGCTGTGAGCCCACGCAGGAAGAGAAGGTGTGAGAGCCTCGCTGATACCTGCGAAGCCGCTATAGTGCGCCCCAGGCTCGTAGTGCTTCCGGCCAGAGGACACGTCGTAGACGCGGCCGAGCAGTGCCAAGTACAGACCCGGGTCCCCTGGGCCGCCGCGATAGCGGGCTAGCTCCTCGGGTACGAAGAGGCGAATACTGGGGTGGGAACCCCACCAATCCATCAACCACACGGCCAAGACAGCCGCCGCCGCCACAGCGAGGCTCAGCACCACACCAAGACCGCATATCCTCAGCATTTACACAGCAACACACAAGGCACACTTCGGAGGTAGCCACCTCTCAAGCTACGACTAAGACAGCAGAGACGCTGGTCGTGACGTCAGCAGCGCGACACTGTAGACTTTACATAAAGTTTACTTTTCGTCTGAGACTCTTTCTATTTCTTTTCCAGAATAGATTCTGAACGTGAAGCGTGGAGGAGAAAGTGGAACAGTACGCAAAACCGTCCTGGCTTACAACTTATCCGCCCTCAACAAAGATGGCGGCAAAGGAGGCTAGACGTGGACTTACACGTTAACAAGCGTGTTCTTGGGCCTCATCTAGCTGTCGTGAGCAAATAGAATCCGCTTGACGGCTCCGTTGCGACATCAGGCCTAGCTCGACGGCCAGGAAGCCGGAAGTCGCTGCCGCCGCTGTGGTCTCCACCCCGTCCCCGCCCGCCAGGAGCTGTCGGAGGTTGACAGGTCGTGGCTGGGAGGCGGCGGCGGCGGCGGCGGCGGCGGCGACACCTCCGAGCACCCAAGACGGAGACCCCATGGGGAACGCTCCGAGTAACAGTAGCGAAGACGAAGCGGCGGCCGCCGGGGGTGAGGGCTGGAGTCCACATCAGGATTGGGCTGCCGACTCTGGCGCGACCCCCGGCCCCGGCCCTGCGGCTGCGGTGCTGCCTTCCGCCGCTGCACTGCTGGAACCAGCCCGGCTGCGAGAGGCAGCGGCTGCGTTGCGGCCGGCACCTCCCTGCGAATCTCTGGTGTCGAGGCACCACGGCGCGCTACTACGCTGGTTGGAAGAGCGGCTGGGCCGCGGTGAAGAGTCCGTCACCCTGGAGCAGTTCCGGGAGTTGCTGGAGGCTCGCGGCGCTGGCTGTTCGGGCGAGCAGTTCGAGGAGGTCAGGGCGGGCTGGCGTCTGCGGGGCGGGAGCAGGGTGGTCGCGGATAAGGTCCTGAAGAGGCGTGCCATTGCTTTGCGGAGGACAGCCAGGAAGCCATAGGGTCCTCGGGTTCTTAGAATGGAAGTATGGGGTTGCCTGAACCCATTCGGAGTGCATCACTCCGGAATTTTGCTACGTCTCTCGCCTTTACTAGAGGTGTGGAAAGTCCAGGCTACGTTAGCTCTGCTCAAAAGAGAGGAAGGAACAAGCCGAAATGTCTCTGCATGTGGTAGGCAGACATTAGTGCAGTTGACAGGCTTAGTTGCTTGCTGGACCTTATCAGGGTAAGACAATTACGAGAAAGGATGTGCAAAGATCAAGGGAGTGGCCGTGAAAGTCATTCTGTTTTACTGGCTTGTGCAGGCGTCTTGTAGAGAACCGTCTTAGTCTAATGTAGGAGGAGGGTAACATTACACTTAAAAGACTCATTCTACAAGCCATTCTTGACTATAAAATCCTAGGGTTTTTTGTTTGTTTGTTTGTTTTTTACAAGTACACACCTGATTTTGGATCATTGAAGAACTTGTTCCAGACTCATTTTAAACTCTTATCAGACTTGAAGTTGATAGGGAAGCATTAGATTTCTTGTACTTAATGAAGTTTCTCCTCATATCTGCACTGAACATTTTGGTTAACAGTTTGGAAAAAACGAACCCAGAGTTACCCTATAAATCATTTCATTAGCAAAATTGAGAGTATCTCACAATCCTCTCGATCCCCTCCCCCACCCCCTTAGGTCCCCATTACCCTGCTCCCTGATGTCTTATTAATCCCACAATGTTGGGACAAAAGGTGTTTAGCGAGTAAGCCATGTTCGTGTGTAAAGCATGAAACCTACAGTTGCTTGTAACATCATTTAACAGTTCTGTTTTCTCTAAATCAGAGGCTCTTGAAATATTTCGAGAACATTGCCTGCAAATGATAAAAATACTTACATAATATATTTTGTAAGTTTCCCCTCTAAAAACTGCTCGGAATGCATTCTCACTCAAAAATATGGTGAAACAAGACTGTAATACCAGAATTTGAAAGGCAATAGCAGAAGGATCAACTCAAGGCCATCTTTAGCTACATAGTTTGAATACAACCTGGGCTATGCTCACTTTGAGAAGGACTGTCTTAAAGGTATAAAACATATATGCATTCACATTATATACCACACACAGTTAGTGAAAGGTCTTTATTAAAATAAAATTTCCTGGATGTTCATGGGAAGCACACATGTATGATTCTCAAACTTGAGAGACTGAGGCAAGTCCTTGACTCAAAAAAAAAAAATCCTAGAATATTTGTAATACTTTCACTCTAGTACCCACATCTTTTATGAGAATATGGAACCTTGGTAGAAAGAACTGTGCAGACTTGATTAAGAAGGTGATGCTTCTTGTTTAAAGGCAAGCAGCTTTTACACAGAGTGTCTGACAGGAACAGAATTATCCATGGGGCTTATAGAGGTCACGAAATATAAGGCCAAGAAATCCACTGAGCCATCTGAGAAAAATCCTTGAAGGGTTGTGGCATTATTCACTGAACACCAGCCCTCTAGATGACAGTTCACCGAGCAGAGAGGAGCTTCTATAGCACATGTAGTGTAGTAGAACAGTTAGAGACTGATTTAACAGTTAAAGGTGTGCTGACTGTTAGCCACAGAAAGCAAAAAGAATACAGGGGTTTAACCTCATCTGAGGTCTCAGTGAGGGGTTTCCAACAGCATTTCAGTGGAGATTTAAAGGTGCAAGAAGACATTCCGTAGGAGGAAGAAGCAATGCTCCCAGGCAGAGAGGAATTACATCTTTAGATGCCTCCGAGATGGAGAATCTAGCAATGCTGTGTGGTCCATTGGGTTAGAAAAGAACCCCTGCTACTCTTTCAGAGGACTGACTTCAGTTCTTAACACTCGCTGTCTATAACTTCAGCTCCAGAGTATCCAGCACCTACTTCTGGCCTCCAACTGCACCTCCACACAAGTACACATATATACACATAAATAAATAAATAACTCTTTTTTTAAACCCAAAGAGAAAAAACCCAATATACCAGCGGTTTAAATTATTATTTTTTATATTATGTGTATGGGTGTTGTGCATGCATATATGTGTGTGTACCAGTGCATGCCTGGTGCCTGTGGAGCCAGAAGGTGTTGTCAGAGCCCCTAGAACTAGAGCTATGGAGGGTTATGAGCTGCCTTGTGGATGCCAGGAATTGAACCTAGTTCCTTTGGAAGAGCAGTGCTCATCACTGCTGAGCTATCCCTCCAACCCTTTATATTGGTGGATTAAGCAAAAATGTTTTGTTTTGCTTTGATTTTGAGTCAAGGTCTCATTGTAGCTACCACTGGTCTAGAACTCACTGTGTAAAGCCAAGGTGGCTTTGAACTCATTGTGATCTTCCTGCTTCAGTTTCTTGAGTGCTGAGACTACTCATGTGCACAGTACAACCAGATAGGGAACTACTTTCTTATATAAAGATCCAGGTAGGCAGTCAAGGCTGGTGTGGTGTTTCAAAATTACTAGGGACCCTGTATCCATGTTGGCTGTACACCTCATAGGCACTTTTCATGTAGCGACCCAGTTCACTCCTTCCATCACTTTCCACTTTCCCACAAGAGAAGGGAAGAAAGGGAGGACATGAGCTGCCATTCTCTTAGGTAGAGCTTAGCACCCACAGGCTCAAACTTAGTCCAGGGGCTGCACTTAGTGTAAGAAAATCTGGGAAAACTCTTCATCCCACGGCCTTATATTTAGCTAAGTTTGAAGTTTAATTACTGAGGAAGAGAGCAAATGTGAGATTAAGTCATAAATGCAGGAGAATGAATGAGGTTGGAGGAGAGCAGCTAAGGGTTTGAGTCCAGCAACCTAGCAAGGAATTTGGAAATTAGAGTTTTGTTTTTGTTTTTGTTATGAGAAGGGGTCTCTCTGTAGTCCTGGAACTTGATATGTAGACCTGGCTGACCTTGAACTCACAAAGATCTGACTACCTCTGCCCCCCAAGCACTGGGATCAAAGGTGTGTCCTACCACAGTTATAATCATGTCACATATATGACAGAAATTAACATTAAGGAATTCTCAACCCAACCCCAAGAACGTATGATTTATAAGATATTGGATATTGCTATTTTGTTTGTGTAAAAATCCTTGTGAGAATCTAGAGCTGTGTCACAGGCTTCTAAGAGTATGTGTACTCGGAGCTCCCAAAGGGTATGCTTGAAAGTCATGTTTCATAATCCTACCATTATCTTATCTCTCTCTTTATAACATGGTCAAATACATGGTATCTGATGACGGACCAGCCAGCTCTGTGAGGCTGTGAGGCAGGTGGGTGACAACAGCCACAAGCTGAGTCGGAAAGTAAGGACCAAACTAAGAACTCATCAAAGCTCAGTGACTCACATAGGATAAATTCACTTTAGAGCTGGCTGTGGTGGGTCATACCTGTAACACCTGCACTTGGAGAACTGAAACAGGTAGATTACTGTGAGTTTGAGGCCAGCCTGGGTTACAGAGTGAAACCATGCCTTGAGAACTTGTTTGGAGATTCTAGCATGAATTTTCAGCCACTCCTGTACCCTTACCTGAAGAATAGTACTCCTCCTCTATTCAAGAAAATGGTCCTTTTGACCAAGTGCACAGCTTCAAGAGGGATACACATAAGGCCAGCCAGTTCAGCTGAGTCAACCCCAGCCATCAATAGGGTGACAGATGTCACTAGCCAAGTCACCCTCCAATCCAAATCCCCCTGTCTCAAAGGGTATGGGTATCAAAAATGAGTTTCAGCACTAACTCTCAAGTGTGGCCTTCTCACTCAGAATCATTCATTGCCTTTTTCCTCATAAGGATCTGGTTTTCTGTGATTTTCAGTCTCAAGGATAAGTGATAAAGTCCTTAAGTTTTCTGTCATTCCACAGGCTGTTGTAATTCCAGGAGGATTGAAAAACCATGAAGCCTTTTTCTTGAAGTCTATACCATTTTCATATTTGAGAGGGAGGAGTTGTGATTTAGGTTGATAACCAAGATCTGGTAGCCCCTCTCCCTGGTTAACTGAAGAGAGCAGTTCTAACACAAAGTAAAATCAGAGCCAAAGTTTAAAAATAGGGTGGTGACAGTTTCATGATGGTTATCCTTTTATCCTGTCTCTAAGTGAGGAGTAATTATATTAGAGAAAGTTAATATTAGCTATGTGTTTGATTCTGTGCTTTCAAAACTACCTTGGTTTTTTACTTGAAGTATATATTTGTGTGTACTTAGGCATTTAATTCTGTGTTTTGCACCAATGTTTTGAAAAATATATTGGACATTTAATATGTTTAAAGGATTTATAAAATAATAATAAAATGTCTTTGTAGTAGCAATTAAGACAAGCTATTTTCCTTCATTTCTTTTTACCAGCACAGGTTATCATGGCTGTGCAGGGTTCATACTTATAACGTAGCTCTCTCCAAGTTCACCTCATTTGTTCCTTCACCTCTAATCTGCATTGCTGTCCATGCCTACCCACCTGTCTTACTTCATTCCAGTGACCTTAGTGCTTTTAGGTGGTGCCATAAAGATGTCCTTAGAGTGGCCCATGGACCAAAGTCTTCTACATTATCACTTAATAATAAAACGCACCTTTTTACGTACCGGGTGTGGTCCAGGCAGAAAACTCTTGGGTTTATTTGAAAGAAGAAGTATCTAATGCATGCCAATGTAGAAGAGAGGGGAGGGGAGGGGGAAGGATAGAGAGAGATTAGGAATTGTTATTTGGCATCAGAGATTAGAAGTTTTTGCTCTTAACATAAGCACACTTCTAGAAAGACATGTAGGTTTTAGAGCAGGACAAAGTGCTCAGTATAGGATGCTGATAGCAGATAGCAGATGACTCGTTTGATTGGTTTTTAAAAGATTTATTTTATGTATGAGTACAGTGTTGCTGTCTTCAGACACACCAGAAGAGGGCATCATGTGGTTGCTGGGAGTTGAACTCAGGACCTCTGGGAGAGCAGTCAGTGCTCTTAATTACTGAGCCATCTCTCCAACCCTGATGGGTTGGTTTTACAGGGTCTTACTATGTAGCTCTTCCTGGCCTAGAACTCTATATGTAGACCAGGCTTAAACTCTTAGAAATTTACTTGCCTCTGCTTCCCCAAGTGCTAGGATTAAAGACTTGTGCCACCACATCTAACAGATGAGTTTGAGGTGAGATTTAAGATGACTAGATCTTATTTTTATTAATTTGCCATGTTGTAAAACTGAGTGAAGGGACAGTCTGGTTGTGTTTGTTTTTGAGACAGTCTGAAGCCTGAGTCAAACTCAAAGCAGTGCTCCTGCTTCAGTCTCTTAAGTGCTAGTTACCACGCCTGCCTTTGGAAGGGTTGTTTTGACTTATCTCTGTTTATGGTTCTGGCACAAAGCTATTGCCTGATAACTATTTCACCTGTGGCCCTGGTGTGCTTGATCAAGCTGAGTAAGACAGGCTTCACACATGGCCTGACCTTTCATTAACCAGCTATTTCTTGGATTTGGAAGAAGCAGCTAAATATGTGAAAACTGAAAACATTCACTGTTGGGTTTAGGAAGAATCTGGAGAAAAGTTATAATGTGCACTTTGGTATTTGGTTGACTGTCTTAGAGTGGCTCTGAACTAAGAACTATGCAGGAGGAATCACATACATGCACTTATTCACCCTTACACCAGATGTGGACATACACCATAAAGTTGTAGCCAACTACAACTGTGTAACCCCCTGTTCAGCTTTCTCAGCTCCCTACTGCCCAGAAACTAGATATATACTCTTCTGAACAGGTTGGAGCCAACAGGTCAGTCTGTCTCCCTTCCGGACTTTCTTCCCCACTGCCTAAGCCAGAGGTTCTCAACCTGTAGGTTACAACCTCAACCTGTAGGTTGGCAAAACTCTACCTCCAAAAATATTTACATTATGATTTATAACACTAGCAAAATTACAGTTGTGAAATAGCAACAAAAATAATTTTATGCTTGGGGATCACTACAGCATGAACTGTATTAAAGGGTTGCAGCATTAGGAAGATACTGTGCTCCTAGCTGGGGAGACACCTGCTTTGTCCTTTGCTAACCTAGCCTTTTCAGTTTCCCATCTTGGCACCATTGTCTGGTTAACTCCAAACCTTCCAGAGGCAGGATTCAGATGGCTCTTTGCTCTGTTCCAAGCCTCAAGTCCACAGAGCAGCACTTAAGAGTAGTATGAAATTTGAGAATGCTTCACCAAACCCAAGACATAAGAGGTGAAAGGAATTTGCCTGGCAGAGGAAGAAAGATATTCCAGTTACAGCGCACAGCATGTGCAGATGTATTGAGTGGAGAGAGCTTTAACACATGGGCACTGAGAGGAGAGTGAGCTCACTCTCAGTGCCGTCTCTTGCTCTGCTCAGTCTGTTAATTCTGTAACAAGTCTGTGCTTTATGAGAACGCACATTCTACTACTCTTCTTTAGGCTGAGCGGGAATTGGACTTGGAGTCTGCCTGCTCCTAACTAAAGCCAAGGTTCACTGTTCTCAAGACATATGGTTTTTATTTTATTTTAGTTAAACACTGTGTAGCTCTGGCTAGCCTGGAATGCAGTGGATTGACCATGCCAGCCTCTAACTTTATGAGACCTACTTTCTGCATCCCAAGTGCTGGGATTAAAGATGTATGCCACCATGCCTGGTCATGCCAGGTGGTCTTTATCACCTCACTTGACCACTCTGTGACTCAACTTCTTCACTGGTTAAAGAAACAGAATAATGGTGTCTGCCTTATGTGATTGGTGTGGGCATTGAGTTAGTTCCTGAAAAGGGCCTGGAAGAAGGGTACCTGGAGTGCTAAATGCTCAGGGAGGTAATAGGGAGGGAATGGTTATGGTATTTTCATGGGTGTTTTCTCCAGCAGCTGTACAATAGCAAGAAATGTGAGACTGCCCTACAGATGTGCAAACTGAGCCCTTTAGTAGGTAGATAACCTGCCCAGTCAACCAGTGGCAGACCTGAGACTTGATCTAGACTTTAAAATGCCTATGGAGGTTATCTGTGGAGGACATGGAAGAAAAAAGAGGTTGCACTGAGTCAGCTCAGATTCTTGTGCCTTGTGCCAGTTAGACAGGATGCAGCCTTCGTAATTAAGCTAGCGCAGTATCGTCTGCTGGTCTAAGCCCACAGCTCCGGTCTCTGATTATTTCAACGTCAGTTTTTGTGGTATAGTGTTTGTTGTTGTTTGGTTTGGTGTGCAGTACTAGAGGTTAAACTAAGGACATGCTAGGCAGGCACTGTATCACTGAGCTGTATCTCTGCCTTACAATGTGTCTTGATCTCACTAGCAGTTAAGGAGTTTAAACAGGAATGGATAAGGTTAAACACTAGAGTCAGGTTTCCCTTCTCAGTCTGGTTCTAGTATACTTTTTGTTGTTATTGTCTTGTTTGTTTGCTTGAGACATGGTCTTACTATGTAGCCTCGCTGGCCTTGGATTTATAATCCTACTGACTCAGCCTTCAGAGTGTAGGGATTATAGGCATGTGCCACCAAACATGGCTTTGCTCCTGCTGAGATGATCTAAACCTCTCTTCTTGACCCAGCTCTATACCATGAACCCTGCCTTTTTGTTTATCTGTACATAATAAATCCACCTCCTTGTTCAGCTATGTACAATAATTCCATTGAGCTTTTCGGATGCTGTTAGTGGAGCCCATCTGATGGAGACATCAGAGAGCCCAGTCCACCAGATCCTGGGGCTGGGGCAGGGAGTGGAGAGAGGGCACAGAGGTATGTGTCTTTGTGTGTCTTTTCTTAATTCCCTCACCACCCCCAGTCAGGTACATTCCTGTGACCTTGCAAGGATGCAACAGGTGGGACTTGCCATATTTTAGAATATGGGCTAGAATATTGAGTTTTGGAGACTTCTTTCCAAGGCAATGTTTGTGCAAGGCAATTGTCCCTTCAGTATATTAGAAATCTTCTTAGAATCTGATGTTTGTTTAAAAGAGAAACAGAATAGAATGGAATAGAGAAATCTCATAATACATCTATCTGATGAAAGAAGATATTATTTCATCAGATTTCTATATCAAATATATGCATCCCTAGTCTCTTAGCATAATTAAATAATTAACATTGGTGGATCAGCAAACAAAACTTGATAAATGCTACTATGAGTTTCACTGGCAAACTGCAGGGATACCAAAGTGGACAACAAGAATGAGAATGAGACTAAGGCCTTCCCAAATAGAGAACGGCTAAATGGAGGGAGACGTGGGACTTAGAAGACCTGATCCCTGTTCTCTCTGATTTCCAGGGAGACAAAAGGAGCAGGTGTGTTCTGAATGGTCTCCCCAAGGGGTAACTTATGCCAGGAAATGTCTATTCACTATAGAAAAGAGAATGACTCAGAGGACACTATAGAAAAGAGACATCCTCAGAGATGCTGGAGAAGGGTTCTGATGTCATGTATCATACCTTCTCTTCCCCATACTGGGGATTGAACCTTGGACCTAATACAAGGCAAATGCTCTCCCACTGAACTACAGCCCCAAGGCATAAGCAGTAAAAGCTTTGTATTCAACATGAGGGCTCCTGTGGACCTAGGATGGTCAGCCTTCTCTGCCCTTGATAACTCTGCAGTGGTCTCGTGTGCCTTACTGTAATACTTTAGCTTCTCAGACCCTCTCCCATTTCTTTTTTCTGACCTTTGTCCATCTCTTCATTTCCTGCCCTGTTTCCTCCCGTCACACCAGGCTGGTTGCCATACAATCTGCCATGCACTCTTTGTGTGCCCATATTCTGTCTCTTCTGTCTGGGACAGCCTGCATGTATTTATAGACTTTCCAGCCTTCCCACTTACCCAGCAGAGCTCATACAAGAGTTACTTTCTCTGAGTATTTCCCATTAATGCCCAGTCCCCTCTTGGGTTTCTGATTTCTGCAGTGTTGGTTGGCTTATGGTATAGTGGTTGGTAGTGGGGGGGTCCAGAATCACATAGACCAGAATTCAAATCTCAGCCATTATTTACCAATACTAACTATGTGGCCTTGAACAAAATACTGTCTTTATTCCTCACCACTGAAAAGAAAGCCTGGCCTGTAGGGTTACTGTGGCAAGTTGAATAGGTTGTTGTGAAGTGCTCAGAACTCTGTGTGTGCAGCTAAGGCTCTGTGTAAATAAGCTGTTATGGTAGTTAATGCTGTCACTTTTCTTGGTGTAATGATCACATCTATGACATTGCTGCTGTTAGTTTATAGATATGTTATAGGCTATGAGGGGTTTAGAGGGCAAGTCCTAGCCTGTTCGTCTTTATATCCACAGCTCCAAGCACAGTCAGGCATGTGTATAATGGCTGTTTCTGATATAGCACTGAATCAGTGTGTGCACAATTCGGTGATGCAGTTTATAAAGCATGGCGGATGCTAAGGATGTGAACATTTTTTAAAGAACAACTTCTGGGTGTTAGGAAATTAAGTATTAATTTGAAGATGCTGTTAACAAAGCTGTTGTGATTTTTTTCAACTCAAACGCCTTTATGTTTTGCGTAAAAATTTTTATTGTATTCATTAACTATTGACAGATGAACAAGATTGCTAAAAACAAGTGTCACTATTCCTAGTTTTGCTTGGGTGGGTCTTTTACTGGCGATGTATGGTGGGAATTATGTGTGAAGTGGCGGTTGTGCAGCAGTGAGTGCCGGCAGCACCTGAAGTGTAAGCGTTGGTGGGAATGGGACTTGGCTCCTACTTCAGGGTTTAGAGTGTGAGACTAAGTTGCAAGGCTGAAAGGCTTAGCCTGGGCAGCAGGACATGGATGGAGGACAGGGATGGAGCTAAGAGACATTTTAAGCATCTGGCCCCCAGACTGCAAGGAACACCAGGGTTTTCCTGATGAAAGGAAGGAGAATGGAGTTGATTCATTGGCTGTTGAGTGACCTTGAACAAGTTTCCTGGCCTTTCTATAGGGCTCTAGAATGAGTAATGATTAGCATATCATTACTGTTATGAGAATTAATATACATATAAAATATTTTCACAATGCCTTGATTTTAGCAATCCCTCAAACATTACTTAAGTTTCCCCACCCATATATTATTCCCAGGCGAATGTATTATTGCTGTGATAACTATGGACCTTGGACCTTGGACTCATACAATATCATTTTTCTCAGTGTGTCAGAAAGCTAGAAAGCAGCCTGCTGGCTGTGGCGCACACTTTTAACCCCTGCTCTCAGGAGTCAGTGGGACAGGCAGAGAGGCAGAGGCAGGTAGCAGACAGGTCTCTGTGAGTTCGAGGCCAGCCTGATCTACAGTGCAAGTTCCAGCACAGTCAGGGTTACAACACACACACACACACACACACACACACACACACACACACACACACACACACACACACACACACACACACACACACACACACACCCCTATCTCAAAAAACTGGAACAAAAAAGAAAAGAAAAAGAAAAAAATAAAGCTAGAAATTAGATATTACCTAGTCCTGTTGTAATCTCATCTGGACACTCAGGGTTCTATGCCACCTCCCTCCCATGTCTACTTTTTATATTTGGGATATGCTTTGAGTCTTTGTGGAGCTACCAAATGGAATGCAGGGCCTCATGTAAGCAAGACTAGCGCTGAGAAAATGAGTTATACCTCCAACCTCAAAGTTTCCCAGCTTTTAAATGTTCTTTTTTATTTTCACAAAGGCACTGTATGTAGATTACACAAGACTGGAAATGCAGATAAGTGAAATTAGGAAACTATAAAATCTATTACTACTATTAACATCTAAATTTTTTCTGGTCTTTTAAACACATACACATATTTATTTACTAATATGGAAAACACACAGATACCTTTTCTTCAAACAATATTTTTTGTAATCTACTTTATTTAAATTACATTTTAATTTAAATTCTTATGTGTGCATGTGGGAGGTATATGTGTATCAGGTGTTCATGTGGAGGCTGTGGAGGTGAGAAGACATCTTGTGAGAATTGGGTTCTACCATCTACGACTTGGGTCCCAGAGACTGATCTCAGCTCATCAGAATTGGCAGCAAGCACCTCATCTCCTGAGCACCTCTCCAGCCTACTTACTTTATTTTAGTTAATAATCTTCAGCTTTCCATGCCTGTTTAATCACATACCCAATCCATATTCAAGTTATTCAGTTGTTCAAACAGTCTCATTAATGGTTGGTGTCTCCAGTTTGTGTAGAAAATATTACCCAAAGGAGAGGAAACATTACATTGCTTTTTAAAGTGGGTCTGCAAAACTGGGTGTAGTCATGCAGGCCTTTAATCCCAGCATTCAGCTGATGAATCTCTGACTATGGAGCCAGCTTGCTCTACACAGAGAGTTCCAGGCTAGCCAGGACTCTGTCTCAAAAAAGAAAAATGGTTGTGGGGGTCAGGGGTTTGGGGTGCTGGAAAGAGAGTCGTTGGGTAGCAGAGTTTGCTGCTGAAGTCTGACAACCTGAATCTAAGCCAAAGACTGTGGTACAAGAAAACCAGTTCCTCATGCTGGCCTCTGACCTCCACATGTGACTTGGCACACGCACATCTCAACACACTATACATACACATGGTATGTCTTTTAAAAAATAAAAAGCTACTCATCCATTCTGAGCTCGAAGTAGGTACTTTCCCTTTTTGTCTCTTAGTTGGGAATGGTAGCACACACCTTTCATCCCAACATTCAGGACACAGAGGCCAGTATGTTCTACATAGTGAGTTCCAGGCTACCCAAGGCTACACATAGTGAGACCTTGTCTTAAAAAAAATTGAAAGGGCAATTTTTATTAGTTATACATGTGCAGAGTGTAGAGTCCACCAGACTTAAGAGTGGCCCTGTTCTCCTTCCCAAAAATAGTTCTACTTCCCCCAAACAGTTGCTTTCCAGCAATTTGGCTATTTCTTGGGTATTCATCATGGTATCACCAACCTAGTAACATGCTTATATCACTTATTTTAAATTTAAAAGATATTTACTTTATGTGTATTATATGTCTGACTGTGTATGTCTGTGCATTATGTGTGTACAGGAGCTCAAGAAGGTCAGACGAGGGATTGGAAGGCCTGGAGTTGGGGTTAGAGATAGTCATGAATCAGCATGTGGGGGCTGGCAGTCAAACCCAGGTGCTCTAGGAGAGCAAGCCGGGCCCTTAACAACGACGAATCTCTCCAGCCCACTTCTCTGAGGTGTGTAGTAGTGGTTTACCCCTCACAAATGAGATGAGTCTTTTCTCCCCCTGACCACACCTGCACACCTGCTGTTCTCATTAGGTTTGTTTAAATCACCATTTTATGTTCTCATAACAAACATTAGGTAAGTTGTTTTCCTGTAGTTGATTTCTGTAGTATCCCACTATGACTTCCCCTTACTGAGAAATCTTTTTAGTTTCTCTGGAATTAACAATTGAATTGGTACTTAAAAAAAAAAAAAAAAAGACTTGCTGTGTGAGGGATCAAACCCTGGCCTTCCACATCAAACCTTCAGCCTTCTACAAAAGCACTTGTCACTGTGCCTCAAATGCAGCCCCTGGTACTTTTATTGTCTTTATTTTTTTAGGTCTTTTATCATTAGCTAAGGTTCAGATTCTCTGTAATTTATCTAAATGTCATCAAATGAAAGTGGCCAACATATTCTGATACATGGATATTCTATCAGCAGCTTCTTATATTTTTAAGACAAAGTTACTATGCAGCTTTGGCTGGCCTGAAACTTACTGTATATTCTATCCAGACTGGCCACACTTATAAAGCTCCACCTGCCTATGCTTCCCAAGTGCTGGGACTAAAAGCATTTTTCACTATACCTACCCTACCTTCTTAAAATTTTAAAAGATTTATATTTATGTGCATGTTTTGTGAATATGTATTATGTGTGTGAAGCAGCCCTCACAGGCTAGAAGAGGGTGTTGGATCCCTTGGACCTGGAGTTACTAATGATTGGGGGCTACCCAGGTGGATACTGGGAACCCCAAACTTGGGACCTCTAGAAGAGCAGCAAGTGCCCTTAACCACTGAGCCATGTCTCCAGCCCCAGCTTTCTTGATGTCTTTTAATTAGTTAATTATCTTTGGACAGACTCTTACTGTGTAACTCATGTAAGTCTGCCTGGCTTTGCTTCTGCCTCTACTCCTTGCTCACTTTGTCGTCGTCGTCGTCGTCGTCGTCGTCGTCGTCGTCGTCGTCGTCGTCGTCGTTCTTCTTCTTCTTCTTCTTCTTCTTCTTCTTCTTCTTCTTCTTCTTCTTCTTCTTCTTCTTCTTCTTCTTCTTCTTCTTCTTCTTCTTCTTCTTCTTCTTCTTCCTTCTCTTTTTCCTCCTCCTTCTTCTTCTTCTTCTTCTTCTTCTTCTTCTCCTTCTTCTTCTTCTTCTTCTTTTTCTTTATTTACTTGGGTATTTCTTATTTACATTTCGATTGTTATTCCCTTTCTTGGTTTCTAGGCCAACATCCTCCTAACCCCTCCCCCTCCCCTTCTCTATGGGTGTTCCCCTCCCCATCCTCCCCCCATTACCGCCCTCCCCCCAACAATCACATTCACTGGGGGTTCAGTCTTGGCAGGACCAAGGGCTTCCCCTTCCACTGGTGCTCTTACTAGAATATTCATTGCTAGCTATGAGGTTGGAGCCCAGGGTCAGTCCATGTATAGTCTTTGGGTAGTGGCTTAGTCCCTGGGAGCTCTGGTTGGTTGGCATTGTTGTTCATATGTGGTCTCAAGCCCCTTCAAGCTCTTTTAGTCCTTTCTAAGATTCCTTCAACGGGGGTCCCATTCTCAGTTTAGCGGTTTAATGATGGCATTCGCCTATGTATTTGCTGTATTCTGGCTGTGTCTCTCAGGAGGGATCTACATCTGGTTCCTGTCAGCCTGCACTTTGCTTCATCCATCTTATCTAGTTTGGTGGCTGTATATATATGGGCCACATGTGGGGCAGGCTCTGAATGGGTGTTCCTTCAGCCTCTGTTCTAAACTTTGCCTCCCTATTCCCTCCCAAGGGTATTCTTGTTCCCCTTTTAAAGAAGGAACGAAGCATCCGCATTTTGGTTATCCTTCTTGATTTTCATGTGTTCTGTGCATTTAGGGTAATTCGAGCATTTGGGCTAATATCCACTTATCAATGAGTGCATACCATGTGTGTTTTTCTGTGATTGGGTTACCTCACTCAGGATGATACTTTCCAGTTCCATCCATTTGCCTATGAATTTCATAAAGTCATTGTTTTTGATAGCTGAGTAATATTCCATTGTGTAGATGTACCACATTTTCTCTGTATCCATTCCTCTGTTGAAGGGCATCTGGGTTCTTTCCAGCTTCTGGCTATTATAAATAAGTCTGCTATGAACATAGTGGAGCACGTGTCTTTGTTATATGTTGGGGCATCTTTTGGGTATATGCCCAAGAGAGGTATAGCTGGGTCCTCAGGTAGTTCAATTTCCAATTTTCTGAGGAACCTCCAGACTGATTTCCAGAATGGTTGTACCAGTCTGCAATCCCACCAACAATGGAGGAATGTTCCTCTTTCTCCACATCCTCGCCAGCATTTGCTGTCACCTGAGTTTTTGATCTTAGCCATTCTCACTGGTGTGAGGTGAAATCTCAGGGTTGTTTTGATTTGCATTTCCCTTATGACTAAAGATGTTGAACATTTCTTTAGGTGTTTCTCAGCCATTCGGCATTCCTCAGCTGTGAATTCTTTGTTTAGCTCTGAACCCCATTTTTTAATAGGGTTATTTTTCTCCCTCCGGTCTAACTTCTTGAGTTCTTTGTATATTTTGGATATAAGCCCTCTATCAGTTGTAGGATTGGTAAAGATCTTTTCCCAATCTGTTGCTTGCCGTTTTGTCCTAACAACAGTGTCCTTTGCCTTACAGAAGCTTTGCAGTTTTATGAGATCCCATTTGTTGATTCTTGATCTTAGAGCATAAGCCATTGGTGTTTTGTTCAGGAAGTTTTCTACAGTGCCCACGTGTTTGAGATGCTTCCCCACTTTTTCTTCTATTAGTTTGAGTGTATCTGGTTTGATGTGGAGGTCCTTGATCCACTTGGACTTAAGCTTTGTACAGGGTGATAAGCATGGATCGATCTGCATTCTTCTACATGCTGACCTCCAGTTGAACCAGCACCATTGGCTGAAAATGCTATCTTTTTTCCATTGGATGGTTTTGGCTCCTTTGTCAAAAATCAAGTGACCATAGGTGTGTGGGTTCATTTCTGGGTCTTCAATTCTATTCCACTGGTCTATCTGTCTGTCTCTGTACCAATACCATGCAATTTTTATCACTATTGCTCTGTAATACTGCTTGAGTTCAAGGATAGTGATTCCCCCGAAAGTCCTTTTATTGTTGAGGATAGTTTTAGCTATCCTGGGTTTTTTGTTATTCCAGATGAATTTGCAAATTGTTCTGTCTAACTCTCTGAAGAATTGGGTTGGTATTTTGATGGGGATTGCATTGAATCTGTAGATCTCTTTTGATAAAATGGCCATTTTTACTATATTAATCATGCCAATCCATGAGTATGGGAGATCTTTCCATCTTCTGAGGTCTTCTTCAATTTCTTTCTTCAGAGGCTTGAAGTTCTTTTTTTTTTTTTTTTTTTTTTTTTGTTTTTTTTTTTCTTAGCTGGGGTCCGAACCCCGGGCCTTGCGCTTCCTTGGCAAGCGCTCTACCACTGAGCTAAATCCCCAACCCCAAGGCTTGAAGTTCTTATCATACAGATCTTTCACTTGCTTGGTTAAAAGTCACACCAAGGTATTTTATATTATTTGGGACTATTATGAAGGGTGTTGTTTCCCTAATTTCTTTCTCGGCTTGTTTCTCTTTTGTGTAGAGGAAGGCTACTGATTTATTTGAGTTAATTTTATACCCAGACACTTTGCTGAAGGTGTTTATCAGGTTTAGTAGTTCTCTGGTGGAACTTTTGAGATCACTTAAATATACTATCATATCATCTGCAAATAGTGATATTTTGACTTCTTCTTTTCCAATCTGTATCCCTTTGATCTCCTTTTGTTGTCTGATTGCTCTGGCTAGAACTTCAAGAACTATATTGAATAAGTAGGGAGAGAGTGGGCAGCCTTGTCTAGTCCCTGATTTTAGTGGGATTGCTTCAAGTTTCTCTCCATTTAGTTTAATGTTAGCTACTGGTTTGATGTATATGGCTTTTACTATATTTAGGTATGGGCCTTGAATTCCTATTCTATCCAGGACTTTTATCATGAAGGGGTGTTGAATTTTGTCAAACACTTTCTCAGCATCTAATGAAATGATCATGTGGTTTTTATCTTTCAGTTTGTTTATATAATGGAGTACATTGATGGTTTTCCGTATATTAAACCATCCCTGCATGCCTGGGATGAAGCCTACTTGATCATGGTGGATGATTGTTTTGATGTACTCTTGGATTCGGTCCCTTCAGATCCGGGCAGTGTCTGGACCGCAGGGGACCTGCCACTTGGGTGCCCCTATTTTCCTGTTCCCAGAGGCCCTATACAGTTTCCTCTTGGGCCAGGGATGTGGGCAGGGGTGGGCAGTATTGGTGTTCTCTACCGCTCTGCAGTCCAGGAGTGCCCACCTGTCAGGGTGGTGAGCTCTCTCTCCCATGGGGTTTGGGGAGCAGGGAGCCTGGGCGGGGATCAGCTCACTTTGTCTTTTTAAAGGAACAGTCTCCCTGAGTGTTGTGATTTGCCATAAGATGAGTTTGTTTTATTACAAACTGCTATGCTGGTGCCTCAGACTCTACATCCTGAAGCACCTTCTGAATAAGGAACTTTTCCTTTTTTTTATTTTTTGAGCTGTGTATGTATAAGAATGTCTTTATTCTATGCTCACAGTATTGTGGCTGAGTGGTGACTTCTGGGTTAGAAAGCCCCCCCCTCCCAAAAGATGCCAGAGGTACCTTTCTCACTACCTTCTGTCTCTACTGTGTCTACTGATTGGTCACATTCTGATTTTTTAACCTTTTACCAAGAAAGTGTTTCTCCTTCCTAGAAATAAGAACTTCTGTTTCCCTCACTATTAGGGAATTTCTTCTCTTTTTTGAGATAGTGTCTTACTTTATATTATAGCACAGGCTAGCCTTAAACTTGGAATCCTCTTCCTCTGCCTCTCTAGTGATGGGATTTCACTTTGTGCCATGGTGCCTGGCTGCTATAAGGACTTGTCCTTACATTATTCTACTGGTCATTATGTAGGTCATTCTTCCTTTGAACATCCAAATTTATATGCAATTGTGATTTCCTCTGCTGCATTCTGCGTCCGTAGCGTCTCTCTGGAACTTAGTTGTTTGGAAGTTGACCTTCTACATCAGTCTGCTTGACTTCCTTTTTCCCTCCTAGTTTCTATCATTTCTTTTTGCTCTATTTTCTGGTCCCTTTAGTAAACTTTGCCCTTTCAATCTTTCTAATGAAAGTTTCTTAGTTTTTTTGAGACAGGGTCTCACTGTATAGTATAGCCCTGAGTGGCCTGGTACTTGATGTTTAGCCCCAGCCTGGCCTCAAATCCATAGTAGTTCTGCCACAGTATCCCAAGGGCAGGTAAAATTCTCAGGACAGTCCAGAACTCAGTATGTAACTCAGGGGCTAAGCTTGAATTCCAGGGCCTCCTGCCCTAGCCTTCCGAGTACAGGATGGTGATCTGCTCTTAGCAGCAGTTCTTTGTTATGGGTTGGAAGCTGCAGTATTTTCTTATGTCAGTTACTAAGTAGTGTTTCACAACTTGATCCTATTGACACCCATTGACCAGTTCATTTTAATGGGGTGAGTTTTATGGGAAATGAGATAATAAACCTCAGTAAAACTAGGGTTAAAATACCTTTAAGCATCTTTATGAAGAATTAATCACCCTTTTGAAGTTTTCTTCTTCCTATATAATCTTTCTTTTCTGTGTTGTTTTTTTTTTTTTTTTTTTTTCTGCCACAGTTCTTTTTTATGAGACTGGGACCTCCTGAACCCAGGGCCTTATGCTTCCCTAGGCAATTTTAATGGGGTGAGTTTTGGGAAATGCTCTACCACTGAGCTAAATCCCCAACCCCTCTTTTCTGTGTTTTTATAGTAGGTTTTTTCTCCGTTGTATAGTGATTCTAGGCTATCCACTCACCAGAGAATGAGGGACTAGACCCAATATTCAGGATACAGAGGCAAGATATTCACTGTGAATTTGAGACTAATTTGAGCTACATAGCAAGTTTTCAGACTAGTAATAGTGTGAGACACTGTCTCAAAATAAAACAAAAACAATAATAAAAGAATAAGGAACTAGAGCTGGGCTGCTATTCAGGAGGCTGAAGCAGGATCACAAGTAAAAGGTCTGCTTGTGCAACAGAATTGGCTCAAGGTCAGCCTAAGTAAGACTCTGTGGAGGGATGTGGTGGGGTGGGGTGGTTTACAGCCTGACTGCTCTGTGTGTCTGGCTATGGCCTATGAGCCTGACTATAAGATACATTGGCCAGGCACTATGGGGTGATTCTGTGTTACCTGTTCTCTTAGACTCGTCAGCTTCCTCAGAGAAGACTGTTCTGTCTCTTTCTAGAAGGGTATGAAACTGGCTGCTAGCATGTGGGAGCTCTGGAGAAGGCTGTCCTTAACCACTTGGCAAGGGGACACCAGCCTCCCATTTGCAGTGTGGCATTCTCACTTCTAGCTGCCTGCCATTTTCCAGTCTCTACTCTACAGCTCTCTGGAGAGTTAAGCCTCTGCCAAGATGGAAGAATGCCTTTTTAAAAATGGGAACATTTTTAAAAACATAGGAAAATGGAGACAGTAGTGGACTGATTCCCACATACCTTAGCCATTTTCAACAATTGCCAACTCAAGGCAAATTTTATTTGTTCTAAACACTACCAATTTTCCCTGGCCTAAATTATTTAAAAGCAAAGCTTGACATTTTATCTATGTCATTGTGCATTCTTAAAATAGATTTATTTATTTGTTATTTTGTGTGTATGAATGTTTTGCCTACATGTCTGAATGCACACCATATGCATGCAGTGCCTGAGGAGGCCAGAAGAGGGCATCAGATCCTCTAGAACTGGAGTTAAAGATAGTGTGAGCCACCACCATGTGGGTGCTGGGAACAGAACCCAGGTCCTCTGCAAGAACAACCAGTGTAATTAAGCACTGAGCTACCTCTCTCGAACCCCTCATTGTACAATTCTAAAATATAAGGACTCAAAACTGTGAAGAAAAAAAAGCACCCTTAATACTATTATCACTCTCTTAACTTAGAAGCAAACCAACAAAAAAAATTGAACAGTTCTTTAAGATGAATGTTCACCTGTTAATTTCTGCTGCTTTCTAAATGTGCTTTTCAGGTAGCAGTACCTATTGCTACCAATACCAAAGAGTTCCGCAGTGTAGGGCTCAGGCTACCTGTCCGGCTCCGCCCTCTGCTGCACTCAGTTGTCCTCTAGGCTCAGGCCAGCTTCATTCCAAACTTGCTGCTGTTCTTGGTGGTCATCCATGGTACTGGTTGGACTCTTTTGCTACAACTGGGCTGCACTTCCACCAGTAGCCTCTCCTGGGCTGCCTTCTGGGACTCCAGCCCTGTCACAGTGCCAACCAAGCCTCATCTGCATTCCATTGCCTCTTCCTTCATCATTGCCTTAAAAAATCCAGTACCACCTGGGTGACTCAGCTGCCAGCACCAGGTACAATTTGGCCATCTCTAGAACACAGTTCTGTGTGCTAACTCTGAAGAAACATTTTTCAAAAGATTCCACTTCAATGATAGTGGTCTCTAATCACTGCTAATTTCTCAGCCCTGACTGACCAGCATCCATTACCCCAGCAAAGCAAAGGTTTAACTTTAGTAGTTCTGGTATGTTGTTAATCACAGCCCCAGCTAACCTGCCTCTGCCTCCTGAGTTCTGGGATTAAAGGCCTAAACCACCACGGCCTGGTCCAGAAATTCTTAACTCAAAATCTGCAATGGTCCGGTAGAGGCTTTGAGTGACTCTTAAATATCCCTATGGAATTTCACAAGCCAGGCCTCCATCCTTTGCTTTCAAGAGACTTTAGGTTTTAAAAAGATTTTTGGTTATTTTTAAGAGCGTAAACCTTTTTTAAAAAAAGATTTATTTATTTATCTTATGTATATGAGCACACTGTAGCTGTCTTCAGACACACCAGACCCCATTACAGATGGTTGTGAGCCACCATATGGTTGCTGGGAGTTCAACCCAGGACCTCTGGGAAGAGCAGTCAGTGCTCTTAACCGCTGAGCCATCTCTCCTGCCTGAGGCTAAACTTTTAAAACTGTTTGAATTTGGTACTGTGGGACTTCTTAAAGTTTGTTGAATCTTTTAATATTGTGATATTAATATTAATGTGTGATCTTGGGGATGAACAAGAAAGGAAAGGTTGTGGCTTAACAGTGATGTGTCTATTTCAAGTTGACAAGGGGTCAGTTGTGTTGGCTAGTTTTATGTCAACTTGACACTCAATTGAGAAAAAATACTTTTGTAAGATTGGGCTGTAGGGATTCAATGCAATTCCCATCAAAATTCCAACTCAATTCTTCATAGAGTTAGAAAGAGCAATTTGCAAAACAAATTTGTAAATAACAAAAAAATCCAGGATAGCAAAAACTATCCTCAACAATAAAAGAACTTCTGGGGGAATCACTCTCCCTGACCTCAAGCAGTATTACAGAGCAACAGTGATAAAAAAAAAAAAAAACCTGTATGGTACTGGTACAGAGACAGAAAGGTAGATCAATGGAATAGAATTGAAGACCCAGAAATGAACCCACACACTCATGGTCACTTGATCTTTGACAAAGGAGCTAAAACCATATAGTGGGGAAAAGATAGCATTTTCAACAAATGGTGCTGGTTCAACTGGAGGTCAGCATGTAGAAGAATGCAAATCAATCCATTCTTATCACCCTGTACAAAGCTTAAGTCCAAGTGGATCAAGGACCTCCACATAAAACCTCAAACTAATAGAAGAAAAAGTGGGGAAGCATCTCAAACACGTGGGCACTGTAGAAAACTTCCTGAACAAAACACCAATGGCTTATGCTCTAAGATCAAGAATCAACAAATGGGATCTCATAAAACTGCAAAGTTTCTGTAAGGCAAAGGACACTGTCATTAGGACACAGCAGCAACCAACAGATTGGGAAATGATCTTTACCAATCCTAATCTGATATAGGTCTAATATTCAAAATATTTAAAGAACTCACGAAGTTAGACTCCAGAGAGCCAAATCACTCTATTAAAAAGTGGGGTACAGAGCTAAACAAAGAATTTTCAGCTGAGGAATATCGAATGGCTTAGAAGTAACTAAAGAAATGTTCAACATTCTCTCTCTCTCTCTCTCTCTCTCTCTCTCTCTCTCTCTCTCTCTCTCTCTCTCTCTCTCTCTTTCGGAGCTGAGGACTGAACCCAGGGCCTTGCGCTTGCTAGGCAAGCGCTCTACCACTGAGCTAAATCCCCAACCCTTCAACATTCTTAGTCATCATGGAAAAGCAAAATTAGAACAACCCTGAGATTCTACCTCATACCAGTCAGAATGGCTAAGATCAAAAACTCATGTGACAACAGATGCTGGTGAGGACGTGGAGAAAGAGGAACACTTGTCCATTGTTGGTGGAGTTGCTGTTACAACCACTCTGGAAATCAGCCTGAAGGTTCCTCAGAAAATTGGACATTGAACTACCTGAGGACCCAGCTATACCACTCCTGGGCATATAACCAAAAGATGCTCCAACATACAACAAAGACACATGCTCCACTATGTTCATAGCAGCCTTATTATATAAGATAGCCAGAAGCTGGAAAGAACCCAGATGCCTTTCAACTGAGAAATGGATATAGAAAATGTGGTACATCTACACAATGGAGAACTACTCAGCTATCAAAAATAATGACTTTGTGAAATTCACAGGCAAATGGATGTAACTAGAAAATATCATCCTGAGTGAGGTAACCCAATTATAAAAAAACCACACGGGGTTGGGGATTTAGCTCAGTGGTAGATTGCTTGCCTAGCAAGCGCAAGGCCCTGGGTTCGGTCCCCAGCTCCGGGGGAAAAAAAAAACAAACCACACATGGTATGCACTCAATGATAAGTGGATATTAGCCTAAAAGCTCGAATTACCCAAGATACAATCCATAGACCATGTGAAGCACAAGAAGAAGGACAACCAAAGTACAGATGCTTCAGTTCTTCTTAAAAGGGGGGACAAAAATATTCATAGAAGGATATAGGGAGACAAAGTTTGGAACAGAGACTGAAGCAATGGCCATTCAGAGTCTGCCCCTCTCCCCTACCTGGGGATCCAGCGCGCGCGCATGCGCGCACACACACACACACACACACACACACACGGCCACCAAACCTAGACAATATTAATGAAGTCAAGAAGTGGATACTGACAGGAGCCTGATATACCTGTCTCCTGAAAGGCTCAGCCAGAACATGACAAATACAGAGGTGAATGCTAGCAGCAAACCATTGAACTGAGAACTGGATCCCCGTTGGAGGAGTTAGAGAAAGGATTGAAGGAACTGAAGGGGCTTGCAACCCCATAAGAACAATACCAATCAATCAACCAGAGCTCCCAGGGACTAAACCACCATCTAAAATGTACACATGGACAGATCCCTGGCTCTAGCTGCATATGTAGCAGAGGATAGCCTTGTTGGGTACCAATGGGAGGAGAAGCCCTTAGTCCTGCCAAGGCTGGACCCCCCAGTGTAGGGGAATGTCAGGGCAGGAGGCAGAAAGTAGGGGTGGGTGGTTGGGGAGGGGGGAAACCCTTATGGAAGAAGGGGGAGTAGGATGGGATAGGGGGTTGTGGACAGGAAATTGGAAAAGGGAATAACATTTGAAATGTAAATAAAAATATCCAATAAAAAAGTGAAAGTTTAAAAAAAAGATGGGGTTGGGGATTTAGCTCAGTGGTAGAGCGCTTGCCTAGGAAGCGCAAGGCTCTCCAGCTCCAAAAAAAAAGAACCAAAAAAAAAAAAAAAGTCCTCTTGGACATTTAACTTTAAAAAAAAGATGAGCTAGGAAAATTAATGGGAACTATTAACTCATATTTTAAGAGTTGGACAAGCTACACAAGAGCAAATATGACTGAGAAATCTCTAATATTTTCTCTGATTCTTACTCACTTTTTTATGTCCTTGACACATAAAATAATGTTTTACAGTAATTTGATTTTGAAAACACAGACACACTGAAGTTCTTAACTTAGTTGCTTCTCTATTGAAAAGTTACCAAAACGTGAAGCAAACAAAAATAAACTGTGTTCCAATGATGAACTCTACAAAAGTGGATGTGTATGAAATGACTGACAAAGAAGAGTTCAGAATACATGACAGAGGAAATGATCAAGCAGAAGACTCTATATACCCAAAGGTACAGTTGTCATTATGCAGTCAAAAGAGTAGAAGGAGAAAAGAATGGAGGGACCCGCTGATTTTCCCTAGGGTACAGGATTTCAGGCTTTCTTTTGTATATATCTCCAAAATGTGTTTATTGGGAACGTTCCCACTCACCTTGAATCAGGGGCTTTCAGTGCTGCTTCCTCCTGAAGGAGCATCCTTCTGTCAGCCTTGCTTTCCCACTGTAGGCTGACAGAGTACAGTGGAGCAGCCAACACACAAGACTACCGTCTGTGCATGGCTAAAGCCCGTGGTGATTTTATAGCATCCTGGGCATTTCACATCCATAAAGTAGGAATTGGGGCTCTGCACCAGGCGCTTTCCCTTGTGCTTCCTTTTCTCCTCTTCTGGAGAGGAATGAAGATCCTTTGCGAGAGGCATGTTCTCGTAGGGAGGTCATCACCACCGGAAAGGTCGGGCTTTCATTACTGTCTGGTTCGCTGTGCTCTCTTAGGATGACAATGAGGAAGACAACACCGTCCCTCTCCCCCTCATTTGAAGAGGAGTAGGAAGGACCAGGCCTTACAGGATCCTTGAGCTATGGAGTTGACAAGCAGTAACAATAGAAGGAACCAAAGCAACATTGGTAACCCCAATCATAAGAAGGAGCCAGAGAACTGCTTAACCTAGAGCACTGCTGAACCAGACTCCAGTGTCCCTGTCCTCCCAAGAGGAGGACTATGAAGTGTGCCAAGACCAAGATCCTCATTTCCACATTAACAGCATCTTGAAGGAGGCTCATTTCTACAGCCTCCAGCAGAGAGGACTCTTCGACATGATGGCCTAGGCATCCTTTTGTTTATAAAAATCAGTGACATTCATGCAAATCAGTCTTGGCTTTTGTCTGTATTTTTCAGTGAAAGGTCAATGGGCATTGTATTATTTTGCTGTTTTGTTCCACCACTACAATCTCAAAGGGTCATTCTTGACAGTTTGATATGTTTCCTGTCACGTCTGATGTCTTATTCATGTTAAAATAGCAGCATGAGGACTTCTCCTGAGACTGAATGGATTACAGGTTCAGTTCACATTGGTTTCCAGGTTGCTCATTTAGGGTGTCCACATTAAATGTTGTTTTAAAAAGTGATTTCCTTATTTTGAAAAATTTAGTGGCCTGATAAAAGTTTGTGTGCGTTTCATTGAAATGTAAAAGAATAAACAATGGAGAAGCCAACACCAAACCAGTAATGAGCATTGGCAAGGGGGGAAATGTGGGTGGTGTGTTCTCATTCTGATATGAATGTGGGCTGATCCTTGGAAGGGAAACATCTACAGAAATCCTCCTCTACCTATACTGGTGCAAATGTCAGCCCGCTTAGGCTATGAACTTGAACCCTGTGTCTGGTAACTGCATTCCTTGTATTCCAAGGGAGATGCCTTCTTCCTTTAATGCTCCTGTGTATGCCCTTCAGTTTTGTGACAAGCACTTATAATTCAGTCAGAGAAGTGCATAGCAGTGTCTTAAGCACAAAATCTGGATATTTACTGCTTCTGTGTTGTCTCTATTATGTCTAATGTTGATAAAATCTAAGCTATTACAAATAGGAAAAAAGAAAAAGAAAAAAGAATGAAGGACAATGACAATTAGGAAGTTCCTTTAAGAGAACAAATCTACAGATGACAGAATTTTGTGAGGGAAACAATGGAAAGATGCAGAAATTATATTTAAGCCAATGATGCTGCAAGTTCTCCAAGCATAGGAAATGATGACAGCCTTCAGGTACAGAAAGCCAAGAAATTGCTCATAAATTCAAGCCAAGGAGGAGTTGTAAGGATGCTCCATAAACAAGTTGTCAGAACTGGGAACAAAGGAAGCACTGAAAACTGCAAGGGATAAGAAATGCATCGTCCCATTGCCCCTTGACATGGCACTGTCCTTCTGCTGAAGGCAGTAGGTGCCCTGTGGGCCAGCTTTGGAGTAGTTGGCAGGAGAGTAGAACCTGCATCACATGTTTTCTGCTAGACTAACATGCTATTTCATTTTCAAGCACAGCTTGTCCCTGACTTGTGTTTCAGAGTTATTGGCAGAAGGTAATTGGAAAGACAGTGATTCAAAGATGAGATATATGTCAGGACCATCGACCACCACCAACAACAAAAAGATTGGGTTTTAGGCAAACCTGTTGGGCATTTTCTTAATTAGTGATTGATGTGGGAGGGTCCAGCCCATTGTAGGTGGGGCCATTTCTTGGCTGATGGTCTTGAGTTCTATAAAAAAGCAACTAAGCAAACTATGTAATGGCTCATAGCATCCACCCTTCCATGGCCTCTGCATCAACTTCTCCCTCCAGATTCCTGCCCTGTTTGAATTCCTGACTTCCTTCAGTGATGGAGTAGGATGTAGATGTGCAAACCAAATAAATCCTTTCCTCCCCAACTAGGTTTTGGTCATGGTGTTTGATCACAGCAATAGTAACCTCAACTAAGACTCTCCCAATGGTCTGCAGATGTGTACAGTGGTAAAGCCATTGCCTGGTGTGAGCAAGGCCCTGAGTGTAATCTCTAGACAGTTCTCCTAACACACATACCACACAAAATCCTGCATGTATGGGACATATCTTTCCTCTTGTACATCGTACTTTGATTAGTGTAATCTTTGATCCTATATACTTTTTGGACACTCTTGTCAGACTGAATAGAGCAAAAATAATGCTATGATTTTTTCCCTTGGCACATTATTTCTAAATTCTCTGTCTCATCCTACATTCATGCCTAAAGTTTCTGGTTACAAATGTGGGAATCTCTATCTGTTCCTGTTGAATAATGTACTGTCTGTAATGTACATCTGTAATGGGATGGAAATGGGCATTGTATCCATCCTGGAACCTTGGTGGGTTATTTTCCTGATCATGGAGCAGAGGAGTAAGGAAAGAGGGCCGACATTTTGAGGAAATGAGGCTCATTTCAGAAAGGTTGGAAGACTCTAGTAGCAAGGAGGTATGTGAGTACATGTGTTGGTAACGGGACTGAAACCAGGGCACAGGGACTGAGACTGGGAGAAAGCACAGTGAGCATGGTCTTGTGGCAAGGAAGCAGAAGGTTATACATTAGAAAATGAACATTGTTCTGCTAGGTGCTGTAATTGTATGGGACTTTATTCCTGTGGACCTTGTCCAGGCAGCAGCCTGTGAATGTGGGAACTCGCTTATGTTTCAGATCAAACAACTCACGTATATATAGCTATTAGGGATTACTAGTATGCAAACCAAGTCCCATGCTGAACCAGGTTTCCTAAATAGCCTAGCATGAGGTTCACAATGGTTAGAAACACTAAAGCAGTAGGCCAAAGTACGCTTTGTGTTTGGGTCATTGAGAAGGCCCATACTTTTGTACCCATTTCTTTCAGATTTTCACTTTGTGTTTAACATTTTCTATTCTTTACACTCTCGTGGTTGTGATCAAATTTTAGAAAGCATGTAAGGGAGGAAGGGCTTGTTTTGACTCAATCTGAGAAGGACTGTAGTCCATCCTGCTCAGAACACCTGTCAGTGAACACATGCAGCCATGTCAAGTCTATACTCTAGAAGCAGAAAATTGACAGAAAGTGAGGTCAGGCTGTAAGGCTCAAGGCCCATACACAGTGAGCCACATTCACCAGTCAGGATCTACTTCCTAAAGTTTTCATAACCTTCTAAAACAGTACCACAAGTCATGGACCAAATGTTCAAACACATGGCCTAGAGGGCACATTTTCTATTCAAACCACAGTAATTTACAACTATTGAAAAATTTTACAGTGGATGCTTTCTTCTGAAATTATTTGGAGATGTGGAAGAATTACTGCTTTGGAGGAGAAATGAGGTTTATAAAATTGTACATACATACATTTCATAAAACACAAAAAGCTAGTATCCTGAATCTTTGAATAAAATACATATGTATACATATATTTGTATTTTACCTTGTAGGCTTTTGCCCAGTTTGATGCTGAGGGAGATGGGACAGTTGATGCTGAGAATATGTTGGAGGCCCTCAAGAACTCCAGTGGAGCCAATCTTCAGGGGGAGCTGAGCCATGTCATCAGACAGCTGCAAGCCTGCTCTCTTGTTCCAGGTAGGTACCTACCTGAATTCTGAAGGCTCACAATGCTCTCTTAGAACCAACGTGCTTTCAGTTAGCAGTGATGCATCTAGCATAGGCCTCATTGGTTATGACACTACTATTGTACAAAGCTTAGAACAAAAATAAACTTTGTTGTGCTGTAGACTGACCCAGCTGTGGCACTATGAATTCCCCCAAAGCATTCATTAGACACATGATCTCAACGAAATCAGTGAAATCATCACTTTTGTTACTCAACAGTGATGGTTGGACAGTTTTCTGGTTTTCTACCCCTTGTTCAAGAGACCACCTTGAGTAGGTCAGCTTGTTGATCCCTTAAGAAGCATCCCTGGCCCGTGCCGTGCCCGTGCCGTGCCCGAGCCGTGCCCGAGCCGTGCCCGAGCCGTGCCCGAGCCGTGCCCGTGCTGTGCCCGAGCTGCATGTTCTCAGCATCCTGCCCTTTCTTCTGCACTGCTCTTCTTTACTTCCTTTTTTCCTTCTTTCTTCTTTGGCAACATATCTTTGTAATTAGTTCATTTCAATACTGTAAGCTCCTTTAGAATACTGACCTCTTATTTTTGCTTTGCCCTCTCATTTTATTTTTGGCATGTGGCAAACATTTTATTGTTATTTTCCAAATATTTTACTTTGAAATGTTAGTAATTTTTATAAAGTAAAAATTGCTAAAAATTAAGCAATGGTACTTCTACCTGTTATACACTTAAAAAATACTGCCTTTAATTTTTTTTTTTGCTTGTTTATTTTGTTTTCTTTGTGTTCATGTTCTTCATCTCTCTTTCTCTGCCCCCATTTCCCTACCTCTGGTGTGTAGTGAGGCTAGAACCTATGGCCTTATATGTGTTAGGTAACACTGGACAGCTTCACTGTATACCCAGCCTGCTCTGTGCTTTTAGATGATTTCCTGGGTGACTCAGACTTATGTAAAGACAGCATCAGAACAAATCTACCCCTCTTTTTTTTCAAATGAGATGCCAGTTTAATTTGAAAGGGAAATAGCATTGCACATCATCTGACCTAAGAGTTTTGCCTGCTCTGTACACCAAGTGACAGTACTTAGTGTCTCTAGGGCAGGGGTAAAGGCAGGATAAACTTGGCTGATGGTGTGACTCTAATGGCTGTTGATCTTTCTGACCTTCCGCCAAGTGGTGTATTGAGCCAGGGAGGGAGAATATCTGCATCTTAATGGAGAATGAATGGTTTTTTGTCTTTTATTATATAATTGTTATAGGACATGATAGGTAGCCTGTATTATTATTAGTGTCATGGCAGTTAAGCTGAATTTTGAATTTCGTTTAACTAGCATATCTTAGCATTTATAGTCACTTCCACCTTTGCATTGCAGGTATGTGTGTAGTGTTGTTTGGATTTCTCAGATTGTGTGTATGTGCATGAGTGTGCTGGGGATCAAATCAGGACCTCATAAATGCTAGGCAAGCACGATGCCTCTGCACTGTCACCTGAGTCTTGGAGAGATTTTGCAGGTTGAGAAGGAACCGTGTGCCTGAAGGAGGGAAGGGCTGACGGAGATTGACTCAGCATCCAGATGCTGAAGTGCTCACGTGGTGTACTCAGGGCTCAAAGCTTCCCATTTAAAAATATGTAGCAGTATCACACATAAAAGAATTGTCATAGTCTCAAGCCTGTGTAAGCTGAGGTCATCTGTGTGGCCTTACATAGTTTCCTGTCCCCTCTCAAATGCTCTTCCACACTGAAACTTGTCCTTGTAGCTCACTGTTGATACGTAGAGTTCACAGAAATCCATTTCTGTACAGAACCTTCCTAACACTGAAAATACTTTTTCTTTGCTTTTTTTTTTTTTTAAGATTTACTTTACCTTTTACCCCTGCCCTAGAGACACTAAGTACTGTCACTTGGTGTACAGAGCAGGCAAAACTCTTAAGTCAGATGATGTATAAGAGTCCACTGTAGCTGTCTTCAGACACACCAGAAGAGGGCATCACATCTCATTACAGATGGTTGGGAACCCACTATCTGTGGTTGCTGGGAATTGAACTCAGGACCTGTGGAAGAACAGTCCGTGCTCCTAACCGCTGAGCCGTCTCTCCAGCCCTGAAAACATTTTCCATTTCAGCATTGTATGTGTGTGTGTAACTCACATGCACACATACAATAGTCTGTTGTTTGTATGGGTTCTGAGCAAATTCATTGCAGTTTCAGCAGCCTCAAGGATGTAAAGCCCTGTGGGAATGGGGAGGGGTTGAGTTTTTAGAAATCATCCCTCTCTAGGGTTTGAACAGGGCATATAATCAAAATAAGCTACTTTAAGTATAGAACTTCTTAGCATCTTGCTTATTCAAAAAGTTACTGCAAAGTTTTTTGTTTTGTTTTGTTTTTGAGCAGTTTCGTAATTTTATTTACATTTTTACACTTATTTATATTAAATTTACTTACATCCCAAACACTGCCTCTCCCAGCTCTCCCCTAATTCCCAGAGTCCCTTCCCTATCCCTTTTGCCTCTGAGAGGGTGGAACCTCCCTGGTTATCCCCCACCCCGGAGCATCAAGAACCTGCAGGATTAGGGGCATCTTCTCCCACAGAGGCCAGGCAAGGCAGCCCTCTTCTGCATATGAGCTAGGGGCCTTGGTCCAGCCCATGGATGCTCTTTGGTTAGTGGTTCAGTTTCAGAGAGCTCTCAGCGGTCCAGGTTGGTTGACACTGTTGGTGTTCCTTTGTGGGTCCTATATCCCCTTCAGGACTTTCAATCCTTCCCCTAACTCTTCTAATGAATCTGTTTGTTCTGCTGCTAAAGACAAGTTCCTCAGAGACTGCTGGCATCTTGATCAGAGGCTGTTTACATAGGTCACTTGAACTTGTGAAAAATTGTCAAATAATACAATTATGTAACTTACTTGTCATCATACATTCTGATTCACTTAAAAAGTGGAGCAAAAAAACTACAAGTATGTCTCTGCTTCCAGAAAAACCGCCATGCTTATCCTCGCTCACTTTACCTGGTGCTCCTGGACGATAGGAACCTCAACTTGAAACTCACTAATTTAGGTTCTAAGGAACCAGAAAAGGAGTCTAAACAGTGGCAGGTGTGGTCTGTGTCATGTCTTCATAAGATTACTTGGGATAATTATACATTGGAGTCAGGAGACATTCCAGGAATCACTTAGAGCATTTAAGTGGGACATTCTGAGCAAGAGGTGCTGAGATTGAAAGAAGATGGAGCATCAGGCTTTAGATGAGCCATACACTGGGGAGAAGGACCTAGAATGTCAGGAGGAGCACCAGGAGGGAGTGGAGGAGTGTTCCCTACCCCGCCTTCTTCTTGCTATCCTATGAGTCACCTGAACTTCATCCACCCTGTTGTAAAGCAAGGCTGCCTGGCCTTTGCCACCCCTGGACAACATGCTGTACCTCACCTCACCGTACTGTGGGGGCCACATGAGAAAGTCCATGCCAAGTACCCTACACCACATAAAATCCTGCCAGAAACTGTAGCAATGGCAGCAGATGTTTTGTTGTTAAGGCTTTAGTGTGAACACTAAGTTCCATGGGATCGACACCCTCTTCTGGCCTGTGTGGACACCAGACGTGCATGCAATACATATACAAACATGCAGGCAGAACACTCATACATATAACATAAAAATAAATACATCCTTTAAAAACAGTTTTATTCCTAACTGCTAAACTGTCTCTCTAGTTCCTGGAATTCTTAAATTGAGATTGTAAGAGGTTTGTTTCTTTATGAGGCTCAAAATTTCAGTAAAGTTAATGGCTGCTTTTAATTTAGCCTGGGGCAGCAGGTACAGGATGTGGGAGCCATTGTGGTGACGTCACCAAACCAAGCATGGGTTTATGTCTTTAGGTTTCATAGACATATTTTCAGAGTCCAAGGAGGGCCTTGGCACTCACTCGTCAATGATTCTGCGCTTCCTGCATCGCAATCGGATCTCCAGCATGGTGATTCCCTACCCAATGTTAGACCACTGCAATAACATGTGCACCATGAGATCGTCCGTTCTGAAGGAGTCTCTGGATCAGCTGGTACAAAAAGAAAAGGGTATGTGTATGGGAGAGTTTCCTGAAAATACTTTCCTATTAGTTCTTCCAGCCTTTAGTAAAGGGTGAGCCAATTCTTTGTTGCCTGTATGTCTGAAAATACATGACCAGCTTGTAGCCTGAGAATGTTCACCCTGCCTCTTTGTCTGTGCATATCTGATGATTTGAGTTTGGTCTTTAAAATTTGTATAAAAAGCAAGATACAGTCTTGCACATCTGCAATCCCAGCATGCATGGGAAGCACCAACAGGAGAAACAGCTAGAAGCTAGCCAGCCGTATCTGGTGCGGCAGCAGAAACAAGAGAAACCCTGTCTCTCAGAAAGGTGGAAAGCAAGAACTGACTCTTGAAATGTGCTTTCTGACCTCTACATGTGTGATGTGATGCTCATTAAAGAAAAAAACAAAACAAAACATCAGACTCTTCCAGTAAAAACACAAGCAGTCAAAATAGGCATTCCAGGAGCAAAATATATTTTCTCTCATATTAGTGATGCATTTGGCTGAGGTTTTTTTGTTTGTTTGTTGTTTTGTAACTATTCTTGGTCAGTTATTTAACGCTTTGTTACATGGCAGTAAACACCTAAGTAAATATTAGTTGTTATAGGTGTACATATTTACATTGTGAATTTATAAACAATATATGACTTGAATTTTCAAAGAAAGGCTATTAACCCAGAAGAAAATTGGAGAAGGGAGGACCAGAAATACTCAGAAATGTAAATGGCTTTAAAAGCCTCGTTTGAGCCAGCAAGATGGCTCAGCAGCTGAAGGCACTTATGACCAGGATTGAAATTCCAAGTTTCATCTCCAGAACACACATAACAGAAGGAGAAAAGCAACTCTTGCAGTTGGTCCTCTGTTTCTGTACCTGTGCACTATGTATGGCATGTGCTTACCCACTCAAGTAAATAAATAAGTAGTCAAGCAAGCAAATAATAAATATGATTAAAAATAAAAGTGTAATTAAAGAAATGTAAGTGCAAAGCATCCTTCCCTTGGTGTGGGTTTATAAAGATACCAGGTATGTGGCGTCAGAGCGTAAACAGTGAGAAGAGGGGGCAATCATGGCCAATGGGTTCTTTGGAAGGACATTATTGTTGGGGTTTTTTGTTTGTTTGTTTTTTTTTTTTTTTTTTTTTTTTTTGAAACAGGGTTTCTCTGCATGGCCCTGGTTGTCCTGTCCTGCTCTGTAAACTAGGCTGGCTTCAACCTCAGAGATCAACTGCCTCTGCCTCCTGAGTGTAGGATTAAAGGTGCGCATCCCCACCACCCAGCTGGAAAGAGATTTTTAGGGAATGTTAGGTTTTGGAGCCAAAGGGTAAAAGCATGCTTCTGTTAGGTATTTTAAATGACCATTTTCTTTTTCTTTTTATGAAATTACTAAGCTCTGGTGTTTCTTTGCAGAAAGCCCTGGAGATCTAGCCAGAAGCCCAGAGATGGATAAGCTCAAGTCAGTAACAAAGTGCTACGCTTACATAGAAACATCCTCCAACCCTGCAGACATATACAGGATGACAAACGGAGAAACGTCATCCTACTGGCAGTCAGATGGTAGTGCCCGCTCACACTGGATACGGTGAGTAGTACATGCTTTATTCTTTCAAAATTTAGAATGTGGCCTGGAGATAGCTCTTCTGGGAGGTATAAATAGAAATTGTTACCTTGTTTCCTCTTAGCTAACCTATAATAAATGAGGGTTTACCTAGCTTTTTGGAATTTTTTTTAGAATTGTGTCTTGGCCAATACAAGGATGTTGCTAGAATGTCCATATTGCCCATTTCTGTTTATACTAATAGCTTGAAAGGAAATATAAGACTATACTGAGTAGCTATATGGAGCCTTAGGGAGGCCATACAGCCTTTGAAACACATAGTGAGCATCTCAGGATAGTCATTTAGAAATTTATCTTTACATATACAAATGTAAGAGTATATGTAAGTACCTCCAATCTGCAGACATGGGGAAGAACAATTTGCACTTAAATTTCTTTAACCTGTATGTATGCAGGGTTGGAAGATGTAAATGTGATGGCTTTGTGGCCCCACCAGTGCTTGGCCCATGGAAATACTGGTTTCTGTGCTGTTTTTCAGTTTGAAGATGAAGCCAGATGTTGTGCTTAGGCATCTGTCCATTGCAGTGGCTGCCACTGACCAGAGCTACATGCCACAACAAGTGACAGTGGCTGTTGGAAGGAGTGCCAGTGACCTGCAAGAAGTTCGGGACGTGCACATCCCCAGCAATGTCACTGGCTACGTGACACTGCTAGAAAATGCCAACATCAGTCAGCTCTGTGAGTCCAGCAGTTTTGGGTTGTGAGTGGAGGAATAGTAGTCGTTTTGTTTTAAGCCTTAAGGAGGCCTCTGAAGTTTTGAGATTTGATTTGCTTTTATTACACCCAGAGGGAAAAAATTATCATTATTTTATCTACTAAGTAATTCTAAAAACTATAGAAAAGCAATAAAGTCTTTTTGTAATTAAAAACATTGTTAATTTCTTACTAGAAAACTTTAAAATATGGACAAAGAAAAAATACTTAAAATCTTACTACATAGAGATTGAAAAGTCAGAGGTGCTTTGGTGTGGTTCTTTCCAGACTACTTCTTATGTTTATGAATTTTTGTGTGTGTGTTTATACATATCTACACATAAAAAGTATTTTTAATAAAAAGATAGAATTATATATATTTGCATGTAGTACACATAGCATTTCCCAAGGATTATAATACTCTGTTCATATTCCATTGTATTTTTATTGTTTTTGTTTTTGAGACCAGTCTCACTATGTAACTGTGGCTGTCCTGAAACTCTCTACATAGTCCAAGTTGGCCTTGAACTCAGAGATCCAGGCATCACTGCATCTCAAGTGCTAGGACTAAAGGCATGCGTCCTCATGCCTTGACTCTTGTTTTGTTTTGTTTTTTGATACAGGATCTCACTATGTAGCTCAGCTGACCTGGAACTCACTATGTAGACCAGGATAACCTCAACCTCACAGAGATCCTCCTGCCTCTGCCTCTGGAGTACTGAGATTAGAGTTGTGCGCCCCAGGCTGGACTCTTTTGTATTTTAGCATGTGGTCATCTCATACCTTTTTTAAGGGTTGTAAAAATATCTCAATTCTAACCTACCCTTTATTCTTGGTCACTATATTTTATTTTTCTAAGATAGGGTCTCTCTGTCTATCAGAGCCCTGGCTGTCCTACAACTCACTCTAGACCAGGCTGTCCTTAAATTCAGAGGTTCGCCTGCCTCTGCCTCCAAACTGCTGGGATTAAAGGTGTGTACCACTCCTGATTGGCTCTTTTCAGTTTTTTATATTATACACTTGTTCACACATAGCATTTTTGAAATAACAGCTGTGTGAATTTTTTTTTTTAAGATTTATCTTATGTATGTGAGTGCATTGTAGCTGTCCTCAGACACACCAGAAGAAAGCATCAGATCCCATTACAGATGGTTGTGAGCCACCATGTGGTTGCTGGGAATTGAACTCAGGACCTCTGGAAGAGCAGTCAGTGCTCTTAACCACTGAGCCATCTCTCTAGCTCCCTTTTTTCTTTTCTATCTTATGTCAGTTAGGGAGCCAGAGTGCTTCATGGCTTGTTTCCTTCCTTCTAATGCTTTCCCAGGCTAAGAGTGCTTTTGCTTTGCTCAGTTCCTGAGGCCTCAGGAGGTGGTGTCTTTATGTCGTACCCCTACCCCAAGAAGTAGTTATGCTTGTAGAATAGAGGCTTCCTGCCTGAGGCTGTGCCACTCTCTCCTCAGTTGTATCCTTTTAAGCATCTTCCCTCCTTCAGACCCCTGAACAGCTGAGACATCTGAAAGTGAGTCTTGTCCGTGTCCTCTATTTTGCACTTGATTGTTAAAAAGACATTCTCACAGCCATCTGTGAGCCAGACACAGGAGCTGCAAATGCTAGGAAGGATTCTAGAAATGTCAAACCACACTTCAGTGAGAATTCATACAACTGTGTAGCTTTCACAATCATAATGTTCTCAAGAATTTTAATCTGCATCACTCCTAAGATTACACATTTTCTAGTGATTTCTCAGATCCATGAGTGCTTTTGAGACAGGTTAATTCTACACTAGTTGCATTGTACACATCACTTATTTCTGTCATTGTTATAAATTTTCCATTTTGCTTTTAGTTATGAAACTACTGTTGCTTTAAAAACATTAATCCAATGCTGAACTTGTTGCTTGTGCTTGACAGATGTCCAAATAAACATAAAGCGTTGTCTTAGCGATGGATGTGACACTAGGATTCATGGTCTGAGGGCTGTTGGCTTTCAGAGAGTAAAGAAATCTGGAGTCTCGGTCTCTGATGCTTCTGCAATATGGTATTGGTCTCTGCTGACATCTTTGGTGACAGCGTCTATGGAGACAAATCCTGCCTTTGTCCAGACAGTGCTCCACAATACTCAGTAAGTCACTCTGGTTCCCATGCAGCCTCCAGGGAGCATCCCAACTCACCCTGCCTGGGGCTCAGCTCCATCTGATTAATGTTCTGACTTTGTAGACTGAAGAAGTGTCTGTTCCACCTTCCTGCCTTGCTGACACAGTTCCTCCACTGGCTTTCTTGATTAGTTCATTAGTTCCCTGACCTGAAGTCATCCATGTTGTCCCTACTCCTTATGCATTGGGAACAGTTATTCAAGTTTATGTAACATTTAATATTAGCATTTTCAAATGTTGGCTCTTGTTTTTCTGAGATGCTGAAGTGCTTGTGTAAGTCACCCTCATTTTGTAGGTGGGCATCTTCCCAGAGCACAGAGACAGGGCAGAGATGAGCCAATTAGAGTCTAAGTGTTTGGACTCCCATGTTGGGAGCTCTTTTCACTAATAAGTTAAGTCTTTTCAAGGATACTAGACTAACTATTCTCTTGTTGAAGGGTCCCACCAGTCAAGTAGAACAAAAGCTACAGCCTCCTCTCAGACTGGGGGTGTGGGCTGGGTTGCTGCAAGCTTGAAGTTGAGTCTTTTCTTCATAGTACGTTCCATCTAGACAGGGCTATTTAGTAAGACCCTGGTTTGCAAATGGTGCCTCTGTAGTAATGAATTGTTACTGTATTGCATATGGGCTCAATGATAGAATATCGTCAGTAGAGCTGCTGAGTATGGGCCTGACGGAGATGTCTAGTTTTCTTGACAGTTTTGAGATTAGTGTCACTAAGTACAGCTTGAAAGCAAGTGACAGTGCTGGCAATGCTGAGTCTGTAAGTAAGGGGTGCTCAATCCCCACCCTTCATTCCTGTCCTAAAATCATTTTTATTGCTTGGCATGGTGGTTCACACCTTTAATCCCAGCACTGGGAGGCAGAGACACATAGATTCCTAAATTCAAGGCCACCCTGGTCTATAGAGCCAATTCCAGGACAGCCAGGGTGACACAGCCTCAAAAATAAATAAACAAACAAATAATTTTTATCAAATCTTTTAAACTTAGAGAAATGTGGCGAGGATAATCAAAGAATCTTTTGTCCAGTCATGAGAGTAATTTTTCACCCTGTTGTCTCCAGATACTTTAATAATGTGCTCCCTATAAACAACATTTTCTGCAAAACCACCAAATGATGAAATTAATGTATTCCTAAGATCCTATTTGAGTTTTCTGAGTTGTCCCAGTAACGCCCTTTAGCAGGATGATCTGCTCCTGAGTTGTATTTTGCATTGTGGTATCATACCCCTTCAGTTTCCCTAAGTCTAGAACAATCCTCAGTCTTTCCTTGACTTTAATGACCTTGACCTCCACCCCCCCTAAAAATTATAAGTCTGTTATTCTGAAGAGTTCCCTAGGCCTGTGGTGCATCTGATGTTTGTTTTATCACACAAAGATTTAGGTTTTAGGTTTCCTTTTGCTTGATTGAGAGTCTTACTGTGTAGCCTAGACTACCCTGTAACTCACAGTTTGCTGCCTCAGCCTCCCTAGCGTTTGGGTCCCAGGTGTGTGCCCAGACCTGGCTGTTGTGTGTTGAGCAGGATTGCCAGAGTGATGCTGTGCTCTCACCGCATCCATCCCATGGCACAGCTGCACATGGTCCTGCTCTTAGAGCCACTAATGTCATCTTTGCCAGATGTGTTAAGTGCAGAACTACTTTTTTATTTATAATTGATTATTTGGTAAGGAGGTACTTTAGGACTATGTAAATCCAACCCCATGAAACTTTCTGTTTGCATTAGTAAGGATTCACAGATTTCTATTTTATTCACTGGGTTATAACTAACCACAGCTTAAAAAAAAATCTTTGTTTTCATTTTTTGTGTGCCTGTTTGTCTCGGTTTACACCACATGTGTGCAGTGCCCACAGAGGCCAGAAGAGAGCTTTGGATCCCTTATAACTAGATTTATAGGTAGTTGTGAGCCACCTGACATAGGTGCCAGGAACCAAACCCAGCAATGCAGCAAAAAAAGCCAGTGCTTTTAATCCCTGAACCATCTCTCTAGCTCCAGCCACCGTTTTAATGCTCACATGGTCCCAGATAGGGCTTGTGGCAACCCCTTCAGTGTGACTTGTACCCTTTTGTATTATATCTCCATGTCTGTCTATCTGTCTGTCTGCCTTGTCTGTCTGTCTAACCATCATTCTTAGCATTGTATTATAGAATAGTTCCTTTTTAAAAAAAGCCTTTTTCGGGGTTGGGGATTTAGCTCAGTGGTAGAGCGCTTGCCTAGCAAGCGCAAGGCCCTGGGTTCAGTTCCCAGCTCCGAAAAAAAAAAAAAAAAAAAGCCTTTTTCTTTTCAGACAGGGCTGTGCTCTGTTACAGCCCAGGCTATTCTTGAACTCAAAGACTCACATAACCTTCTGCATCAGACTCTGTAGAAACTGGCACAATAGGTACACACCAGAGCACCCATCTATTTCCCTACTTTTTGCCTAAGGGATTCTGAGTTTATCTGGTTCAATGGTTTCTACTTCTTTTCCCAAGCAGTCAGGGGCTATGCTAGCTACTTTTTTTAGTCACCATGATAAAATACCCGACAAAACGATTTAAGGAAAGAAAGGTTTTATTTTGGATAATGACTTGTGGTGCAGTCTATCATGACAGGAAAGGCACAGCAGCAGGAAAATGAGGCAGCTGGTCACATTGTGTCATTTTGTTCTTTTTATTTAGTGTGGGACCCCAGACCATTTAGTTATATACCACTTACAATCATGGCGGGTCTTTGGTCTCAGTTAAACCTCTTTGGAAATGCTCTCACTCATACTCAGAGGTTTATATTCTATGTGATTCTAAATCTAATGTTGATAATAAATATTAAACATTATAAGGGCTTTAGAAAATGTTATTTGAAAACTCAGCTCATTGCTGTAAGGTTGTTATTTCTGGTTCTTTCAGTAGACACAGCCAGCGAATTCACATTTATATAGAAATAAAATGCAGGCTCACACACATATTTACAACTGTATTTCTGCATTCATAATACTGAGAACTAAATTTACATGAATATTTCCACCTCCAGTTCAGCACCGTAGGATTCATTTTAGTGTTCTCTATTTCTCGATGTGTCATTTCCATCTCTGTTAATAGGAAATGGCTTCTGTCGTCCTTCACTCATTAACTTGTTTCCTTGGTCTTTCTCTATGCAACCAGGTTTCTTTGCCCCTTCGTTGCACACAACCTCCACATATCCTTCCTGCCCCAGGGCCATTAGCAGGACAACTGATGTGAGCACCCTTGCCCAAGTGGCTTTTTATCCCTGAGTTCTATACCCTTTGTCATGCCACCCTTCTCATTCTGATTGGCACCTTTATTCCATACTAGTCGGCCCCTTTCTACAGATACCTCTCTTACTCTGCTCAGGCTCTGAAACAATGTATAGGCCACCCACAGCCCCATTGCCACCCACAGCTCTACTTCCATGCACTGGGTTTCCATGAAGAGAGAAGAAGAACTTTCGATCTTAGTTTGCTACTGGTTTTTTGCTTGCTTGCTTATTTTGAGATAGGGTTTCTACATAATTTTGACTGTCCTAAACTATATAGACCAGGCTGGCCTAGAACTCACAGAGATTTGCCTGCCTCTACTTCCTAAGTGCTGGGATTGAAAGAGTTTGTTGCCACACCTGGCCCCCTACTTTAGTTTTTTCAAAGAATATTGCAGAATATTCTTGTTGCATTGCCTTAGTACATATGCAATGTACTTTCACTTCCCCTAACTTTTAAAGTTCAGTTATCTAAAAGCAATACAAAATAAAAGCTGTACTTTGAGGAGAAATAATTAAAAATGTATTTGTGTAACCAATCAGAGTAAATATTTATTTGTGTGGTAGGCAATGAATCTCCTAAATGACTGTGGTTTTGCTTTTCCTGACAGCTACAGCTGAGCACAGTTGTCAGCACAGTCCCTAATGACTGGCCAGCAGGCAGAGAAAACCAGAGAAGCAGGAGAGCTGGCACGTCTTAGGTTACTGTGTTGTCTGTATTGGGAAATGTAGAAATTGTCAGGCATGGTGCTATACATCTATCGTCTCCACACTCAGCAAGCTGGGGCAAGAGGATTTCCATGAGTTGGGAACCAGCCTGGGCTACGTAGTGAGTTTAAGCCCAGCCTAGGCTACATAGCAAGACCCTGTCTCAAGAAAAACAAAAGAAATGGCTGATACTTTGCCCAGTATTTAAGAACTCCTAGGTTCAACCTCCAAGACTGCCAAAAACCAACCAAACAAATAAAAACACTCTAGTCTAAATAAATTAAATAATGATGGACTAGAGAGATGGCTCAGTGGTAAAGAGTGCTTGCTGCTCTTACAGAGGACCCCAGATCAATTCCCACGACCCACATCAGGAACCTCACAACCACCTGTAACTCCAGCTCCAGAGGATCTTATACCCTCTTCTCGTCTCCTTAGGCGCAGCACTTTTACTGTACACACACACACAGATCCCCATCCCCGTCTCTCTGTCCTCTCTGTCTTTTTCTGTGTTTTTTTTTTTGTCTCATACACATGCATATACATGCACACAAAAATAAAAATGAAATCTATAAAAATAATAATAAAGGATCATCAATTCTAGAATTTTGAGGGTGGGTTCTTTGTTTGAGACAAGGTCTCACCATGTAATCCAGGTTGGCCTCAAACTTAATGATCCTTAGCCTCTACAATTCTGGTGGGAATTACTGTGCTTGGCTTTTGATGTTTTTGTGTGTTCTCGGCATACCTTCAAGTATTTCACGGTACACTCATGTTCTCAGTGCATAGGCAGCCCCTAGTAATCACTTGTTACATAATTTTAGAACAAACATTAAGGTGAAAAGGCCAAAAGACTACATCAGGCACAGGACACAGATGGTATTGATCTGCTTAGGAAGCAATAATATTCATGGCACCTCTTTTGATGCCATAGATCCTGAGTTTCTTGTACAAAATAGACTGTCTACTAAATTCACACAATACTTATCTTGGGGGCAGGTCTCCTGAGTCTGTGTCTTTTGTTCTCACCACTTACCATAAGTTCCAGGGAGCCAAGGAAGCTTTTATACAGGGTGATAGAATTTTTGCAAAAGAGGAAAAAGGGAAACCCTACTAAACTGCTTAGCATATAACTCTTAGGGACACAAGTTCAGTTTATATTGTGCACCAGGGCTCTCCACAGGAGCACTGTCCACTAGCTCAAGAGATTCTTCAGCACAAGGTTTGATGCACTTTTGTCTACCATCACGTCGGCTTTGCTCTAATTGCACATGTCACCCCCTTAGGAAAGCATTGCAGCACATGCCACCGCTGTCCCTCTCTCCAGGATCTACAGACTTCTCAACTTTCCTCTCTCCCAATGTTCTGGAAGAAGTGGACAGCTTCCTAATAAGGATAACCAGGTAAAATCAAGGATGCTGAGGGGAACAACTTGTATGAAGTAGAAGGCATATGTTCATTAGGTTCTTAAGAAAAACTTACAAGAATCTTTCCACTAAAAGATTCATTTTTACCATTACTCATTAGTAACCAAAGAGAAAAGGAAAAACCCATCCTAATAAATTAACCCTGGTATACCTCTAATATCATCCGACTTTATGAATTTGGATGCAGAGGAAGTTAACCTCTGATTCATTTAGAAGAGATGTGTCCAAATCTAAGATGCAAGCCTCTTCTCCCTTAGCTGTGGCCTTCAGTTAGAGCATGATTGCGTGCAGGGCTAACAAGCCTAGTTGCCTATAGAACTGAGAAAGAGTGCCTTAGTAACTTTATAGAATGGATCACTTGATATGAGGATGCTTGGCTCTCCTCAGTGAGCCCTCAGGACATTACTCATTCCCTGAGACGCACAGATAGCTTTAAGTTTCTGTTATGGTGGTTTTTCTGAACGGCAGAGAAATATAAAGGGGCTCTGTCCAGCCTAGCTCATTCCCAAGGAGTCTTGATGGAGACTGGCTGCAACCGTTCATTTCTCTTTAGCTTAATAGGATGCTTTGTATTACTACAGTTTCAAAGGTGACGATTTCATTTTCTGGCCCTTGGGTTGATTCTGCTTTTCCTTAGGTTAACTTAAGGATTTTTATAACACATTTCTCATAAATATCTAGACAACACGTGATAGGTTAATTCTACCTATAGGGATTAATTGCATGAGTTTAAACTGCCTGGTTTTCGTGTATTCCAGGAAGTGAAAGATTTTTTCTTGTTCTTTGTAGCTGCTGTTCTACTCCAGAGGTAGAACTGACTCTTCTGGCTTTCGCGCTAGCAAGAGGAAGTATTGCCAAAGTGATGAGCTCGCTGTGTGCCATCACTGACCACTTGGACACACAGTATGACGCGTCCTCCCTCATCTCATCCATGGCATCTGTCAGGCAGAGCCTGCTCCTAAAATACGGTAAATGACCAGGCCTAATGGAAATGCTAGCAGTGGAGAAAGCGTAATACCCTCTTTTCAGCTGCCCTTTGGCCACTTCTGGCCATTCTGGGTAGTGTGTAGATGGGATTGCAATAGTGTTGACCTGGTCCCTGAGTGAAGACATCTGACTACTATCTTTTCTCTGGGATTGGTAGGGAGAAGGAGAGTGTCCGTGAGTCATTTATGGCAGGTTGGCAGAAGAGGATACCCAAGTCCCCTGATAGTTCTTGGATTTTCTAGTACAATGACTTGGAAGCAATTTTGAGCACAACCATCTTTGGTGAAGTACAAGTGTGTGTCATTGTGTAAGTAGAGAGCCTTGGTTGGAGTATTTCTCATCTGAAAGTAGGGAGCTCACTGAGACCTGGTACAGAGGGATTGTTGTTTCCTCTACATCCACACAGTAGCTGTACATGTGTGCCTGCCATTGCTTTCCCTGCCTGGGCCCATCTCAACACTTTGTAAATGACCTATCATGAGGCTCCCAGTCCTTCTCAACCAGTGCCCGTAAAGCTGTTCACAGTGATTGAAACCTGGCTGTGGAACAGCACATTTACCAAAGCAGCCTCTAGTTGCAAAATTGTCTTCTAAGTTCAGTAACTGTTCTTATCCTCCTCAGTATTTCAGGCACTACTGGAATATTCCTACCATGATGTTTGCACAATGTAATACAACTTTGTGGTTTATTTTATGTTTAACTTATAAAGTCAGGTTGTCTTGTGAACTTAGCTTCTCTCTACACTAGCAAAGTCTCTGGAGAAATGGCCAGGAACAGGCTCGGCTGGGTGGGAAGTTGAATGGCATCTAGAAGCTGAAGTGTTTTTCAGATATATTTACCATTCATTTTGGGGTTGTTGGCACAGGGAGCAGAGGAGATGAGAATATGGCTGGGACTGCACATGACTAACAGTGGTTAGTCTGAGCTATGTTAGAGGTTAGTGGGTATTTGCTATTTATTTGTTTGCTTTTTTTATTTAAAGACAGGGTTTCACTGTGTAGCTCTGGCTGGCCTAGAACTTGATGTGTAGACCAGGTTGGCCTCAAACCCACAGGCTCTACCTGCTTCTCCCTCCTGCATCCTGGGAGTAAAGGCATGGGCCACCACATCCAACTTGTTACATTATTAAAAGCAATGATTTTGCAGTTCACTGTAGCAAGATTTGATTTTTTTTCTTCAAACTTTCAAAATTTGCCTGGATTTATTTATATTATTATTATTGCTATTATTTTATGATAATACATACATATATGTGTGTGCATATATGCTATAGTACCTGTATGGAAGTCTGACGACAGTTGGAAAGTCGGTTCTCTTTTTTTCTCCATGGCTCCAGGGATTCACTTCTGCTTCTTAGGTTCCACCTACTGAACCATCACTGCCCTCCTGGAGATAATTTAAAGAAAGAAGATAGAAAACATTTATTTCAATACAGAGCCAGTAGAACTGATTTTTTTTTAAGCTTCAAAAGTATCTTGGGAATCCTTCCATATTTTGAGTCTGTAGTATTAATCTATATATTGTGATGTATTTGCTTCTGAAAAGGTGTTTTCCCAGAGGCCTTTCCTTAGCTTACTCAGATACGGGTTATACTTTCAGTCAGGAGAGCAAGTAGAGGTAGCCTTAACTTCTGTGTAGTATTCCCATGCCATTTGACCTTTTATTTATCTATTTAAAATATGCTAAAATTTACTTTTATTATTCTTTAATTATGTGTCTGTTTGGGGACGTCATATTCATGCAGGTACCCTCAGGGTTGAGAAAAGAATATTAGATTCCCTAGAGGTGTAGTTATGAAATTAAGGTCACCAGATTTGGCAGTATCTTGCTGGCTTCTATTTTGCCTTTTATACAGGTAAGCTTTTAGCAGCCTAGCTGGTCATAGGTCCTACATTGCTGCCAATTTCTTTCTCTCTCTCTCTCTCTCTCTCTCTCTCTCTCTCTCTCTCTCTCTCTCTGTGTGTGTGTGTGTGTGTGTGTGTGTGTGTGTGTGTGTGTGTGTGTGTGCATGCGCGTGCACCTAACAAAAACTTGGCCTGTCTTTTCTGTGGACAGGTAAACCCCTCAGTTGACTCTTCAGGCTTGTGATGTCAAAGGAAAAGAAGATAAGTCCGGACCTGAAAATCTTCTTGTGGAGCCATGGACGAGGGATGGTAAGTGGTAGATGGTTATTGCTAGCATGCACAGGAGGCAGCTGTGTGAGCTCAACTCTGACCTTGGAAATTTCTCAGATGTTGGTGTTTTAGTTATGTGTGTGAATATATAATGTTTTAGTGTGTATTGGTGTTCTGCCTTTGTGTATGTGTACGTACTGTGCGCCTACTGTCCTAGGAGGCCAGTTGAGGGCATCGTATCTCCTGGATGCCCTATAAATGGTTGTGAGCCCACAAATAGGTGCTGGGAACTGAATCTAAGTCCTCTGTAAGGACAGCACTTGACATTAAATAGGAAGGCATTTCTTCTGCCCCTAGATTTTAGAGGGTTTTGCTGTTGAGAAAGGGTTTCACCTCGTAACCTAGGTTAGCCTCTAAGTCAGAACAGTCCTTTTGCCTCAGCCTCCTCTAAGTTCTGGGATCACAGGCATGACTTACCAAAGATACTAGTCTTCACCCCAGGGTAACAGCAATGGCTCTGTACACTTCGTCTGCTTCAGCTTTTGTCTAGATGGTAATGACTAGTAGACAGCATCAAGTATTTGACAGTCTAAGGCTGTTCAAAACAGAAGCTTTAAAAAGCAAGGGCTTGCCAGGTGGTGCTGGTGGCTCAGCCTTTAATCCCAGCACTCGGGAGACAGAGGCAGGTAGATCTCTGTAAGGCCAACCTGGTCTATATTTTGATGAGTTCCAGGACATCCAATACTACATAGAGAGTCCCTGTCTAAAAACAAAACAAAAAAATAAATACCCTCACCAAACCAAACTAAACAAATAAACAAACAAACAAAAAATAGAACCAAGACTCCTCTTCTTGAGATAGAAAAAGTGACTGCATTTAATTGTTTTAAAGTTTAGATTGACTTTCTGTTGAGTTGGATAAAGTATTGAGAAAGACAGTGGATCCTTAGCACTATATGTCTGAGAGCATCTTTAAGAACATTACAGCTGGGCTGGCATTTGATATGTTGGAGCAGTCGTCTTCATCTGTAGCACATATCTGTTTGCTTCATTCTGCTGTAGGCTCTTTTCCCTGTGAGCCTTTCCTTATCGTGGTGAGCACTTGGTCAGCGTCTTGTACGTGTTTCTTTGCTTTTCACTAGACTGCTTTGAGTCTTACTGATTCAGTGAAAGGGAATGTTCTAGCTGCTGTCAACACTGACTGGCCTGGCCTTCCTCTTCAGGATTTGGTTTTGTTGTGGCTTCTGATTTCTTCAGCATTGCCTCTTCCCTGTTTCCTATTGTCATTCTCAGTACCAAGGAGGTTCCCAGTTGTACTTCCTGTCCTTTGGTAACCTCTTACGCAATAAACTTGGCACAAGAAGGTTCCTTACACTCCTGAGCTTCCCAGCCTTCATAAGGAACTTTACTTCACATCATCCATATCCTCCACAGGGAAAGCCACAGCAAGCCACCTGCCACCAAAAGTGGGGTGGAGGAAGATTTTGGAAGGAGGTGGGGACAGCTCTTTGCTCCTTTATTGTCCCTTCACCTGAAAAGGTCAAAATGGTTTTGCAAAAGATCCTCTGCATTTTTCTTCTACTCTATAAAGAATTGGAATTTTTATCTCTATTGCATGTCGATGTAGAATTTTTGGCATCCGAATATGTACTTTTTGGCTTAGTTTAGTTCTGAGAGAGGATCTTGCTATGTTGCCCAGGCTGACCTCATCCTCATGGTCCTCTGTCCTAGCCTCCCAAGGACTACAGATGTATTCTCTGCCTGCTTTACAGTGTGGGGTTATAAACACTGTTGAGTTTAAAAATCTACACAGCGCCCCCTGGCAGTGGGCAAGGAGACACCATGGTGGTGGCGGTGTTCTTCTATCAGTCAGGGCAGAGCAGATGGCAGTCCTTGGTTCATCCTAGCTTGATGCCTGGCTTGGTGGCCAAAGCTGTTTCATGCCTAGGGCACATGAAAAAAAAAAAAAGAAAAAAGAAGAAAGAAAGAAAGAAAGGAAGAAAGAAAGAAAGAAAGAAAGAAAGAAAGAAAGAAAGAAAGAAAGAAAGAAAGTCTGTCTACACGGGCTTCTTTCACCTGTAAGCCTTAATTTGCTAGTCCTGTACCTTGCCTGATTTGAATACGTCCTTATTCTTCATGGGTTCTTTGCCAGCCTCCCTCACTTTTATTCTCCTTACCTGGAGTGGGTGCCTTTTTAGGTTTAGACTGTGCCAGGTAGATTCTCTGTTTTGCTCGTTTGGTTTGGTTTATTGTGGTTTGTTGTTGTTGTTGTTGTTGCTGCTGCTGCTGCTGCTGCTGCTGCTGCTGCTGCTGCTGCTGTTTAGAGTGTGGGGTATGGGCAGGAGCTCTTGGCTTCTCTTGGAACTCCTGACTGTCTGGAAGCTTGGGCTCTGTGTGGATTTTTTACTCAGCTGAAGAAATGGGCCTGAAGAACCAATGCAAGAGGAATGGCTTCTTACCCCTTAGAGCAATAGAAGCTTTCCCAGGGGCACACTTCAGCTCCTCTGGGCTGGGGTGTCTCAGTTGTGGGAAATGCCACTAGACTACCCAAGAATGCTCAGGGAAGGAATCTCGACATTTGACACAGCTAATGTTCCTAAATTTCTGAATGAAGTTACTGTCACTGTACTTGGGTCTTAAAGGATAGCTGGCCAGTAGGAGCTGCAGGTATAGATGCATTAGATTCTTTAAGTCCATGGCTGGTTAATGTTTTACTCCTGTCATCGACTGGACAAAGTGGTGCACACCTATAATCTTAGCATTCAGCAGGGTGACGGAGTATCAGATGTTCAAGGCCAGCCTAGGCTATATAGTGATAGCCTGTCCAAAAAGAAAGAAAGAAAGAAATTAAACAGTAAAACTAGGTGATGCAGTTATTTGTTTTTTAATGTGTATACTTATACATGTAAGTATGAATGTGTGAATGCAGGTACACATGTGCCCTAGCAGGCATGAGTAAATCAGAAAACAGTCTATATCTGCCTCTACAATATATTCCTTCTTAAAAAAACAAACCAAAACAAACAAAAACATCTATTTTGAGAATGGAGAGGTGGTTCTGAGGCTAGGAGCACATTCTTCTCTTAGAGAGGACCAAAGTTCAGTTCCCAGCACTTGCATCAGGTAGTCTTAGATCACCTGTAACTCCAGATCCAGGGATTCTGATGTCCTCTGTGAGTACCTGTATACATGTAGCCCATATGCATCCACTCAGGCATCCATATAAACACATAAAATTAAATAAACAAATAATTTAAAACTTTAAAGCATTTATTTTGGCCTGAGATGCTGGCACACTTTTAACCTTCCTCAGTAGTGGAGAAGCAGAGCCTGGCAAATATCTGTGAGTTTGTGGCCAGCCCGGTTTACATACTGAGTTCCAGGCCAGGCCAGCTAAGCTACAGGGTGATGTGGTACACGCTTTTAATCCCAGCATTCAGGAGACAGAAGCAAGGACAGCCTGGTCTACAGAGTGAGTCCCAAGACAGGCTACACAGAGAAACCCTGTCTCAGAGAGAGAGAGAGAGAGAGAGAGAGAGAGAGAGAGAGAGAGAGAGAGAGAAACCCCTTTACAACTAATTCTTATAAGTAGGTTCATCCAGGACTCTGGGAATGATTAGGATTGTCTGGGAGTATTGTTCTTAGAATTGTATGCATTTCTGGCACCATGCTGTCTTAAAATTGTAAATAGATTTGCTATTTGATAACATCAGTTGTAGTTTTATGGTTTTTTGCCATTGTACTGCTTCTCATCCCCGATAAAATCAGATCATATGACAGCATCTGTCTGTGGATTAGTGAAGAATCTCTTGGGTTAATTTTCATGATCTTTGTAACACATTTTGTACATTGTCTTGTGGAAACCCAGAGTCTAAGAATGTTTGTGTTATTAACTCTGGTATGGAATGAGAACATGAACGTCATTTCAGTGTTTTGACTTTCCAGGAGAATGATTGAAAGCAGGGCAGGTCCCAGGAGAAAGCTCAAGGAGCACTGACTTGAGCGGGTCCTTGCACTACACTGTTACATCTTGAGTTTAACAACAGGTCTTCTTGTAAGTTGAGATGTAATTTGCAACCAAAAAAGGTATATGGCTCTTGTACAACTGTGAATGAATACACCAGACTTTTTAATTAAGAAAGGAACCAGTATCAATAGTTTATAGGAAAATTCATAAAACACACAAAGACAATGTTGGATTTACTTACAGTTAGTAATCAGCTACATTTCTTTTAATTTTCTTATATATTTCTTTGGACAATAATCACTTGCGTTACCCTCAATATTCAATTCACAAAATTATGAAATGGCTTAGAGGCAGGAAAAGATGGAGCTAACTCAGAATGAGTTAGACAGGGTGCACGGTAACCCCTCTGACTTCAGCCTCTCTCATAGCCTTTGCTTCAGCGTGTTCTAGAAGCTGACCAGCCTTCAGCTGCTAAACCTACTTGTTTTTAATCAGCTCAGTCAAACATTAGTCATGGCTTTAGGGATGAATCAGGAAGATGGTTGATCCTGCAGTTTTCCGTCTCTGATTGAAAATCACAATCTGAGGAGACTGTACTCTGTGTGTGTGTGTGTGTGTGTGTGTGTGTGTGTGTGTGTGTGTGTGTGTGTGTGTGTGTGTGTGTGTGTGTGTTGTGTGTGTGTGTGTGTGTGTTGTCTGTGTGTGTGTGTGTGGTGTGTGTGTGTGTTTTGTGTGTGTGTGTGTGTGTGTGTGTGGTGTGTGTGTGTGTGTGTGTGTGGTGTGTGTGTTTGTGTGTGCATGTGTGTGTGTGTGTGTGTGTGTGTGTGTGTGTGTGTGTGTGTGTGTGTGTGTGTGTGTGTGTTAGGAGGATGTCCTTGAATATTCTCTTATTGCCCTACTGCTTTTTGCAGAAGGTAGGGGTGGAGGGAACCATATCTGCTAAGAAGTATTGTTTTTCTAATTGTCACAAAGGTACCAGAAAGGCTGGCTACCCTTGCTTTTGTCGATACTAGATCTTGGGGCTGTAAACATGGCTCAAACATCCTGACTTCTTTTTCCTTTTTCTTAGGTTTTCTTACAGAGACTGGAAAAACCAGAGCAAGTACTATTTTTTCTGCAGGAACTGAGTCTGCCTTCCAAGTTACACAGATCAGAATTATGGTAATTTTTCTTCTACCTTCCTTAAATAGTGGTACTGTTCTTCAAAGGTGGATTAGGGGCTGGGGAAATGGCTTAGCAGTTAAGAGCACTAGGTGTTCTTCCAGAGGGCCTGAGTTCCATTCCCAGCAACCACATGATGACCCACCATGTGGAACTAGGCATGCATGTGTGCACAGGCATATCTGCAGTCAAACACCCAAACACATAAAATAATAAAAGTTTTTAAGGCATTGAGCTAGGCATGATAGAACCAACACCTCTAATCCCAGCACTCAGGAGGCAGAGGCAGTGGATTTCTGTGAATTCAATGCTAGCTTGTAATACATAGTGAGTTCTAGGTCTCTACATAGAGAGACCCTGTTTTTTGCTTTTGTTTGTTTTAAAAAAGTGGTTTGGGTTATATTTCCAGAGGTCCTTGCCTGTCATTGGTATGCAGTAATTAGCTTCCTCTGTCTCAGTCCTGTAGCAGAGGGCAAGTGTACAACGTTAGATGCAGTTTTAAGTCTCTAAACAGTGTGACTATAAGGATGGAGAGTCAAGGTAATGTTTTGTAGGAAACAGCTCCCTAACTTGCCGAGCATAGAAACTTGGAATATTGTTTTATTGGTTTCACTGTGATCTTAACCAGAGACAAATCAGCAGAGAACTTTTGCCTCTGTTCCCAGGTTCGCCGCGGTGGCATCGGTGCTCAGTGTGGGCTAGTATTTGCCTATAACTCGCCTTCTGATAAGTTTCATGCAGAAGAACACTTCAAACGGTTTGAAAAATATGACAAATGGAAGCTCCAGGAACTGAGGCAGTTTGTAAAAAGCAGGTACAGCCCAGAAAGAAAATATGTGTGGTCAATAACATTGTATCTGTTCTTTGCTGGGGTGTGGTACTGCATGCCTTTAATCCCAGCCTTTGGGAAGCGGGAGTAAGTGGACCTTTGTGAGTCTGAGGTTAGCTTCATGTACATAGTAAGTTCTAGGCCAGCCATTACTACGTAGTAAGACCCCGTTTTTAAAAAAATAAGGGGGGCTGGAGAGATGGCTCAGCGGTTAAGAGCACTGACTGCTCTTCCAGAGGACCTGAGTTCAATTTCCAGCAACCACAAGGTGGATCACAACCATCTGTAATGGGATCTGATGCCCTCTTCTGGTGTGTCTGAGGACAGCTACAGAGTACTCATACATAATAAATAAATAAAATTAAAAAAAAAAAAAGAAGTTAAAAAAAAGGATGTATCTTTATTGTTGAATTATGTTTATAGAAAAGGTGCCACAGAAGCCAGAAATCATTGTTATTTTCTAAAAGCATCTGTACAGTGGTCTGTTAGTTTGTGTATAACTTATTACTTGGCCCTATCTATGACAAGGGTCACAGGTCTTTAGAATGGCTGGGGAGTGATACATGCCTTAGTTGGCAGCAGCCTGAGTCTCACCTGACCACTGAGAGATTTATGCTGTCCTGAACCCTTCTTCTGTCACTCAAGCATTTAAAAATTTTTTTAAATTCTTTTTAGATGTATTTAGATGGGTATTTTGTATAGTGACTTTTTTTTAAAGAATTCTGGAATTTTGCTTTCTTTTAAAAACACAGAAATATAGGAATGTACTTTTGTTTTAGTCTCTAGTGTAGGGTTATGGTGCTGCTTCAAACTGCCCACAGCAGCTGATCATGATTTGTTTCATGCTCTAGCAGAAGTGTGGTTTTGCCAGGTGCAGATGATTTCTGTGATTGTGTGACTTTGGAATTCTGAGAACTTTCAGAGGGTACATAAATATGAGTCCCCCAAGAGGCAGGGTCAGTGGTTGCTAGTCATTTAGGGGAGGGTGGTTGCAGTTTGTTAGTAGCCATGGTCAAGAAAGAAATTAGAATGATTCCTAATCATTCTCTTCCCTCTATTTTTGTTTCTTTCCTATATAGTGATGGGGGTAAAACTGGGGGAGTTAGGATAAAGAGTGGGAAAAAGAAGAACCCATAAAGTGGCAAAGAAAAAGTAGGTGCTTGAAGAAGTAGTGTGTAGTTTGAGCAGAGGGAAAAGTAGGCACCAGGACCTAGAGGTGAAGCATAGACAGTGAAGGAACTGATGATTGTATCACTGAGCTACACTGTCAGAAAGAGTGGCAAAGGGCAGAGCTGGAGAGCTGGGAGAGGCCAGGTCAGTAGAAATGTCTATTTGAGGTCTTAGTTTACCTTGGAAGCACATATGTGTAGCAGGGAGGCAAGCAGGCAGAGGGGAGAGCTTGTTATTGGGGAGGTAAGAAGAATATGAAGGAAGTCAGATGTGTTCCAGAAGAACTGCTCAGGCTTGTGTTGCAACATCATGGATAGAGAAAAGCAAGCAGAAAGGCAGAGGCTGGGAGAAAGCATGTGACCCAGGAAGCTGAAGGTAAGAATGGCCTAGACCAGCACAGGACCTCCATAGCAGCAGCAGCAGTAGTAGAGCAAGGTGGCCTGATACAGTGGGCCCTGGGGATGACTGAGGAGAGAGCAGGAGAGGTAAGGAGGCTGGGTAGCAACAAGTTTATGGTGTGGGGTCTGGGCAGGTAGAGAACTTGGTAATACCCTTCTCTAAGATAGAACATGCCCCAGGGAGAAGCAGGAATATGGGAAGACAGCTCAATATTAGCCTTCTTAGTAAGACTTTGAGATGTCTTACAGCCAGTCAGACAAACAGGTCAGCAGTTTAGAAATTTTTTTTTTTTTCTGGAGCTGAGGACCAAACGCAGGGCCTTGCGCTTGCCTATAGGCAAGCACTCTACCACTGAGCTAAATCCCCAACCCAGAAGAGATTCTTGTAGACAGACATGACAGTCTTTGAAATGTTTGTTAAAAATATAGGATCCAGGTATCGTGCCTCATGACTGTAATCCCAGCATTCAGGAAGCTGAGTAAGATCACTGAGAGTTCAAGGCCAACCTATGCTATAGATTAAGACCCTGTCTCAAACAAAACTAAAGGAAACTGTAGAGATAGAAGAGAGGGCTCTGGAGGACCGTGGACTAGACAGACATAGGTCACCCTGATGAGCAGCACTACTTAAGAGACACAGAAAACTCAGACAGAAAATAGGGGGCAACCCAGACTATACCCTCAGAAATCAGGGAATGGGTGTAGTATGGGTCATTAAGATGAAGGCTTAAAGTAGACATAGCCACAGAGATCATTGATGACCCATCAGATAGTGTTGCCCTCCTTATTGCTGATAGGAAGCTTTAACTGAGGATCAGAGCCCTCGGACTTGCCACCCATGCTAGTTATTGTATTTCCCAGGGTTAGTGCAGTCTTAAAATATGGCCCAGTATGTGCTATTAGGCATATATGTGCATATAAATCACCAGGGGATCCTGTGAAAATACAGGTCTGATTCAGTAGTTATATGAAAGACCTAAGACTTTTTTTTCTTTCTTTCTTCCTCTTCCTTCCTTTTCCTCCTCTTCCTTCATTGTCTGTTTTTTTATGGTTTGTTTTTTGAGATTAGGTCTTATTAGCTTGGGTAGACTAGAACTTACTTTAAGGCCAGGCTGGTCTCGAACTTGTAGCACTCTTCTTGCCTCAGCTTCCTTTGTGTTAGACTTACAGGTTTCAATCACCACACCCAGCATGATTTCTTTTTTAAATATGGCTACAGGTATCACCTAATTTTAAGCAACTATGTTCTCACTTTTGGGATATTAAAATAGGTCTTTTCCTCTAAACTTTTTGTCAAACAAGGGCTTTCACATCTTATGCAGGCTGGTTTTTTTTTAACCTAAATATAAAGTTATTCATGAGTCCCTTAATGATTTGATCTGGTTCTAGCCTGAGTTATTCTTCAATATAGGCCAACTAAGTTGGCCTACATATAAAATCAGTCTCTTTACAGTTGGAAATAACATTTGCTTGACCGTTTTTTGTTATGTTCTGCTGGCACTATGCTCTGGGGTCAGCACCTGTCTGCTGTACAGTGTGGTTTAGTGAGTGGGCTTGCTTCTCCAGTGCCTGACTCTGCCAGCTTTCTAGATTGCAGACTGTTTTGAGTAGACTTTCTGCCAGGCATGATGGCAGGAGGTTAGGAAGAGATTGAGAGCTCAAGGCCAGCCTGAGCTACACTGCTGAAGATAGAACCAAGTTCTCACATAGGCCAGGCACAAATGCCTGGTACATATGTGTGCCACCGAAATAGCATGTCCTCAAAGAACACATTTAAAATTCCTCAAACATGTATTATGGGTGAGACCCATTGACATTTCACAGGCTTAGCAAATTCCACCTGTTCTGTTGTGATCAATTATACCACAAAAGATTGCTACCAAGAAATACTTGTGTGAGGAAGAGAATAAAATTTTTCCTTTGTTCCAGATCCTGTTTTCCAGTTTCTTCATTTTTCCCTATAGCTAACTCTGGTTGCTTGTCATGCTTATACAGTGTGCTGTTAGTGTGAGAGCTGAGTCATAGACCAAGTAGTATGAGATTTTAAGGATGGAAACTTGAAGCATGGTGGCCTTTAACGTTAGTATTTAGGAGGCAGAGGCAAACAAATGTTTGTTAGGTCAAGTCCAACCTAGTCTACATAGTGAGTTCCAGAGTAGCTAAGGCTACCTAGTGAGACTGTCTCAAACCAGCCAGCCAACCAACCAACCAACCAGCAAACAAAGAATGGTTCTTGAAAGAGTGCCTGCTCAAGAGGGAGTAGTGCTCACCCCTTCAGCATTTAAAGAGCAGCATGCAATTACCCATTGTTTTAAGGATGGAATGCTTCCTTTGAAAGACTTGCTAATCAACAGAAGCCTGTAATGGCTGAGATTAGAGCTCCAGGATCTGAGGCACCAACCCTTCAGCTGTTAGTACATGGCTCAGACCTCAGGCTAGTTATACACAAGTTAGTCAGACCTAGGGAAGGGAAGCCACTCTTGCCTCATCCTCAGTGCTTATCAGAAATGCCCATGTCACTCCTGCATATCACTTGAAATGCCTGACTTAAATGCCATTTGGATGAGGCCTTGTCAGTCTCTGGAGAAATTTAGAAGCAAGAAAATATCTACGATTACACATGTATTGGCAGGATTGGTTGCTCACCTGATGACCTTGGAGAAGATGATCCTATTGGCTGGTTTGAGCTAGAAGAAGAGTGGGATGAAGCAGATGTCAAGTTACAACAGTGCAGAGTTGCCAAAGTAAGCGCTACCCAGTTTGCCCTTTGCTCATTTACCTGCTCTCCCCTTCTGTAAACATTGCTAACTGCACCAGCCCTGAGCTAACACTGGGACTTTAGAGGGGGTGGGAGAGACAGATGTGATATGACTGTGACAGAGGGAGATTTAACCCAGCCTGGGGTTCACCAGAGAAGACTTCATCTGAAAGAGAGTGTGAAATCACGCCAAGTGCTGGAAGTGGGTTAGACCACAATCTTTAGCTTGGCTGAGATGTGTCAGAAAGGCATACTACAGTGAGTAGGACACAGGCATAAATGCAAGAGGAATGGATTTGTTCCCCCAGTTCTGAGACTAGTAACTGCCTGGCCATGTAATTTATTTTTCTTAACTTAAGAATAAATCTTGGGGTTGGGGATTTAGCTCAGTGGTAGAGCACTTGCCTAGCAAGCACAAGGCCCTGGGTTCGTCCCCAGCTCCAAAAAAAAAAAAAAAAAAAAAAAAAAGAATAAATTTTAAAGTAAGTAAGAGAATTCAGAACTCTCTTCAGAGTTCACACATGCTCAATGCATATTTGTGAATCTGAGTAATAGATTTCAGAAAGTCTTTTATTACCAGTGAGGTGCTCAGTAGGTAAAGACGCTTGCTGAGGACCTGAGACCAACATAGTAGGAGGAGAGAACCAGCTCCTTCAGTTTGTCCTTTCACCTCCACAAGCCCACTGTAAGATGCATGTGCCCACACGCATAAAATAAACGAGTACAGTGTAAGCCTGGAAGGGAGGCAGCACGGCCTTTATGAAAGGGACTTTCCCTCTAAGGAGCAGTTTGCACCAAAGCTTAACTTTGGGAATACTCTGCTTTGTTTGCACAGATAAAAGTGCGTCTTTGCTTCCAGTTCATGAGCTGTACGTGCTGCTTGGAAAACTTGAAGTGATTCCTTAGGGCATTGACTCTTTTGTCTGAAAAAGCAAACATACTTCTCTTACTCCTGCCTGGTTTTTACCTTTCAGAAGGTTCCTGCTCTTAGTATGATCTTAACAAAACCTGACTTATTCCGTGTTTTGTTTTGTTTTGTTTTTCTGTTGGCTGAAGATACTGAATTATTTTGTGTCCCCAGTACTGATTATGCTTTATGAAAATTCGCTAAAACCAAGAAGAACCTTTTTAAAAAGGTCTTTCAGTCTTCTTTCATGTACTTAGAGATTCCAAGTCCTTCTCTTAGATCTCTTTTATCCTTCCTAGTTCTTGATGGTGAAGTTCCTCTGCACCCGCCAAGAGTCAGCTGAGCGGTTGGGTGTGCAAGGCTTGAGCATCAGTGGGTACCTCCGGCCTGCAAGAGCAGAAGCGGAACAAAGCATCCTCTACGCCCACTGCAGGAGGGACACAGAGAATATCTATGGGGCCACCCTGCTTCTTAGGACCCTGCAGTTCATCCAGCAGCTCGCCCATGACCTGGTAAGGTTTCATCCATTATTACACAGCACTCCTCTAGGAGGAATGACTGACAGTGTTAGGGAAAGTGGCAACCCTTAAAACCTGGCCCCTCTGAAGTTAGGGCAGTATTGATGAATATAACAGATATTCTTTCTACTGCACAATAATACAAAAAGGCTGGAGACAGTGGGCTTTGCCACCAGTCTGTGGAATACAACATGGCATGTGACCATTGTTGTAAAGTCCCCTGGAGTAGACCTGCAGACACATGATACTGTCCCCACTTGTGCTTGCCCAGGGTCGGCAAACACAGCAGCATCACAAGGTCTGTGGCTTTAAGTCTTAGAATTACATCTCACCTCTGGAAGTGGGTTTCATTTATTAAATGGATTAAGCTGTCAGGATTTGAATTTGAAATATTCAGAGTTTTGATGCTGACTTTTACAGTTATTAGTAAATCACAGTATCAGTTCATTCAAGGGAGTCGTACCACCATCACTGTGGAGTGCTTCCGTGTGTATATAACAGCATCCACCCTTAGCTTTCTTTTCTCTTCAGTGCACAAGAGGCTGTTGAGCCAGTGCGTATGTATATGGTGTTTGGGTCTCTGTTCACTAAGAACTCTTATCATAGCAAAAACGAGAGAGAAGCGTAGGTGTAGTAGCTAGGTTACAACAGAAGTGCAGGCCACAGGTAGGGAAGTCAGGACAGTCGTGGGCACCATTGTCATGTAAAGCTTGATCAGAGAGGCTATGTAGCCATGTATATATTAGTGTTACATTTACTTTTGCATGTGCATGTGCACACACATACACAGAGACACACAAAGATACATATAAACACACACACATACATACACATAGATACATGCACATAGACACATACATACATACATACATACATACATACATACACACACGCACGCACACACAGATACACACATTTCTGAGTTATATGGAAATTTCACTCAGGTGGGTCATCTCTCTTAACCATAGCAAGTTAATGAGACATCTCAATATTTCTCTAAATATTTTTTTTAATTTTACTTTTTTTCTTGTCTTTATCATTTTTTAGGTGCAGCAAAAGGAAAGTGGCTTAAAATATAAGTCTTTCCTGGATTTTGCGGGTCTTGATTTGCAGATCTTCTGGAATTTTTACAGTAAATTAAAGCAAAAGTAGGTCAGAACTTGTTATGAAGTGACAATCATAAACAAAACTGAAATGGATAGTTTTCCTTCTAAACTTTTTTTCTTGTGTGTGTTCTTCTGATTTAAAAGATTCGATTGTAGAAAATGGCCTTCAGATTCCTATAACGTTTTTAGGAACCGTTTCCTTATCGACTGTCCTCCCAGCTGATAGGATAAACAGGTCAGGCATTACAGTGATGTAGGTTGAACATCTCTAATCCAAGATCACAAAATTGAAAAGTTTTTGGCAAGTCACAAGTGGAAAATTCCACAACTCGAGATAATTCATATCATGAGTCACAGTCAAAATGCAGCTAAGCTAAAAGCACTGTATGGCTGGGAGTAGTAACCCGGCGGCATAGTGCTTACTTAGCCTGCACAGGTCCGGGCTTCAGTCTCTAGTGATGTAGTGTAAACATGCACAAGGCCCTGGCTTCAGTTCCTATCACTGAAATGAATTTCATATTTAAAAAATTATCTGTTTATTTATGTGTGTGTGAGTTTATGCTCATGTGTGTGGGTGTGTGGGCCTGTGTATATGTAGAGGCCAGAAGAGAGCATTGGGTATTACATTTTCTTTTCTTTTTTTTTTTTTAAAAGATTTATTTCTTATATATAAGTACACTGTAGCTGTCTTCAGACACACCAGAAGAGGGCATCAGATCTCATTACAGATGGCTGTGAGCCACCATGTGGTTGCTGGGATTTGAACTCAGAACCTCTGGAAGAGCAGTCAGTGCTCTTAACCACTAAGCCATCTCTCCAACCCGGGTATTACATTTTCTTAGCTAGGCTAGAGGCCAATAAGCTCCAGAAATCTTATCTTTTGTGCCCCATCACCACCACACACACACACCCTTGGAGCTGGGTTACTGCATTCACAGATATGCCTAGCTTGTTACAAGGCCACTGGGGTCTGAATGCTAGTTCTTACGATGGTGGAGCAAGCCATCTCTCTAGCTCCATAAATTTCATGTTTAAGCTTGGGTCATGACTTCCAAGAGAGCCTTCTCCTTTCTCCTCTCCCCTCTCCCCTCCTCTCTGATGCATGCATATATGTGCGGATATTCCAAAATCAGGAAAAAAGTTCCAAAGTTTGAGACTCTTTTGTTCTGATCTCTGCCTTTTAAATGAAGGACATGATTCATCTCCTCATTTTACAGGTGAAGAAACAAAATCAGAAATGTGTCTCCTTCCCCCAGTGGGCATTCAGACAGGGTCTGTTTCCAGTGGGCATTCAGATGGGGTCTGTTTCCAGGTGTCTGGCAGTGTTTCTTGTGTTCCTCCTAACTTTCTCTGGCTTGGTGTTCCTTTACTGAACCTGATGTCTTGAGGGAATTCCTTGATAGACAGCTATATGGCTTTGGAGGGTAAGTGGTACCTGTTCTTCTGCTCTCTGATGTTCTTTGTCCTCTGCAGTCCAAGGGAAGAATGCATCTGTGCACAGACCCTTCTGCTGCAGCTCCTGCAGAGCTGCTTCTCAGTGCTGCAGGGTGACCCACAAGCTGTCTCAGAGGAGGAGAAGCCTGCAGCACAGCGTCCTGAGGGAATACAGGCTGCCAAGGAGCTCTACACACACCTATGTGATGGTAGGTGCTAGGGTGTGCCTTGAATGTGACTTTGTACTGATGACTATAAGCCACTTGGCTATAGAAGTCAGAGGGGTCTAGTGACTATGTGAGTCAGAAAGGTCTATGTGGCACTGTAGACCTGAACCTGCTTGCTTTTCTGCCTCCCCTCTGTTCCTTTTCTTTCTTTTTTCCTTGAGAGTAGGTCTCTGTATCCTAGCTGGCCTCTGGCTCCCTTAAGTGGTTGAGAATGATCTTTCTGTTTGTACCTCCCAGGCAATGAAATTATAGGAATAGGAACCATAACATAATACTCAGGGTTTTTAATTAATTATTTTTTCACTTTATATCCTGATCACAGCTTCCCTTTCTTCCTCCCCTCTCAATCCCTTACTCTCACCTCATCTCCCCCCATCCACCCCTTCTCCTCAAAAAAGGGGAGGCCTCTATGAATATCAGTTAGCTTTGGCACATCAAGTTGCAGTAAGACTAGGCACATCTTCTTCTATTGAGGCTAGACTAGGCAGTCCAGTTACGGGAAAGGGATCCATAGGCAGGCAATGTAGTCAGAGACAGCCCCTGCTCCTGATTAGGAGTCCCGTGTAAAGACCCAGCTATACAACTGTTACCTATGTGCAGAGGGCCTAGGCCTATTCCATACATTCTTTCTGGTTGGTAGCTCAGTCTCTATGAGCCCAGGTTAGTTGATTCTGTAGGTTTTCTGGTGGTGTCCTTGTCCCTTCTTCCATAGGATTCCCCAAGCTCTGGCTTTTAGTTTAATGTTTGGCTTTTAGTTTCTGCATCTGTTTCCATCAGTTGCTGGGTGAAGCCTCTCTAGTGACAGTTATGTTAGACTCCTATCTACTAGTATAACAGAGTATCATTAATAGTGTCAGGGGTGGGCTCCCTCTCATGGCATGGGTCTCAAGTTGGGTGAGTCATTGGTTGGCCCATCAGTCAAATTCTGCTCCATCTTTTACCTCTGCACATCTTGTGGGCAGGACAGATTATGCATTTAAGGTTTTGTGGTTGGGTTGGTGTTCAGTCTTGCCTGGTTATGGGAGATGACCTATTGAGGGTCCATAATCCCTCGTTGCTAGGAGCCTTAACTAGGGTCACCCTCATGGATTCCTGGGAGTTTCCATTGTCCTAGGTTTCTAGTTCATCCCAGAGAGTCCCCAAACCCCAGCCTACTGCCAATCCAGTACTTTCTCCCTCCATCCTCCCCCCACCTCATCCCTCCTGTTTCCATTCCCACTCTCCCCACCCCCCAGCCCCCTGCCTCCACCCTCACCCCCATGTCTAATCTATTTCCTCTTCTCAGTGAGATTCAAGTGTTCCCCTTGGCCCCCCTTGTTACTTAGCTTCTTTGGGACTGTGCATTGTAGCATGACTATCTTGACCTTTATGACTAACATCCACTTAGAAGTTAGTGCACACCATGGTTTGTTTGTTTGTTGTTGTTGTTGTTGCTTTTGTTTTGTTTTGTTTTGTTTTCTGGGTCTGGATTTCCTCAATCAGGATGATCTTTTTCTTGTTCACAAAACTCAGTTTTATGTAGTTGTGGGCCTCAAACCCAGAGCTTCACAAATGCTAGGCAAGCACTCTGCCAACTGATGTATATCCCTAACACAACAGGAGAATTTTGTATGATGCCTTTTGGATTACTGTTTTGAGTTGAGGGTTTGTTTTTTAACAGCTGACTTCCTCCTAGTTTCTGATACAGTTCTGTTATATTGAGGGTAATTACTTTCACAGCGTTCAACCTTAAAGTCATTCAAGACTCTGGACGAGGCCATTAGGGAGAGAGGCTATAGTAACAACCGAGGATGAAGCACATATAACACCTGAGAGTACTTTTAAGTCTGTCTCAAGTGTGTCTCAAGAGAGCAGAGAAATCAAGATATACAAATTTGTCCAGATAGTCTTTGTTTTAGTCATATGTTAATAAAAACTAACTTACCTTTACTACTAAACCTATACAAAGAAATAGTTTGTTCTGGTACAAAGCACAACGTGGAGTAGTGGATTTGTAATCAGGTTAGTTAGGGAATAGATGGAATGTGTTAGAGCTGATCCGTTGTTCTTTTTCATTAGTGGTAGATAGAGCTGATGGAGATTCCATGCCCATGGAGATCCTAAAACAAGAAGTTAGAAACACTCTTCTCAATGGGGCTGCCATCTTCTTTCCTGATCGACAGACCCGGCGAAACCAGCTCTTCACCATGATGGTAATTATGTACCAAAAGTGTGGATTCCATGACTGAGTTAGTCTTTATCTTCTCTTCTCTGAATACAGGACAGTGTTTTCTGATGCTCTCACTATCTGCACAGCTTTGTGTGAGATTTTAAAGGACTGTGTTCAATTTGGATTTCATAGCTTGTCCCCTGCATAGTCACAGTGTAGTTTCCACTCTTATGACTTCCCTACAAATAAATTTTTATCTTTTCTTTCCAAATTATGAGAAAAATTTAAAGGAATAAAACAGTGAGTGCCATCACCTAACTTTGACAGTGGCACACTCAGGCTAATCTTGTTTCATCTGTGATATGCTTCACTTACTTTTTAGTATACACACTCACCCAGTGTCATTTTGAAGTAAATCCCTCATCTGTTTTATTCATAACTATCTCAGTATATAACTGAAGAAAACCTAACCAGGTTTGGCTCCTCAGCTGATGGTTCTTACCCTCCTAGGGCCCCTTTCCACATTCCTCAGATTCAGTACCAACGTGAAAGGTGCCTTTTGTAGATAAAGCACTGTGCTGTCAAATGGAACGTTTTATACCAAGTACTCTTGCATTTGTCTGCTGGAAGCACTCATCAGGTAGATGAATAAATGACTGTTGTTGTTGTTAGCATGTGTCCCATGTGAAACATAGAAGACATTTGGCCACTTGAATAGTTAGTGTCTCCTGGCAAAGCAGCCTTGTTTTTTTCTCTCTGTTCATCCCTTCAGAGAGGGATTAGGTTGGGACTTTTTGTTGTTTTTTTGTTTTGTTTTGTTTTGTTTTGTTTTTCACTTTACACCATCATGAGTTAAACAGCACTGCTAATCTTTATGTTGCTAAACAATTCTCTCATAAGGCAGCTGTGTTTATTGTGCCTATCTCTATGTTCCCAACTGTACTGTACCAAGCAGAGGCCTAGGTCTTAAATGCTCTGGAATCTCCCTTAGTGCCTTACGTAAAAACTGGTGTTTAGGGGCTGGTGACCCCTTGTAACCTTGACACACAAACATCACTCTTAAGTCATAAGATTTTGTTAAGTTATAACATTTCCTTTCTTGTTCATTCCCAAGATCACACGTGAATATCAACATTTCAACATAAGCATTGCAAAATTTAAAAGTCCTGCAATCTTTAAAAATTCAGTCTCTTTAAAAAATATTTAGTCTCTTAAAATCCAGAGTCTTTGTAAAATTCTAAAATCTGTTTAAAAATTCAAATTCAACTTCAGTTGGTTTGGTCTCTTGGTAATCACAGCTTATTCTTAAGTCCCAGCAGACTGGAACCACAAATTCTTAACTCAAAATATTCTACACCCCTAATAGAGTCTTTAAATGACTCTCAAACTTCCACTGGCACCTCATAAGCCAGGCTTCCATCATCTGAATTTCTCTCAACATTCTTTTCTTCCAACCTCCCACAGAACAGCACACTAAGTTTTGAACACTCAGTGGCTTTTCTAGCCCAAGTTCCAAAATCCCTTCTACAATCCTCCCCAAAACAGCATAGTCAGGTCCGTCACAGCAATACCCCACAATCCTGGTACCAATTCCTGTTTTGGAGTTTCTATTGCTATGATGAAAAATCATGACCAAAGCAACCTGGGGAGAAAGGGGCTTATTTGGCTTACACTTCACATTGCTGTTCATCTCGAAGGAAGTCTGGATAGGAATTCAAACAGGGCAGGAACCTGGAGACAGGAACTGATGGAGACAGGAGGTCCTGAAGGAGTGTTGCTTACTGGCTTAGTTGAATGCTTTGAGATGGTCCAGTGGGTGGTGGCATTCTGTGCTGCTCTAAGGTCTCGAGAATGTTAGGGAGTCGGTTTTCTAAATGTACAGTTTCTGGTTTCCTAGAAGAATGTCACTGAGCACGAACGCAAGCAGTCTCTGCAACTCACTTTCCGTTCACTCTGCACATATTTTAGGTAAGTTTACTTTTCTTTATTTGTCAAATACTTTGGATCATTGTAAAATTATTATTATCATCATCACCATTATTATGATAGCTATTTCTTCTCATGTCTTTTGTAATTGTGCTTCCTCTGCTAATCTATAAAGCTTCAGTTTCTGAAGTTTTTCTAGGTGTAAGAGTGACTAGAATAGTGATGTACTTCAAGTCCTAGTCATTATAAAAACAGTTATATTTGGGTCCACTGTGGATCCTTTCTGAGTGCTTCAGTGTCTAAGGGAATTTTAAAGGTAAAAACTGTAATTGAAGGAGGTTCAGGTCTTATATTTAAATCTATATATTCAACTACCTAAAACCTAGCCACAAACCAGAGTAGTGACACATGCCTATCAGTCCAACATTCCAGCAATGCAGACAGAAGAATCTCCAAGAGGTTAAGGCCACCCTGGCTGCATGCACACTGAGTTCCAGGTCTGCCTAGGCCACATAGTAAACTCTGTCTCAAAAACAAAAACAAGAGCTAGGGAGATACCTCAGGTGGTAATGTGCTTGCCTTACAAGAAGACTTGAACTCAATCCCCAGAATCTACATTAAAAAACAAAAACAAAAACCACAAACAAAAAAACAAACAAACCCAGAAATGGTGGTATGGCATGTAATCCCAGTGCTGAGGGGCAGAAAAAGGGAGATCCCTGGGGCTTGCTGGTGAGCCGCCCCCTTTGCATGTCCCTGGCCAGTGAGAGACCCTTTCTCAAGCAAACAAAGTGGGCAGTACCTAAGGAATAGTTCACAAGGTTATTTTCTAACCTTCACACACACACACACACACACACACACACACACACACACACACACACACACACACCTGCAAAAAAGCATGGAGTAGTAATTTGCAAAAAGAAGATAAGCAGGAGCTGGGAGGACTTGGAGTTGTGTTGTTATCAAAGACGCAAATGGATTTGCATGTGATATAAGGGACAGCACAGCTTGTCTTCCTGACATTGAAAGCTGTCTACGTTCTTTTTGGGACCTTCAGGGTAGAAAACATGAAAATCCCTAGCCCGTACTCAGATGTTGACAGGTTTGTGTCCTTTCAGTGATAAGGATCCGGGAGGCCTTCTGCTTTTACCTGAGAAGAGTGACCTGGCCACCATGAACACCAGTGAAGTCCTGGCAGTCATGAACACCCTCCTCTCTGTTGCTGCTCGAGAGGTACCTAGTGACAGTGATCCGTTGTCTTCACTTTCTGCTGTCAGGAACACGGTTATGCCGGTCACCATTCCTTCCCTGTAACCCTCATTTGCAATATGATTACACTTTGATATTGATTGCTTCACTCGGCACAGAGGTTTCCAGCTGCCCCTGCAAGCAAATAGGAGAGTTTCATTTATCTTAGCAAGGACTGAAAACATAAGGGTGCTTGGTAAGACTTCTATAAACAGAGGAATGGACATCAAGTGCCCAGTAGTATTGGTCAGTGAGCCCAGCAAGATCTGATTTTTGTTTTCTGAAAACTTCTTTGACTTTTTAAACCAACATCAGTTCATGAATTTTCAGCCCTATCAACTCTGACACTATAATCTCTCTATCTCATGATGGTGATAATTTATGTGTCGTTCTTCTTAGAATGTGGCCCACACTGATACCAATAAGTATTGCCTAAACAGAAGTTAGGTTTCCAGGTCCCACAGCATGCTGCTCATTCCACATCCCTAGGGATAAGGTTTAAACATTTTTACCAAGCACCTCAGGAGGCTAACCTAAGAATCCAAGGAGCTCTTATAGTAGGAGAATTGTCTAGGCCCCACCCTTGAGTTATTTCGAAATATGGACTTCAGAATGACTCGTCTTATATCTTGTGATTGAGCTTAGTGTTTTTAGGCTTGTTTGTTTGTTTAATTCATTGTTTTTAAAATGTTTTTGGTTTTTTAATACAGTCTCATCTAACCCAGACTACTTACCAAGAATGACCTCAAATTTGTGATTCTTCTGTTTCCACCTCCTGTATGCTTTGATTATAGGTGGAATATGCATTCTGGGGATGAAGTGCAGGGCTTCATGTGTTTTAGGCAACTGACATGGGAACTGAACTACATCCTAGCCCTGACCTCCAGTTGTTAGTATTCCCCGTTACTCAGTTGTTATTAAAACCATCTGCAGTAGTAAGCTAGTGGGCAGTCCCTGTTCTTGTAACCTTACTGAGCATGTAGTCTAACTGAGTTACCAGCGGTCCCAGCTCCACTGAGGCTGACCACTGTCTAACGACCATGTCTTCACACTAACGTTTCTGTCATTATATTCCTTCTGTTTTTGACCTTGTGCTTTCTGTCATTTTTCTGGGCTCTTCTGCTATCCCTGAATCTTCTTTTTAATGCTCGCTCTTAACTATTTGTTTCCAATATGTGCTCTCGACCCTGGGTGGCCACTGCTCACTCTAGTGTCCACCTCTATTTCTGCCATTTCCCCTTCCTTGAAGCTCAATTCCATTCTGTATGTTCCTCAGATGTGAGTCTTTCTAAACTCTTGTCTTCCCCAGTCCTGCATTCACTTGCTGAGATAGAGAACTTCAGGGATCCCACTGGACTTCACTCTGTTGATTGTGCTTCCTGTGGGAGGAGTTGCTAAATGTCGGAGCCAGGACTAAAATCTGGGCTACTCTGTCTTGTCCTCTTTCCAAAAGGTCACACTTGTTGTAAGCTGTAGCTAGAGAAATGGTGCAGCATTTTTGCCAAAGATTTCCCTGTAAGCCTTAGCACTTGGAAATCAATACTTACCCTGTGAGCCCTCGCACATCTGAGCACAGAGGAGTTGGATTACACTGAGCCTCTGAAGCAGAGATCATTCAGCTGCTGGCATAGTTCCCTGAGATATTGGTGATTGATTATACAAGAGAGGTAGAGTTGGATTAGGTAAAAGTGCTCAGGATTGCTTATTTGAAGTTTTCTCCTGAATCTGTTAATTCACCCGTATCCACTGGATGCCTGCTGTGTACAAGGCCCTGAGGCAGGCACAAGGGATGTAGTGACAGAGGAGCCCAGTGTAGAGAGCAGAAGACATGCCATCAATCTCACTGTGCAGCCAGTCGTGCTGTCAGCACAGTCAGGTGGGAGAGGCTGGGAGGCACACACAGCCCTATCTACAGGAACTTGAAAGGTGCTTTGGAGAAGGTGATATTGGAGCCTGGGAGAGACAAAATCTAGAGAAGAAAATAGAGGCAGTGTAGGCAGAGGGGGCCTGTGACAGACAAGATGGGAAGGAACAGGTGCTTGAAGAGTGGAATAGCAGTATGTGAACTTCAGGTGTGACCGAGCTGCTCACTCCAGAGCCAGAGCTGGGGTTGTAAGATTTAACACGCTGGTGGTAGGTGAAGCTAGGCCTGGACGGCTCTATGAGCAGCTGGAGGACATCTGCAAAAGGAAGGCCAGCTGGGAGGGCATAGGCAGGATTTCAAGAGAGCTGCAACTGAAGGAGGAGGAAAAGTGAGGAGGGCACGAGTGAACAAAGTGTGAGGTGCAGAGAGAAGCTGTGCCCTCCACATGATAACTGGTACCTGTGAGGTCCCCTCAGAAGCAAAAGAATGAGAGACAGAAGCAAAACCACAATAAATGAAGGCACTTTTAAATTTTTTAAAGTTTATATTTTTTATCTTATGTATGTGAGTATTTTCCCTGAATGTATGTATTGTTCTTGACTGGTGCTCTCCGAGGTCAGAAGAGGATATTGGAGCCAAGTATTGGTGCCACATGCCTTTAATTCCAAAACTTGGGAGGCAGAAGCAGTCAGATCTCTGAGTTTGAGGCCAGCCTGGTCTACATAATGAGTTAGTTCCAGGACAGCCAGTGCTACACAGAGAAACCTTGTTAGAAAAACAAAAACAAAAACAAGAGAGAGTATCAGATTCCTCAGAACTGGAGTTACAGATGATTGTACTGAACCTGGGTCCTTTGCAAGAGCAACAAATAGTCTCAACCGCTGAACCAACTCAGCTTTCCAGCCTGAAAAAAGAAAGACAGGGGTGGCCAACCACACCGTTAAGCCAGGTGCTTGGGAGGCAGAGCAGGCAGATCTCTGAGTGTGAGCCAGCCTAGTCTACAGAGTGAGTTTCAGGACATCGAGGGCTACACAGAGAAGCCATATCTTGAAAAACCAAAATAAATAAATGAATAAACAAATAAAATAGGGTCTCATGCCCTGACCGGTTTGAAACTCCCAGAAATACACCTACCTCTGCCTCCTGAGTGCTAGAATTAAAACTGGGTACAGAAATGCCTAGCTGTAAAGGTACCTTTTAGAATGAGGAGAATGGATGGATGCAGAAGAGAAAGGATGGATAGATGGATGGGACACACACACACACACACACACACACACACACACACACACACACACACACACACACCCACTCTATTTAAGGACTAGTCTATCTGAAGTCCAGGCTCCCTGCCACACTAGCTCTTTGGTAGCTTGACTTTCTCTCTCCTCTCTAAATGGAGCCAACATAATTTCATTTGGACTCACTGGTTTCCTTTCTTTCCTTTCTTGTTATTTCTGTGCAGTGTTTGTTTGTTTTGCCTGACAGAATCCTGTGCATATGTCTGTGACATACTTGCTTTAATGAGTATTGGTTGTGAGGTTTATCATGTTGATATATGCGCTGTCTTTCACTTGTTTCCAATAGCCTTTATGACACGTCATAGCTTATCTGTTTTACTTTAGAAAATGATTTGGTTCTAGCTTGGTAAAGTTGATTCCACAATGGTGCCAATATAAATACACCTTTGAACTTACATACAAGACAGACTCTAGAGGTCAGGTGACTGACCCCCTTAAAGAAAGCTTCAAGAACAGAGATGATGATTAGACAGGCCATAGAAAAACAAACAGTTGTTTTAGGGTAAAAGAAATTTGATCAAATACACAGGAAGAGCCACAAAGAGAGAAGAATGAAGATATAAAAGAAGGAAGAGATCAGCAATTGGATGGGTTCCTTGGGGTGCAGAAACAGATGGCCTGTGGAAGAAAACTGTGGCTTTGTTCATAAAGCCATCTTTCTCACTCTGCTACTGGATTGACTATTCCCCGTGTACATGGTTTGGGATTTTTTGTTTTTGTTTTGTTTGTTTGTTTGTTTGTCTCTAGTAACAGTTGCTTTGGCAGAGACATCTCACTGTGGTCTCTGAATAGTCTTGTTTGGACACTCTGTCTGCTTTCTTGCAGTGTGAGTTGTTGATGCTCAGTCGGGCCCATGGGGAGGTTGGCTCCGTGCTCTTCTCCCTGTTCTGGTCTGTGCAAGGCAGCCTGCTCTCCTGGTGCTTCCTGCAGCTCAAGAGCACAGATGCTGCAGCCAAAGAGCTCGCCATGGATCTTATTGAAAAATGTGAGTGTCAGCAATCCATGACCACAGACAGGTTTCTAAATTTGACCTGGCAAGAACACTCTTCCTCAGTAACTCATGTACTCATGTATTGAGTGTGCATGTGGTTTTCTGTATCACAGTCCTCTTAGCAGGGCTGATTTTGTCTTTTTTCTTCTTTAAGACAGAGTCTCACTACTATCCCAGGCTGACCTCAGACTCACAGTTTTCTGCCTCAGGCCCATAGTGCTGGATTACAGGCACGTGCCTCCATGACTGGCATAGATAGCTTCACTTGGAGAAATGTTATCCCCACTTCCCTGAAAAGTAACAAAAACAAAGGCATAGCTCACTTTAAGAGCAACCTTTACTGAGTTCTGGACTGCTTTCCCTCCCAGAAGCATTTGCCTGATGACTAACAGTCTCATCTGATGCGGAAGCCCCAGCTTCTGTATCCCTCTACAGCAGTGGTTCTAAACTGTCCTAATGCTGAAATCCTTTAATACAGTTTCTCATGTCATGGTAACCCCAACCATAAAATTACTTTAATTTCTATTTCATAACTGTAATTTTGCTACTGTGATAAATTGTAACATAAATATCTGTGTTTTCCAATGGTCTTTACTGACCACAGGTTGAGAACCACTGCTCTATAGCTTCATTTTTGATGATAATTAAGCAAGTGAATGTTTTTTCCTATATCAAGTATTAACTTCTCCCTTTATGTTTTGGTAGATGTGGGACAGTTTCTGGCAAGCATGAGAGTGATTTTGGAGTCCCTTTTGTCACAGTATAGTGGAAAGACCATAGTAGAAAAATTATGTAATTCGGTGTTTTCCATGGCAGCTCGTCAACTGGTAAGAGAAAATGGGGGCTGTTTGTAATAAGCAGAGAGGGATATTTAGCCCAGAGATCATCTGAAGTGTATGGTAAGCCCTCTGTTCATCTTCTTGCAGGTCATCTTCCTGCTAGACTTCTGCACTTTAGATGTTTCCCACTGTACACTGCTAAGAGAGTTCAGCACCCTCACAGAGCTGTTGAAGAAGCTATGCAGTGACCCTGAAGGAGGCCTGAGCAAGGTGACTCCAGGTGGCCCTTGAAGCTGCATATCACTCTCCTGGGAGAGAGTGACTGCTCTGACTGATGTCCCCACATGTAGACCTAGAAGACTTCAGAGACAAGTTAGATTTGGAAGTCTCTTCTTTATTTTGCAGTATACAAAATTTCCAATGGGCTGCACTCCACAGCAGTCCTATGGCCACTGTTTAAACGAAAAGACATACGTTTAGTAGGCTTAAAAGAGAGTCAGAGAAGAGGGGGGGAGTCTCACACTTGCCAGAGTCCCAAATAAGAATAAGTTAAGCGCATTGAAACTCTCTAATTCAGGGGCTTTGTTGCTTTTGTTTTTGTTTTTTTCTCCACTGAAAAGTTATACTTGTAATCATTTGTAAGAAGTAGCTGTGTTCTTGCTAAAAGATAGAAGGTGGTCACAGAGCCCCTGGAGTATAGTAAAGGTGAGTGTGCTGTATGGAGTGGTGAACAGGTGCTGGTGTCTATATGGATTGCAAAGTCATGCCTTTAGCTCTGAAGTGGCTTTTCAGAGCTATGAGAGTCCATGCTCCTGCAGCTCTGGGAAGCAGCCTGTTGTACCAGCTGGGGTGGAGTAATTTGAACTGCTTTTGCTGACTCATTTGTCTTTCTAGTTGGATGTGGAGACCTGGCAGCAGGAGCAACCTGTGGTATTGCATACCTGGACCAAGGAATCCACTCACAACTATGAAAATAACTGCCATGAAGTGTCTGTCTTTGTTAGCCCAGGGGCAACTTATTTTGAGGTGGAATTTGATGAGAGGTGTGAGACTGAGAAAAGGTGAGACTCATGAGTTACTTTCTCAAACAATAGTGGGTCAGAAACAAGCAAAGGAAGTAATGGGGACTGTGTCTTCACAGGTATGATTATTTGGAATTTACTGACTCTAGAGGTGGGAAGACACGCTATGACACCAAAGTTGGGACTTATAAATGGCCCAAGGTGAGTGGCATTCGCAGAAGGAAGTGAATACCCCCTTTGGTAGTTTTTCCCCTTTGTTAGTCCTTGGGACAATAGAACTATCAGTCTTGACCAGTGGAACCAGGAAAAGGGGCCCAGAATCTAGTTTTTCTTGATCTCTGGGCAGGAGGTTGGGAGCAGAAGCCTACATAATCATGGTCACTGGCTGGGACAGTTGCAGACATCAGCAGCCAGTTTCTCCTTATTTTGCTTCTTTGTGAATGCAGTTATGAATTTTGGGGCTTAGTTGTATCCTTGTACATTTCTCCTTAGCTTAGACTTCTGGAAATAGAGACCCCTTCTTAAATGTTTTAAATTTCAAGTTGCTTGCTGACAACTGAGTTAGCCCTCTGCCATCTCTTTGACCACATGACTTCGTTTGTCTCTAGAAAGTGACCTTTAAGGATGGCCCTCGGCTGCAGTTCCTCTTTCATTCTGACAGCAGTAACAATGAGTGGGGCTACAAGTTCACTGTCACTGCCTATGGTCTGCCTGATGTTGCTGTGTCTTGGGGCTTGGACTTGCAACTCCTTGTCTCCCGACTGATGGGGCGCCTTGCTTCCCAGTGCATGGCACTCAAGTCAGTGCATCGTAAGTCCACAGCCCTGTCTCCTTCTTTCTTCAGAACCACATTGAAGAGCAAGGTGGGACTCTTATAAGTGGTCCTCACATAGTGATGGAGTAAGGTATTGACAACATTGCCTGTCAGTTTCCACTACGCACTTGATACCTTTGTTTGGAGGGTTCTTAACTTAGGGTCTAGCTCTCATCACAGAGGGTGCCACTCAGTCCTCTGTCTATGGAGGACAAGTGGATGAGAAGCCAGGTTCTAGCAAGCAATCTGATTTTTATTTTATAAATAGATTGAGGTATACTCCAACCAGAGAGCAGAGATATAGGATCAAACAACTGCATGCCATGTAAGTGGATATTTCTGTCGTCTGCAGATACAGAGGTAATGGCTATGTCTTAAAATAATTTAAGATTGTTATTAAACTCATCAAAGATTTGGAATAAGTCTTTCTGTTTTCAAGCCTGGTGATGCACACCTTAAATCCCAGCACTCAGGAGGTAGAGACAGGAGGATATCTGTGGGTCTGAGGTCAGCCTGGTCTACATAGCAAATTCCAGGACATATCAGTCTCAAAAAATCATTTTCTATTTTGGTATCTTTTTAATCTTGAGTTTTTTCCATTGTAAAAGTAAAATGTCACAGAAAAATGATATATTGGAAAACAAAACAAACAAACCCAAACCAGTAGAAACCTCTCCCTCCTCACCCCTGAAGATGACTATGCTCAGTACCTTTATGCCTTCCTAGACTGTGCTTCTGTGTTTAACTATAGGATGTTTAATTGTGTTGTGTGAAAACAACCGTGTAAATGGTGAGCGCTTTTCTAAGATTAGTATTCCTACCTGGCCCCAGCAGGCCTGGGGGGTGGTTCACACCACATTTTCCACCTATGAAGCATACATGTCTCTGTGGCGCTCTCTCCCGGTGCTAAGCCTTGGTGTATGCTGATGAGGTGGCTCAATTCCACTCTCAGAAGTGTAGGTGAATTTCTTCCAATTTTTTTTTTAATGTTCTTTGTCAGCTCACAGTTTTTTGTATTAAATTAAAAATAGAACTCTCATGAGCTGCACTTTCTCTACAGAGTTAGGCAGTAACCTGGCAATATCACAGGCAAAGCTGACTGCGGTCCTGAACTCTCCATTGTGGAAACCTGTCTTCAGGCATCAGATTTGCCCAGAGTTGGAATTAGAAGCAAGCTGGCCCACTCACCCACACCAGGATGGGAAGGAGGTATTTACTCTTCTGACACTGTTCTGTTTGGGTGGGGCTTTGTGCCTTGTATCCACTGCCTTACATTATAAGCCTCTGTGGGACTGCCAGCTCCTTGAGGCTGAAGCTGACATTGTTATTTTTGTCCTAACTATACAACAGGGACCTAAATACAGTGTGTGTCTGGAAGTGTGGAATGAAAGACTGTCGAGATACAGTTGGTACTCAGAGAATCTCTCTTGCTGTCCCCTCACAGACGGAGGCTGTGCTTCTAGTGCCTGCAGACCCACACTTGAAATGACTGCTGTCTCCTGTCCTCTACTGAACAGTAGCACTTAGTTTAGGCGTATCATATTTTTTTAAATGGAGCAAGTTTGTCCTCTGCCTCTACTCGTTTCCCATTCTTCTCTTTTCTTTCCTTTTCTCCTCTCTCTCTCCCTCCCAAGTTACCCCATGGTTTATCCAAACCCAGTGGCTCTTCCTCTTCTAGTACCCATGCTCCCTTCCGTTAAATCTGCTGTCCTTCAGGCTCTGTCCTCCTGTCCATAGTGGGTCAGTGTCTTTTCTCACTATCTGATCTTGCTTTGTTGTCCTTTTTCCCTCCTTCTCTAAAGATCAGCTGTACTCAGGCTTCCTTCTCTGTTCCATAGTCCTCCAAGACTTCATCTTTTTCGTCCTTGACTACTGTCCCACGTGCGGGAATAATCCCACAATCCCTCTGGCACTTTCTTTTCCAGACTCTGGACTTCTCTTATGGATTTCCATTTCTACACCCTGCCTCCAAAGTGTGAAACTAGAGTGTCTCCCAGCAATGTTCAGTGGTCATTATTTGTCCAGCCCCCAACCATTGCTCCATAACCTTCACTACTGCCCTGTTCTTGCCCTTCCTCTGCAGTCAGCTACGAGCCCTGTAGACTCTTCCTCAGGATGTTCATCTCTGCTCTTCCCTCTGTCCCCATCTTTATCCAAGCCCTCTCTTTGCACCTGCATTATTATATCAGGAAATACCAAGGATTTTTTTGTTTTGTTTTTATTTTTAATCACTGCATTATCTTGTCATTCCACTACCAAGCACCATTAATGGCTCCCCATTGCTCACAGGGTGAAGTCTAAACTCCTCAGTGTGACAGTCAAGGCTCTCTACAGTCTCCTTTCACCTTACCTATCTGACTCTAGTTCCCACCACTCCCCAGCTGAGACTTCAGGCCAGGTCAGTCTCCCCACTGACTCTTAACCTCTGCAAATGGTTGTGTCTCAGGGCCAAAGCATCCCTTCCTTCAGTGTCCATCCCTAAGCCTGTGTTCTTCAGGAGCTTCTCTGAGTTACTTTGACTTCCAGGAGCCCTGTGAGTTCTCAGCACTGGGTACCCCTCTCGGTATTTGGCACTGGGTGAGCTTTTGCTTTAAGGTAGTGCTAGTTTGGATGCTCTTAGGTTTTATTTGTGTTTACTTTTTAAACCTGTATCTGTCTGGTCTCCCAAATAGATTTAAGCTTCCTGAGAGCATGCACACGTTTTTACTTCTGCTTTGTCCTAGTAGGTGCTCATTGGATTTTTTTTTCCAAATGAATGTGTTAAATGTGATGGATTCTCTCTTGTTCCTAGGTCAAGAACGTCCCTGATGATCCCTGCCGCCATTTTCTCCTTGATTTTGCCCAGTCAGAGCCTGCTCAGAACTTCTGTGGGCCATATTCAGAACTTTTCAAAGGATTCATACAGGCATGTAGAAAACAGGCCCCAAAGACAGATATAGTTGCTGGTTCCACTATTGATCAAGCTGTGAACGCCACCTTTGCCGCTCTGGTGTATCGCACTCCAGATTTATATGAGAAGCTGCAAAAATATGGTAACTCATATTACAGGGAATATGTTTGATCTGAAGGCTAATTACTAAGGTTTAAGAAGGCCCATCTAAGTGAGGATCTAGAAATATTTAAAGATATTAGACCATATCTGTAACTAATCTTGTCAGTTCTACTTTGCCAGTTAAGGGATTAGTGGTTAATTTATAACTAGCTCTTAGCAGCTTACAGTATGTATCATGTATCCTTGATCTGCAAAATCAGCAGGTACTTTATCCAGAATTCCCATTGAAAAGTGCCAGGAAATTTAATTGTAAGAAAACATAGCTTATTGCCCCCAGCTCCAGCATGCTCAGACAACCTTTCTGCACTTCTTTTTCTCATTGTCCACAGTGAGGGTGGGTCTCTGCATCTTTATATTCAAACCTTACAGAAAGCTGAGGTTTGGGTTTCCTGAGCACTCTGGCAGGGTACAAAAGCAGGAGCAGATGCTTCTGTATTGGAGCAGGGGACTGGCTCCTGCCCTTATCCTGTGCCGTGATCACTGGCACCTGTGTGCCTCAGTCCTTTAGCTCTCACTTCAGTTCCTCTTTGCCAGAGTAACTCAGTTACTTCTCAAATCTTATGTACTTTTAAAAAGCTACTCAAATAAAACTATGTTAAGCCACAGCTGGTACATGGAGGTGTATATATATATATATATATCTTCACTGATATATATATGGGTATATATATATAATGGGTAAGGGTCATCTGCATGGTTTTGGAAAAGAAATTCTATGTGTTTTTGTAGTCAAATTACAGTAAGGAAGCTGAACCATCTTTGTTACTCAAGGAACTTTTTATTAGAGGGATGAAGACCCCAAAAGCTAAACACAGATGTTGAGACAGAGGAGTTCACATCATAAATCTACTTCATATGTGTTTGCAATAGGAAACGCTTGCTCAAGGAAGGAAACAAGAAGTACCTTGGTGTACATGGGTTATTTCTAGAATACCTTTCCTAGTTGTTGTTTTGGTTTTGAGACGCTAGGGGTCAAGCACAGGCCCTAGTAATGCTGGGCAGTCACTCTGCTACTGAGCTATACCCCTAGCCTGCCTTACAGTTTGAAAGGGGCAAGCTTTGTCTTAGTTCTTTCTACCACTGTCTTTTTTTCTTTTAAAGACAGGCTCTCACTCCATAGTCCTGACTGGCCTGAAACTTTTATAGACCAGGCTGGCCTCAGACTCACAGAGATCTACCTGCCCCTGGAGTTATTACCATTCCTGGTCCTCGGCTGTTGTCTTTATGATACATATATCATACCGAGGAACCATTCAAGAGTTCTGCAGACCTGAACTCCATTGAAAATGGTCTTTGTAACTGTTTTCCTATTGCTGTCTACAAACTGGGTTATTACTACTCTTTTAAGTTGCCTTAATTCCATGATATCATGCTGTGACCTCTTTTGAGTCAGGAAAACAGCATGACAGCCAAGAGCATATTTGTTTTTTTCCCAGCCTTACACTCCCACTGCCTGATGTAGAGCCTGCTTCACCCTATTGCAGGATATTAGCTTTTGGTTCTGATGAGGAGAAGGAGCAGACTTAAGAGATTTTTCTTAATTGGGAGGAGAGTGTGTTGTCCTAATTAGAAAAATTATATCCATTCTTATAGATGATTTCAAAGTAAAGGAAAATTAAAGTAATATGAACTATAATCTCTGAGAAAATGTTTATTTTTCTGCATATCTACCTGGCCTTAAATATATCCATGTGTATATGTATTTACCCATCCATGTTTTAAAGGTAGTCTTTTTAAAAGTTAGAACATTTTGTTTCATAATCTGCTTCCCATGTCGGAGTGTTGTTTTGTTCACTCTTGTCTAAGCTGGCTGGCTACCTGAGAAAGCCTCCATCTCCCCTCGAATGCTGAAGTCAAGGTGCTCATGTAGCCATACCCACTTTTTACATTTTTATGGCCATCCAAAGTTCCTAGGCTAGTGTAATATGTGCTTTTACCCACTGAGCCATCTGCCCAGTCCCCTGGCAAAGACTTTTGGTTGTTTTGTTTCGTTTTTTGAGACAGGGTGTCTCTGTGTAGCCATAGCTGTTCTGAACTCCCTCTGTAGACCAGGCTGGCCTTGAACTCTCAGAGATCTGCCTGCCTCTGTCTCTTGGGTGCTGGGATTAAAGGTATGTGCCACCACCACTCAGCTGAGATTTCTAAATTTAATTTTAATTTCAAAGTTTTTTTTTTTAACTTTTGGTATTCTTTGTCTTATTTTTCTACATTTTGTATGCTTATTACTACTGCTGTTTCAGAAACTATTAGTTTGGGTGAGAATAGATTGAAATGGCGCAGAGGATGCAGTAGGCATTGTGCCTTTCCTCTTTTGCCATCCCTAGTATGTGTGAGGGGAGGGGAGGGGCTTCAGAAGCTCAATGTGCAGTAGCACATGTGCCAGCCGAATGTAATCCCTTCCTTTCTTCTTTCCCTAGTACACAGCGGCGGCAAGATAGCCCTGCCTGAGGAGTTCTCCCAGGTATATTCCCTGGCAGATGGAATTCGAATATGGATGGTAAGACTTTCCTTCCCATGAAGTTGGATCATGCCTGAGATTTCCCCACTGTGATAAACTAAACTTCAGAGTAGTTTAGTTTGATTCACATGGATAGATTCAAATGTAGAGTCCTTGGATTATAATTTGATAAGTGTTGAAAATGCTGAGTAACGCTTTATAACTCTAAAGGCCTGAAGGCACTCAGTATAGCAGCCAGAGCCTGTTTCAGGAGAGCAAAGGCAGTAACATGGAAGAACCAAATGTCTTTTGGTTGGTTGTGTGTGTTTTCTTGTGTGTGTGTGTGTGTGTGTGTGTGTGTGTGTGTGTGTGTGCTTGTGTGTGTGTGTGTATGTGTGCATGTGTGCATGTGTGTTGTGTGTTTGAGACAGGGACTCCAGTAGCCCTGGATGCCTCAAATTTCCTATATACCTGAGGCTGGCATTGAACTTCTAATCCTTCTGCCTGCCACTACTCTCGTGTTTCTAGAAGAAACAAAGCACTTCTAATTAAATGGACAGGCAAAGAGTGTCTGAGAAAGTCAGCTGCCACAGACAGTCCTGTTTGAGTGCTGACTACATATGCTGTAGATTGTACCTGTGATTGGCCTAAGACTGCTGACAGCTGGACAAGATGCTGTTGCTCTCTTTTTTTGAGACTCTAGGCATCCATCAGAGATGCACTCGTGTGTGTGTGTGTGTGTGTGTGTGTGTGTGTGTGTGTGTGTGTGTGTGTGTGTGTGTGTGTGACACCCCTTGCTGGGGCTGGTCCTTAATACCCTTCTCTGGAAAGGAGCATCACTTGGGTGTGTCTTTGTATTCAGGGAGGAATAGAGTTCAGATTTTTGTCTGACCTTTGTAGCAAACTAGATATGGGATCCTAGAAAAACCCCATTTTTCTAGATCTCCACTTTTTTTGTCTATACTTTTGGCTTTAAAGAAAGGCCTCTCTGACATCAGTGTTCTAGTTATTGATTTAGTTGAGGGGTTCTGGGGATTAGGCAAAGGACCTCACACCTGTAGGAGGAGTACTCTGTCATTGAGCTCTGGGTCTCCAGTCCACCATTTTTAAAATAATGAACTCACAGATACAGATTTCTTTCAGATACTATATCGTGTGGAAGGTTTCCTTTACTTCAAAGTCTCCTAGGACAGACAAAAACAGCTCAGACCTTTGTCTATGTTGGGTGGTTGCTAGGATGTCCTCCACTGTCTCAGCACCATGTGCCTTTGAAGTAGTTTTCCATGGCTGCACTTCCTACTCTGTCTGACAGCTTAATTGTGTGGCTCCTGTCATCTCCCCAGTTAGAGATGAAGCAGAAGTCCTTGGTGAGCCTGGGGAATGATTCAGAAGAAAAACGTGGTTTGGAAGCTGCAGAGGTGAACCCAGAGAACCTGGGTGAGTGTACCAATAACAGCTACCATGGCTGGGCCATTGGGTTTCCTTTCTGACTTTGGGAGCAGGCGCTCCACCTTCCAGGTTATCTTAATTGAGCTTTGTTAGCCCAGGGAAGTCAGAAAGGAAGTGGAGCAGATGCCAGAGACACGTTATTGTTCACCCACATGTTTCAAGTGGAGCATCTTTGTAATGGCTTCTCTTTTAGGAAATATTAAGTGCTTTTTAAGCTATATCTTGTTATGTTTTTTAAATGTATGCACATTGACTAGCCATGGAAATGAAAAAATGTTAATTTTTAAAATGCTATCATGGTTGTGATTCTTTTAAAGATTGTTTTAAAGTATGGGTGCATCCGCATGTGGGTATGTGTACAAATGCAGTGCCCATGGCATGTGTCAGGGCCTCTGGAACTAGAGTTACAGGAAGTTGTAAGCTGCCTGATGTGCATTTGAAAGTCAAATTCTGGTCCTCTGCAAGAACAGTGTTCACTCTTAACCACTGAGCCATCCCTCTAGCCTGGTTGTACTATTCTTTAAAACCCTAGTGTTATAAAATATTTACAGGAAAATGTGCAATGCCTGGAAGCTGCCTTGGAAACCATTGGGGAGAAGAGAGTAGGGGACCAGGTTGGCAGTGAGTTGATAAATACTGAGGCTGAGGCCTGGGCATGTGGCAGCTCCTTCTACTGCACTATCTCTGTGTGTTAGAAACGATCATTCCTATAAAACTTTTGAAAGAGCACTATACTCATGGCAAAATCCTGATTTGTACATTAAGAGAAGACCTGACTCTTAAGATAAGGTTGAGTTCTGTCAGTAGATGTACATGTTACAGCATTTATGAAGGCTTTTCTTGCCATAAATCATGAAGTTTTCTCCAAAAGTAGATTGTAAATTTAACTTTGACTTTTTCTTGTTTCATGTAGCAAAAGAATGCATTCAAAAAAGTCTCTTATTACTGAAATTTTTGCCCATGAGCAAAAGTTCAAAAGAAAACTGTGACAAGTTGGTGTCTGTTGATGAAACTGATCGTCTCCAACCACTTGATAGACGCCAGAGGACAAGCTCTGTGGTGGAAGAACATTTCCAGGGTTCAGCATCCCCTACAGAAGCAGCCACCCCAGCTGCAGATGACAAGAGCCCCGGCTTGGAGATGCAGCCGAAGCTACTGCCCAGCAGTGGCCCCTCTGCTGCGGAAGTGTCCACAGCTGAAGAGCTCTCGTCACCATCCACACCCACCCGGCGGCCTCCCTTCACCCGAGGGCGACTCCGGCTGCTCTCCTTCAGATCCATGGAGGAGACCAGGCCAGTTCCCACAGTCAAGGAGAAATACCCGGTGCTGAAGGATGTCATGGACTTCATTAAAGACCAGTCACTCTCACATGAGAGGTGAGCCAGTCACTTCCTCTCAGCACTTTCCCTTTTCAAGTCATAGGTACCCAGTCTAGCCAAAGGCTCGAAGTTCATGATTAACATGAGTAAATAAGAGGTAGGGGAAAGAGTATAAACAAAATATAGTATATAAAACTTTTTAAATAAAAAAATTAAATAAAATGACCCAGTAATGGTACATCCAGACTTGTTTTAGAATATTTAAGATAAAAAACAAACAAACAAAAAAACTTGGGTTTTTTTTCTCCTTGAAGAAATATAAGATTGATGCACAGTGGATGTGTTTTCATACACTCAGTTGGCATAGGGCTCACTCAGCATGAAGAGCTCTGGGTTTGATTCCTGCACTAGGTTAAAGTGCTGTAGGTGGTGTGGGAGGGACAAGAGTCAGAGTACATGAGATCCTGTCTCCTGAAAAATGTAGCCGGGCATCTCGGCATACACTTTGGGAATAAAATGAAGGCCGATCCCTGTCAGTTTCTGGACACTTTACTGTATATAATATAAATCTCAGTAATGTTTGCATGGATTTTTTAAAAACAGAAATATTTCTTATTTTCCTTTCTTTGTTTCTTTTCTCTTCCTCCTTTTCTTCCTTTTTCTTCATTTCATTTTCTGGATTTTTGAGACAAATCTTACTCTGACCAGGAACTTTCAGCAATCCTCCTGCCTCAATTTCCTGAGTATTGATATTATGGGCATAAACCACCACACCTGGCTTAAAAAGACACTACCAATCAATTCTCTTTTTTTCATATTTTAAGAAATTTAGGATTTAATATTTTCTGACAAAATTATTTGTCCATAGGCCTATATCAAATGAGGAATTCCTACCCTAAGAATTAAAAACTTTGCCTCCTTAGGAGAAGTAAAGATACAAAAGTTCCTTTTAAACTATTTATTAAACGAACAAACTGTTAGGCTTCTGTGCAGTTGGTGTGCACTGGTGTGTGATGCTTCAAGTGTTAACTACATGGATGCTCCCACCCCACAACAGGACTCACTTTTTGGGTCATGTGGCTTCAGACTGTGGGGGAGTGGCTGTGCTCTGGGCATCCCTGACTAAACTCTGTCTCCAGTGTCGTGAAGGTTCTTTCTTTGCGGAAAGCCCAAGCACAGAGCATCCTTGAAGTCCTGAGGATAATTCAGTATTGCACAGAGTCCCTTGGGCAGCCTCACTGCTTCCACCCGCCGTATATACTTTTCCTACTGGAACTTCTGACCTGCCAGAAAGACTTTACAAAGTAAGTACAAATGACAGATATGACAGAAAAGCAGAGGCCATTTTATAAAAATCTTAGTTGGTGTCTATATTGATAACTCCAAAATTGCCATATATAATGCAAATTTATACTTTTGTTAACATGTTCTCTCATCTCAAAGAATGGGTTATATCTTTTTGTAAAAAACAAACTGTGATTGCTACTCTTGTCCTTTATGTGTTTCTCATGCACCCATGAGTCATAAGGCTTCTAGAAGCCAAGTGCTAAGTGCTGTGCTCATTTACAGTGGTGCCTGTGACCTCTCAGGGGCTTCCAACCTTCACACAACAGACGCTTTGTTTCTGCTATGCCAGCACCTTCCTAACAAATGTGATGAGACAGACAAGGCCTCTTTCTAATGGAGCCTTATATTCTCTTGAAAAGCAAGTGACATTCAAACTAATCAAGCCTTTGACAGTGATATAGTATGTAGTGATTCTGTGTACAATGACACAGTTTAGGTGGTCAAGGCAAGTAGACTAAGGAAATGGCATGTACGCTAAGAGATGAATGAGTTGCTGAGATTAGTCAAGATGCCAAGGGCAGAAGGAACTCTTGCTGGGGAATCAGGCCATGGGACAGAGCAAAAGAATATGACTGCATGAGTTGGGGAAGTGGGTGAGCCAAATCAGTGTGAGGCAGGACCCTACCACCAAGGTGTTTGCATGCTATGCTAAGTTGCAGGTGGGAAACACTGGGAGAGTTCGAAGCCCAGAAGGAGTAGTACAATAGGTTTAAGTTTATAAAAGATGCCTCTGGCTACTCTGTGGGAAAGTGGGAAAATCAGAAAAGTGTTAGGAGGTCGTTGGTGTGATACAGGCAAGAGAGGATGGCTTTGACCAGGCAGAAGTGTAAGAGATAGAGAAAAAGGGAACTCAGTCAGAAGATGGATGAAAGATATTGGAAGCATGGGGAAAGAACTCTTAGGATTTTGGTTGGAGCAGCTGTGTTGGATAGCTTAGGATTTTGCTGAGAGGAAGACTATGAAAGACACAGATAAGGACGTTTTACAGTTTGTTCTGGCCATATGTTTGAACTATTTTTTTAATTTTTATTTTATGTGTATGAGTGTTTCATCTGTATGTATGTTCATGTGCCACCCCTGCCCCGCCCCCATCCCAACCTCCATTTGCATGTCTCGTACCTGTAGAGGTCAGAATCAGAATCTCCTGGAAAAGACCCCTAGAACTGGAGAAAGACTCCATGTGCGTGCTGGAAATTGAACCTGTGTTGTCTAGAAGAGCATGCTTTCTTTTATTGTTATTATTTGGTTTTGAGACAGGATTTCTCTGGGTATCCCTGGATGTCCTGGAACTCACTGTGTAGATCAGGTGTGAAGATACAAGAGCACAGTGCTGGTTGAAATGAGTCAGCCAAGGCCAGGGAAGTGCTGGAGCAGGAAAAAGCAGGGCAGTCCAGCAGTCAGTACAGATAAATGTTGCCTGGCTAATGCAGTGCCTCAATGATGAGGGATTCCTTTGTGATTATTCTGTTTTTAAAAATAAGAGGTGAGGGTTGGGGATTTAGCTCAGTGGTAAGGCCCTGGGTTGGTCCCCAGCTCTGAAAAAAAAAAAAAAAAAAAAAAAAAAGAGGTGAGCAGATTCATCAATGAAATGAGGTAGAGAAGAAGCTAGTGACCATTTCAGGAAAGGCAGGAAGGCTTTAAATAGAGGTGAAAATGGAGAAAGCCAGACTGCTAAGTTGCTTGTCAATGTCAGATGCTTTTTAAAGAATTATATTTGTAAGCTGGGTATGGTAGAATCTCCTATGTTCCTAGTACTCTGGAGGCAAAAGTAGGATTGTTCTGTGCTCGAGACTAGCATGGGCAACATAGTAAGTTCAAAGTGAACCTGGAGACTTTGTTAAACTCCTCCCCACCCCCACCCCACCCCCCAAAAAATGATGGGCTAGAGAGTTGGCTTGTATGTTAAGAGCACTTGTTCTTGCACAGGACATGAGTGAGTTCAGTTTCTAGTACCCACATGGTGGCTCATGGCTGTAACTCCAGGTACAAACATGTTACACATGCATACATGTAGGTAAAATACTCATACACATAAAATTTAAAAAAAATTTATATATATATATATATATATATATATATAAATTTTTTTTTTGAGACAGAGTCTCTCCTTCGTCCTTGCTGTCCTGGAACTTGCTATGTAGACCAGGCTAGCCTTGAACTCACAAGAGATCTCTTACCTCTGTCTCTGGATTGCTGGGATTAAAGGTGTGTGCCATGGTGCCCAGCCTAAAACGTAGCATTTTTAAAGAGAAAGAAGAAGACCTGACAGTTATGAATTTAAAGTAACATTAGTCAGTGTGATTGTGTGATGTTCCTTCCACCTACATTCAGCTGTTTTGGAATAATATAAGACTCCTTATGCAAGAGGAATTCCTCATAGGAAGAGAAAGAGGCCAGGGAGCTAGTGGTTGCTAATATGGCAGTATGATGGTAGACTGTGGAGTCCAAGCTGAGAAGACAGCAGAGAGAGAACATGCTGGCAGTAGTTGGTGGCTCACTGGGTTGGGCTCACTAGGTCTGAAAAAGGCTGATGGAACTCCACAGCAGAGCAGGAGAAAAGAGTGTAGGTAGAGTAGCTTGTTCTGAAGTCAGTCTGCACATGATTAAGGTTAAAGAAGTTTAAGGAAATTGAAGTGAGAATCCTTGGCAGTGAAAAGGATAAAGAATAGAGAGAAAAAGAAATGGAGGCATCATTCCCATGGATGCTGAAGTTACTTAGGTGCCTAGGATCAAGGTGTGAAAAGCCAGTAAACCAAGCACGTGGAATGCATAGGCAGGTGGATGTCTGTGCGTTCTAGGCCATCAAGTTCCAAGACTATACAGAGAGACACCCCCGCCCCCCCACATACTTCTCAAAAAAAAAGGAAAAGTTTAATACTAAACTCATCAATAAAGAAAGAACGGTTTGGCGGCCATGTGTGGAGAAAGCTAACTGAGGTAACTTATGGAAGGCATGTGGTGCACATAGCACAACACACTCAGGTAGTAGGGGTGGGTGCTTTGTTAAACAGATGAGATGAGTAGTCAGCTCTGTACTTCTGCTGGACTGCTCTCTTGACGCAACTGGACTCCAATGTCACTGTCCCTGTTTTCCCCAAGTCGCTCAGCTGCCTTCTTTTGGTTGTTTTGTGTAAGAAATAGACATCAATAAGTCGAAGCTGATGGTGTCTTCTGTTTCTAGTTACTTTGGACACTTGGAAGGCTGTGGCGCTGATCTACACAAAGAAATCCGAGACACTTACTACCAACTTGTTCTGTTTTTGGTCAAAGCAATCAAAGGATTTAGTAGCATAAATGACAGGTACTGAATTGCCTTTTTATTTCTTGAGGAAAAAATTGTAAAATGTTTATTATAAATGAAATATATATTTGAAGTTGAAAATCCAAAACACCCACAAAATTGAGCACAAGTAATTCACTGACACTGTTTTCTTCAGTGTCTGGTGTATTACATGCAGATTAAAACTTAGTACAAAGCAGAGTCTCGTCTCCTCTGTCGTAAGTCATTCAGACAAACTTTAAATCCAATGACTCTTCTGTAATGCATAACCTTGGCTAATCATGTGCAACTCTAATGTTGCCGTCATCAGCAGGTGACTTAGCTGCCTCCTCCCTCACTGTCAGATGCCACTGGTGTCAGATTCATTTTTCACCTTTCAGAGTTGTTCTTGGTTTTTTTGTTTGTTTTGTAAGCTTTGAAGGACGTTTATGTAGAATCCTCTCTTACAAATTAGTACCAAAATATGCGGTCAACTTACACTGTCCCTATTGTCAGTATGCAGCTTAGGTAACTGTCACCTGTGTGGTCTCTTTAGGTCTCTGCTCCCTGCTTTATCTTGTGTTCAGACAGCCCTGCTTCATCTTTTGGATATGGGCTGGGAACCCAGTGATCTTGCCTTCTTTGTTGACATTCAGTTACCAGATCTCCTCATGAACATGTCTCAAGAAAATATCAGCGTCCATGACAGTGTGATCAGGTAAGCACAGCTCTACCTGCCATTCCTAGAGTTGGGGCAACGGATGGGATCAGCAGCTAGTCAGTAACAGATCCTGGCTTTGCCACAGGAGAGCTAGACAACCTCACAAGTTATACAAACTCCCATGCTTCTATTTCTTCATCTTTAGAACCACCTCTGAAACCTGTGGAGAATGCATAAGAGAGTCTAGGATAGCACCTGGTATAGAGTGTGACTGGGTAAATTGGCAGCTATGGTGTTTTGAACTTGGAAAATGAGTGTTGCCTTCAATTTGGGGGCAGCTAATATCCTGTGGAATTGGGAATCCTTTTTTAAAATACCTGTTGTATGCCGTTAGCTACTATGGTGTCCTGAGCATTGTAAGGACTTAGGTTATAATAAAAAATAGTATATAATACTATTCTGGCAGGGGAGACATTATAATCAAGAAAGTGATTTTTCCCAGGGTGAGGCTTAACTATGACCCTTGGGATATGCTGACCCCTGCTATTTCCCCAAACATGGGAAAATTGACTGTAAAATTTTTGATAGTGAAGGACTTTGTTACACCCTCCCTTACATTAAAAGAAAATGGTATGCAAAGTCTTTTTTCTTAATAATTTTTGGTCTTTTCTAAAATGAAGTTGGGAGTCTATTGAGACAATATTTTAATATAGATTTAAACATGGGTATTGTGAGATTGGGGCTTAAGAAAGGGAGGTATTATGTGCCTCTGAGTAGATGTGGGCTTCTCAAGAGAGAGGTGCTTAATTCCACTTGTGACCTACATGTATGTCTACCTACTCAAGATCACTTACCATCCTTTACTCTGTGGAGAGGAGAGAGGAGCAGACAAGTAGGTGTTAAAGGAGAATTGGGACATAGTGAATGAGACAGCACTCACCTGTTTTCACTGTCAGAAGAGATGTTCTGGGAAGAGGGGGTCAATTAAAGCTGTTTCCTTGGGCCATCAAGGTAGCAGGGCAGATAAACCTGTCTCTAGCAGTTGACCTTCCATCAGAGGGCAGACAAGGAAGACAGAGCACTGATTACAGCTGGTTTAGCTGTCAGCCCAGTGCTTTAAGTCTTGTCTGTGCCAGCATGACACAGTCCTGGATGAGAGAGGGGTCCCATACCCTTTACACCAATTTCTCAAACTAGCTCAAAGCTACATGTGTAAGAGCAGGCCTAAGATCATTTAGTCAGAATGCATGGATGAATGTTTGTTTTGCATTTGCTATTTAGCAATCTATTTGTATTTAAAGTTTTAAGGATTTATTATTTTTATTTATATGTGTATTTCTGTGTTGGTGCCACAGAAATATTTCTATATATGGGTGCCATAAGAAGCCAGAAGAGGATGTCCCATCTCCTGGAACTAAAGTAGTGGTCGTGAGCCACCTAAGTGGGTGTTTGTACTGAGCTTATTCCCTTGAAGAGCAGCGGTTACTCTTAACCACTGAGCTGTTTCTCCAGCCCATGTTCAAATTTTCTCTGCAGAAGCAAACTATAAACTGGAACTATGAAATTTATAACTTTATAAGAGAAGAGCCCATGAAATTATCCACCTAAACCTTTGATTTGAAATGAGGAATCAGGAGCAGGGCCAGGTACAGTCCCTGTGTTCCTGTCCCTTTGTGGATTGGTTCCAAGGCGTCACTAATACAAATGAGATGCCTCAGGTCCTCAATACCATACACCCACCCTCTTGTATGCATTGGATCATCTCCAGAGGACTTTATGATGCCTTATGTATGTATGAGAGGGCTTGGTAGGCAGCTCTTAAACATGTTCTTTATGGATTGATGATGAAAGCATCCAGACATGTTCAATACAGCTTTCTTAAGATGTATTTTACTTTTAATTGTGTGTGTGTGTGTGTCTGTCTGTCTGTGTCTGTGTCTGTGTGGGCATGTGCTTGTGAGTGTAAGTGTCCTCAGAGACTAGAAATATTGGATCCCCCTGGAATAGGAGTAAAGAGCAGTTGTGAGCTGCTGACATGGGAACTGAACTCCAGTCCTCTGGAAGAGCACAGAGTGCTCTTGACCTCAGAGTCAGCCCCAGAAATAATTTTTTTAAAAGATATTTTTGATATGATATAGGCTGAATCCAAAGATATGGAGCCCATGTATGTGAAGGCCACTGGTGTTTCAGATTTGTTGACTATAATGTGTGAAGGTTGTATAGCAATTAGTTGGTTGGGCTGAAGTCACAGATCTCCTGACCCTTTCTTCCTGCAGATTGCATTAGGGTATTCTAACTATGTCCATATTGAATTTATTTAGAAAAAGTTGTGTCAGTTCAGGCTGACCTCAGGCATTCTATATAGTTACGAATTGTCTCGAACTTTTGATCTTTCTGCCTAGGATTATAGACTTTATGATGTTTATGACATGCTGGAGATCAAGCCCAAAGCTTCATGCTTTCTACAAACCTGAACCTTATAATAATAATAATAATAATAATTATTATTATTATTATTATTATTATTATTATTATTATTATTATTATTGGTGTCATTATTATTGTTGTCATTACTATGATTGGTGTTGAGACAAATCTCACTGTATAGCCCTTGCTGGATTGTAACTCACAGTATAGTTCAAGTTGACCTCTAACTCACAGAGATCCACTTGCATCTGCCTCCTGAGTATGTGCCACTCTTCATGGCTGATCTGTTTGCTTGTTTGTTTTTTTTGTTTTTTTGTGTTTTGAGACAGTTTTTCTGAGTTGCCCTGGCTGTCCTGGGACTCACTCTGTAGACTAGCCTGCCTTGAACTCAGATACTCCTGCTTTGCCTCCTGAGTGCTGAGGTTAAAGGCACCACCACAGCCTGACTGGCTGAACTTTTTAAAATCATCATATTTGACTGCAGTACCTGGCACATGATAAGTTTACCCTACTCAGTATAGTCTGCTTCAGAAAGGAACTTTTCTATTTTCTGAGCATAAATCATCAAATAACTGATAAATTCTGAGGCTTTGAAATGCGATTCCTGTCATTTCCAAATGCCCTGTTTATTATAAGTTATGGGGCACAGCATCTGCTAACTAGCATGTCCTTGGGTGTTGTAAGAAGCATGCTTTTCTCTCATCACGTCCTTCTTTCAGCCAGTGGAGTGAAGAAGATGAGCTCGCTGATGCCAAGCAGAACTCAGAGTGGATGGAGGAGTGTCAGGATGGCATGTTTGAGGCCTGGTATGAAAAGATAGCCCAAGAGGATCCAGAGACGCAGAGGAAAGTAAGACCTCTCGGCTGGGGCAGTCCGGGTGACTCGCTAGGCGTTTGCATGTGCTGGGCTGTGCTGGATGATGTCTCCCAGGAGGCTCTGGGGCATTGGGGACATCTGTCTGGTCTTCATCCTGATGACAGCCACCATTGTTACTCACTTTCATAGAACTAGGCCCACACCAGAGCGTCCCATAAGACTCATGTACATCATTAGATGCCAGTATATTCAGTGAGAAAAGGAATTGCTGAAGGGTTTGGACTGGCACGTTCTGGGCTGACACACCATCTTCCTGTAGGCGAGCACAATTACAATTACAAGGTTGCCAATCAGGTGAGCCTGGAAGCAGCTCTCCGCTATCATAGAAGCATTGAATGGCCCACACAGTGAAGTGTCATCTTAGGTAGCCTGTCCATCGACTTGTCTGTCACTACTACATATGTCAAGTATTTGCTACCTTGAAGCCACTAATTTTCCCCTTCTTAAGCACTTGTGTTTGCCAGTCATTCTGTTCATTATGGTACCTGTGGTGCTTAAGAGGACCATACCAACTGGCATTGGAGACTTGTCTCTTGTAAGTTAACATATAAATGAGAACATCCTGTAGTGTTCAGGTGACCTAGTAGATTCCCTCTCCTACAACAAACCATCTACTACCAAACAGTGACTTTCTGATATAGTTTCCTCATATGCAGACCCTAAAATAAACTGCCTTATAATCACCAAGTACTTTCTAGTAATCCAATAGCTTGTTCATGTAACAGTCCCTTACTATCTGTTCCAGGGAGGTAATTATTTAGCTGGCTAGTAGAATGTCTATTGACTAATTGTGTGTCTAGTTAGTTAATTAGTTAAAGATGAAGGATTTATTTGATCTGAGGAGAAGCCAGAGTATTGTTTGTTTATAGAGAGGTCCAAGCTGCCCCAAAACTTGCAATTCTGCTGCCCCAGTCTCCTGAATGCCAGAGTCATGGGGAAGCACTCTGTGCTATTTTAATGTGCCAGAGTCAGGAGTTCTCTTTTAATACATTTGTTAGTGCTGCCGTTGTCTAACAAGTACGCAAGCCAGACATCTAGACGCCATTCTTGACCATCTCTAGTAATTTGGTCACCAAGTCTTCTCACTCTGCCTGCTTTCCCTCCTGTTACAGTGTAGTCCCCACCCCTATTACTGCCATGGAACTATTTGGACAGCGACATCACAGTCAGCTGCCTTGACCCTCGTCTTGCTCCAATCAACCCCTTTTTTGCTGTGTAACCAGAGGATCTTCAGAATGCCCAAATCTATTGCCATTACCTTTCTGCTTAAAAACTCTGTTTTTAAACTCTAGCATTTTAGGCTCCTTGGATTTTACTTTTCTAACTTTTCCTGGTTATTCCCCCTTTGTACTCTAGTATGCATACTTGATTATTGCCAATTTCAGGAGCCCTGGAGCTATCTAGAGAGGTAGTTTAGTGGTTAAGAGCTCTTGCTGCTCTTCCAGAAGACCCGAGTTTGGTCCCTACAACTATCTGTAACTTTGTCTCTAAGGAACTCTGTCTCTAAGTAAGCTTCTGCAGGCACACATACACACATGTAGCATACACATACACAGACACACAGACATGCCCAGAAATAAAAATAAATATACGTCCTTTAAAAAGGCAAACAAACAAACAACTTTGTCCCTTTTCTTCTTCTTTTTTCTCTTTTCAGTGTCTTGTGCCTGCTTAGGCAAGTGCCCACAGTCAGTTGCTCTCCCGGCCGTGTCAGGCTCCCTTTTGAAGGAGCAAAGCCTCTGTAGACTTTGCTGTTCCTTCTGTTTGATGTGCCCGTCACCTTTATTCCCTAAACTACTATCTGTTTGATGTGCCCGTCACCTTTATCCCCTAAACTACTATCTGTTTGATGTGCCTGTCACCTTTATCTCCCTAAACTACTATCTGTTTGATGTGCCCGTCACCTTTATCCCCTAAACTACTATCTGTTTGATGTGCCCGTCACCTTTATCCCCTAAACTACTATCTGTTTGATGTGCCCGTCACCTTTATCCCCTAAACTTCTAATTGTTTTATGTGCCCGTCACCTTTTTCCCCCTAAACTTCAATATGTTTGATGTCCCCGTTACCTTTACTCCCCCCTAAACTACTATCTGTTTGATGTGCCCGTCACCTTTATCCCCTAAACTACTATCTGTTTGATGTGCCCGTCACCTTTATCCCCTAAACTACTATTTGTTTTATGTGCCCGTCACCTTTATTCCCCTAAACTCCTTTTTGTTTGATTTGCCCGTCACCTTTATCCCCCTAAACTACTATCAGTTTGATGTGCCCGTCACCTTTATCCCCCTAAACTACTATCTGTTTGATGTGCCCGCACCTTTATCCCCTAAACTACTATCTGTTTGATGTGCCCCCACCTTTATCCCCTAAACTACTATCTGTTTGATGTGCCCGCCACCTTTATCCCCTAAACTACTATCTGTTTGATGTGCCCGTCACCTTTACCCCCTAAACTACTATCTGTTTGATGTGCCCGTCACCTTTATCCCCTAAACTACTATCTGTTTGATGTGCCCGTCACCTTTATCCCCTAAACTACTATCTGTTTGATGTGCCTGTCACCTTTATCCCCTAAACTACTATCTGTTTGATGTGCCCGTCACCTTTATCTCCCTAAACTACTATCTGTTTGATGTGCCCGTCACCTTTATCCCCTAAACTACTATCTGTTTGATGTGCCTGTCACCTTTATCCCCTAAACTACTATCTGTTTGATGTGCCCGTCACCTTTATCCCCCTAAACTACTATCTGTTTGATGTGCCGTCACCTTTATCCCCCAAACTACTATCTGTTTGGTGTGCCCGTCACCTTTACCCCCCTACACTACTATCTGTTTGATGTGCCTGTCACCTTTATCCCCTAAACTACTATCTGTTTGATGTGCCCGTCACCTTTATCTCCCTAAACTACTATCTATTTGATGTGCCCGGCACCTTTATCCCCCTAAACTACTATCTGTTTGATGTGCCTGTCACCTTTATCCCCCCTAAACTACTATCTGTTTTTGATGTGCCCGTCACCTTTATCTCCCTAAACTACTATCTGTTTGATGTGCCCGCACCTTTATCTCCCTAAACTACTATCTGTTTGATGTGCCCGTCACCTTTTATCCCCCTAAACTACTATCTGTTTGATGTGCCCGTCACCTTTATCCCCTAAACTACTATCTGTTTGATGTGCCCGTCACCTTTATCTCCCTAAACTACTATCTGTTTGATCCCCTAAAAACTACTATCTGTTTGATGTGCCCGTCACCTTTATCCCCTAAACTACTATCTGTTTGATGTGCCCGTCACCTTTATCTCCCTAAACTACTATCTGTTTGATGTGCCCGTCACCTTTATCCCCTAAACTACTATCTGTTTGATGTGCCCGTCACCTTTATCCCCTAAACTACTATCTGTTTGATGTGCCCGTCACCTTTATCCCCTAAACTACTATCTGTTTGATGTGCCCGTCACCTTTATCCCCCTAAACTACTATCTGTTTGATGTGCCCGTCACCTTTATCCCCCTAAACTACTATCTGTTTGATGTGCCCGTCACCTTTATCCCCCTAAACTACTATCTGTTTGATGTGCCCGTCACCTTTATCTCTAATATCCCCGCCAAACTACTATCTGTTTGATTTGCCTGTCCCCTTTATCCCCTAAACTACTATCTGTTTGATGTGCCCGTCACCTTTTATCCCCTAAACTACTATCTGTTTGATGTGCCCCGTCACCTTTATCCCCCCTAAACTACTATCTGTTTGATGTGCCCGTCACCTTTATCTCCCCAAACTACTATCTGTTTGATGTGCCCGTCACCTTTATCTCCCTAAACTACTATCTGTTTGATGTGCCCGCCACCTTTTATCCCCCTAAACTACTATCTGTTTGATGTGCCTGTCACCATCCCCTAAACTACTATCTGTTTGATGTGCCCGTCACCTTTATCCTCTAAACTACTGTTTGATGTGCCCGTCACCTTTATCTCCCTAAACTACTATCTGTTTGATGTGCCTGTCACCTTTATCTCCCTAAACTACTATCTGTTTGATGTGCCCGTCACCTTTATCCCCCTAAACTACTATCTGTTTGATGTGCCTGTCACCTTTATCTCCCTAAACTACTATCTGTTTGCTCTTGGTTTTAACAGAGAAGTTGCCATCCTTGAAAAATCTCCTCTGACCCTCTCAAAATCTTTGGTAGTGGCCGCCCATCTTCGCTAGCCTCCAGAATTTGCCTGTCAAAGCATTCCCCACACTGTATGACCATCATCTGTTTGCTTGAGGGAATTCCCAAATGGAAACTTGGTTATCCAGCTTCAAATCCTAGCAAGTGGTACAAAACTTGGGAGATCTTAGGCACCTACTGAATGAATAAATTGATTAATGAGCACAATATTAAGTCTGTTGGCTAATTGTGTTTATTTCTCCTTACAGATGCACATGTTTATTGCTCGCTACTGTGATCTGTTAAATGTGGATATCTCTTGTGATGGGTGCGACGAGATTGCCCCCTGGCATCGCTACCGGTGTCTGCAGTGCAGTGACATGGACCTCTGCAAGACTTGTTTTCTGGGTAAGCCTCAGGGGATGGGATCTTATGCCCACAAGGAAGTTATTTCTGCTATCTATGATGTTGGCAATCTTTTAAACTCACTGTGCTATGTAGAGTCTCTGGTTCATTGGCAAACTTGAGTCATCTCCCTCAACTCAATGATGACCTCCAGTACTTCTGTCTGGCATCCTTCCATCTCCAGTCCTGCTGAGGAGGCAAATGATAAACTCTCAGGACCAGCTAATACACGCTTGCATAAGTTTCTAAGAAATTTTGCTTCTGAGTCATGCAGTGTTTCCAAATAGCAAACTAAACATACAAGCACAGTAAACGTGAACTATTCTTCATACACTGGACTCATGGGTGTGAGAGCAGAGCTCATCTGCTGCAGTAAGCACTGTAGGGCACTGTGTATTTAAAATCTGTCCGTAAAAGATGCAGTTCCTGTCCTAAAACACAGTCTAACAGAGAGACCTAGTGCAGCCACACGATGAATGCATGTGCTGTTGTAAATGAGCAACTCAGAGTATTTCTAGGAAACTTTGGAAATAGAGCTGCACCCTACCAGGAAGCCTTGTGGAGGAGATAGGATAAGAGTTGGTCTTTGAAGGAAGTTCAAACTGGGTGATATAACAAAACTCTGAAGATAGCATTACCATCAAGAGCAGAGCAAGCTCAGGGACAGAGGAATAAGTGCTTTCAGTGAGTTTAGCTAGATAGACACACTTGTCTGTCTAAGTGATTGACTAAGACAGACAGGGCTCAGGTTATCTGACCCTGAGATGCTAGGCTAAGGAATTTGAACTGTCTGAAGTCAGCAGGAAAGGGTTATAACTAGGAGGTTAGATGATCAAAGCTCTGCTCGGGGAAGACTGTGTCTTTCTCTTAAGATTATAGTCACAAGGGCATTCGGACCTACGTCAGGTTTACAGCACTGAGAGCAGAAGTGGCCACCTGTGAAGAGTACTGAGAGGAACTAGAGTTTCTCATTCTCTTACTCTCTGGGTCTGTTTTCACCTGTATTTCTGCAATGAGAAAGTAAGAACAGAAATTTGATCACTTCTCAGTATTCCTTAGGAGTATGCCAGTAGGTGTGTAACCTCTGTCAGAATGTGGGAGACAGCTCACAAGGTGACATGGGCCTGTTTTTCCCAAATAGCAGTCATGGTAGGAATCTGGCATGTATTCGATCTGACTGTAGAATCGGGATCAGTCAGCCAGATCACTGCCAAAAAGGTGTTTACTGAGAATATCATTGCTCTGCCCATACCTACCAGGGCATTCTGCTCTTCAAGGGAGCCCTGCCCCCTGGAGTAGTAAATGACATTTGACTGTGGTGCTGGGATCTGTTTGCTAGCACTTGGAGGGGACCCTCTACTCCATCCATCTCACATTGCTGGTTTTTTTCCAGGTGGAGTGAAGCCCGAGGGCCATGGAGATGATCATGAAATGGTCAACATGGAGTTTACCTGTGACCACTGCCAGGGTTTGATCATAGGCAGGAGAATGAATTGCAATGTATGTGATGACTTTGATCTTTGCTATGGATGCTATGCAGCAAAGAAATACTCCTATGGGTATGTCAGGTTCCCCTGCCACCACCATAACCTTTTGGGGTGTATGTCTTCTCTTAAAAGGGAGTCGTCTCACCTTTTCTGCGTCTCACCTTTTCTGCATTGCTAGGGATTGAACCCAAGACATTGCAAATGCTAGGCAAGCACTCTATTCCTGGGCTATCCTCCTAGCCTTCCTTATTTTTAAAACATTTTATTGTTATTGGGGAGGGGGAAGGCATGTGCATGCACATGTATGTGCACATGTAGAGGTCAGAAGACAGCTCTTCTCCTTTCTGTAGGTTCTGGAGATTAAACCCAGGTCACCAGGTGTGGTAAAGGCCTTTACTTACCAAGCCATCTTGTGATGGCTTCTTTACTAAAGAAAGGTTTATACTATCAAAATTGTAACATATTCATAAGAAGAGAGAGTGGTACAGTGCCCCCGGTGTCCTTGGATTCCCCAGCCAGGAAGATGATGTCACGTGTGCTTACTTCATTCCTTTCTTTTACCTTAAAGTATTTAAAGCACATTTCAAACTCAAGTCATATCTCTTCTATACCTTGTAATTCATCTTTTAAAATGATGGGCATCACCTTGCATTACCAAAGTGCAGTTAGCATGCTTTCAGAACTCTTGTCCTTGCGGTTTTCATGTGCAGACTTTAGGCTGTGATGTGCTAGTGTGATATACTGAGTATTTGTGCTCGTTCATCTCTCTGGGACAAGAGTTGATAGATTCTATTCTGTTATGCCTTTGCAGCCATTTGCCAACTCACAGCATCACAGCCCACCCAATGGTGACCATCCGGATCAGTGACCGGCAGAGGCTCATCCAGCCCTATATCCACAACTACTCCTGGCTGCTCTTCGCTGCCCTGGCTCTCTATAGTGCCCACCTGACCAGTACAGAGCACGTGGATGGGGAGCAGCTGGACCCCCAGGCCCGTGGCAACGCTGCCACCCTGCGGAGCCAATGCATGCAGCTGGTTGGGGACTGTCTGATGAAGGCCCACCAGGGCAAAGGTGACTCTTCCTTATGTGGGACCCCTTCAGCCTCTGTCTGCTGTCGGAGGCAAAGCCCAGGTGGCCTTAAAAGACCATGTTTGACTCAAAGGTCCTTCACAAGAGGGATTCAGCCTAGCCTGGAACTTAAGTTCCCGTTTCTCTTAAGTTCTGTTCCTGTCGGATAAAGTAAGTTAGTTAAAGTGCTTCCCTGATGATGTAGTAATCAGAACTCTAGAAAACTCTGTAAGTCCATGAATCTGTACTGTTTGACTTTCTTATTTTACTCAGGACTCTATGCTTTAAAAAAAAAAAAACATGAAGTATAAATCCACATGATTTGTATTCTAGACAAGAGCTGCTTCCAAATAAAATGGTGTTTCTGGGTTTGATCATGCAACGTGAATTCCAGTTCTGCGTCCCAGCATGCTAGGTGGGGCCCTTTCCCAAAATAACAAAATAAGGAGGTAATTCTGACTTTCCTGAAGGGTGTTGGTGAGAAAGTCATGTAAATGTTAAACTTTAAGTTTCCCTCAGGTGGTAGACTCACTCCTCATCCTAACTGACATCACGGGATCAGACTTACCTTAGGGAGAAAGTGGGTGATGTTTCAATCTGCCAGTGGGGATTGAAAAGTCTAGTTACCAGCCAGGCATAGTGCATGTCTTTAAGTCTTGCACTCATGCAGCACTCTTAAGTTCAAGCCCACCCTGATCTACAACAGGTTTTAGGCAAGCCAGAGGTGCATAGCGACACCCTATCTTAAAAAAACAAAACAAAAAGCCCCCAAAAACCAAAAACAACAACTTAATTGCTTAACACTATCAGAAAAATGTTTGTAACTTTGAAAACAATCCTGTTGTCTGTTGTATCTTCAGTATTTCATTGACTTCAAGTGCAGTTTCCCTTGTTGTCTGTCTGTCCCCATTTGAGGTCAGGAGTGGAATGGCTGTAGAATGCCAAGCGTGTTGCTGTGTGGTTTGTGTAACCCCTCAGCCATTTGTTTCTGTACAGTGGTTAAGGGCTTTGTGGCACTTGCTAGAGATATCCCTTGTTGGGAACATTTAACCATTTTCTTGTTTTTCCCATTCCAGGTCTTAAAGCTCTAGCTCTTCTTGGGGTATTGCCAGATGGTGACTCTACCTCAGAAAATCAAGCCCTGCCAGTCACAGTGTCCATCCAAGCATCAGAGGAGCAGCTAGAGAAGAAAACAGCCCAACCTGCTGAGGGGCCGGCAGATGCAGGCCTGTTTGTTCCCTGCAATGTAAGTAGCGTGTCGACCACGTGGTCACAGCTTGCGCTCATGGAGCCAGGCACACAAGGATGCACACCAGTAAGAGCAGAGGTTATGCAGCTTGGTTTATATTCAGTCAACAACAGAGGAGCCCAGAGTTAGCTGTTTTAATGGGTGGACGCCATAGTTGATAGGTAGGCGTATAGACAGAGAAACCGTCATAGGTCCAAGCATGATCTATGTTGGTGATACACATGTAAAGATCCTTTTGTGAATTGAAAATAAGAGTAAGTAACTAAATAAACAAATGATTGTTGTTGTAGACACTTGCCTTCAGAGCTTGAACCCATGCTGTAAATACCCCACTTTTGCTGCAGCAGCCACTGGTATTTCTCCTGAAGCCTCATCAGGGTACCAGGTCATGACAATCTCAGGCTGCTTGTCTCTCAGCTGTGGCCTACCACCATCTTTGGTACACAACATGTTAACTTGCCACAGACTGCCTTACACAAGATGGAACGCAGTCAATTCATCCAGCCAGGAGGGACAGCAGTCCTCACCCCTGTGTCTGGAAGTATCTGTATTCCTGAGCCCTAGGCATCATGTAGCAGGCTGCCCACAGCACTGTGGTTCTCTCTATCAATGTGTTCATTCATTTACACCAAAATGGACTACATATTTTAATCCACTAAAATCCAAATTATTTATTTTGATGCTCAGATTGCTCCTATGTTTGGCCAGTAGCCACTCCTACTTGGCTTTGTGTTCTCTCTCTCTCTCTCTCTCTCTCTCTCTCTCTCTCTCTCTCTCTCTCTCTCTCTCTCTCTCTCTCTCTCTGTGTGTGTGTGTGTGTGTGTGTGTGTGTGTGTGTGTACAGGTATATTCTGTAAAAGAAGGTGATAACGTGCCTGTAATACAGGGTGATGTGGGAGTTATGTTCTACCACACTTGGAAGAAACATGTAAGTGCTTTGAACATAGCACACAGTAAAATAAGTCCCATGTCAGAAGTGGACGTTGGGTATCCTGCTCTATTGCTCTCTGCCTTGTTCCTTGAGACAAGGTTTCTCACTGAACCCGAACTAATATGATCAACAAGCCCCAGCAATCCTCTTGCCTCCCTCCCTGACACCCATTGCAGACATAACACATCTGTGACCATGTTCAGCCTTTATATGAGTGCTGGGATCTGACGATTCTCATGTTTGTATACCAAGGTCTCTTACCCACTGAGGTCACAGTTCTATCCTATACTCTTAGAATGTATTTCTACATCAATAAAATACCTGCATTTGTGGCAATAGAAATAGTATCTATAGACTTGATGTAGCCTTATCTTTATAATAGCATTAAAGATAATAGCAGATATAATACTTTTCTTATTGTAAGTACAAATTGCTTTGCTTTTTCTATGTATGTATATGCTGTATGCATGTGTACATTTGCATGCGCATGTGTGTGAAAGCCGGAAGTCAACATCAGGTGTCTTCCTCTATCACTCTCCACCTTCTTTTTTCTAGGCAGGGTCTCTCATTGAACCTGAACCGGTTCAGTAACACTAGCTGGCCAGTCAGCTCCAGGGATTCTCCTGTCCCTCCTCTTCCCACACTAGGATTATAGGCACTCTCCACCACTCCTGACTTGTTAAATTGTTGCTAGATATCCAGACTTAGGCCCTCATGTTTATGTGGTGAGCACGTCATGTCACTGTGAGGTTTATTTTTTCTACCAAAAGAAAGCATGTGAAGTTTATGAAGATGATCACTGTATTGACTAGAAGAAGGGCAACAACTTCATCATTTTCCCAGAATAAGATTTGGTACAAGCCACTGCTTATGTGACCTGGCAGCTCTGACAGCCCATCAAGAGATGTGATACAAGAAGCATCATTTTAAAGTAGTGATTTACTCTTAAGAAATTAGTAATTCAGAAGATTTTTAATGTATGAAAGATTAGCTAATAATAAAATTGTATAAAGTATACAGAGTACATTGTTGTATTCATTTACATTTACCACTCTAGGGAAAGAGAGCCACAGATAAGGAAGTCAGACCCTTGGATTGCAAGCAGAAGAAAAAGGCGGGTGAAGATCTCTCCATAATGAAGGACCCTTCATGCCAGATCCAAGTTTCAGATGCACCTGCCAGTGATCACGTGCCTCCAGGACTTCCAGGTCAGGGTTAGTTATTAACTCTCCCTTCTTCCTCTGTGAGTGCACATGTTATCATATCTGCACTATTGCTTACAACTGAAGTTGTCCAACAACTCAGGTTTCTCTATCTGTTCAGCTGTGGCTGGTAACTTTGCATCATCTGTCCTTCATTTTAGCATATCTAGTTTATGTGTTTACCAATCAAGTACCTTCTCTTTGTTGGGGACCATCCTATTTCCCAGGGATGAAAGCTACCAACACAGGCAGAGAGACACATGGCCTCTACCCTACTGGAACTCACAATCCAGGAAGGTTTCAGACAGAGGTACAAATAACTGTCATTTGAGGTGGCCTATGATTCTGACCCCAGAAGAAGGGTGACAAGTGTTAGTCCTGATTGGGATCCAGAGCAGATTGATTTTGTACAAAACCATGTAAAGGGAGAGATAAAAGGGACCTTGAACGTGCCAGGATACGCAGCAGGCACTGACACTTACGCAGCACAGGCTTCTTTGTAGGTCCCAGAACCAACAAGAGGTTAGACCCACACACCGGGTGTGCAGGGGAAGAGCTCCTGTGGCACTCAGGCCCCAGCCTGCTCCATGATGGTGGTGGTAGGGTCAGAGCTGCAGTTTTACAGGTTGGGACAGTAGTGTGGGTGCTTCAAGGAGCCTAGGGAGTCAGAGTCTATCCTATTGGCTGTTCTGTAATAGAAGTGAAAGTGAGTGTATTCTGCAACATCTTCAAGGCCAGCTCTCAGAAGTAGTAGACACTCAACATCATGCCAGGTCCTCAAAGTCTACCAGAGTCAGATTCCCCTAAAGACCAGCATTCTGGTCCATAGGCCAAGTACCCCATGTTCTAGGACATTGTTAGGTACTTGAAGTATAAAAGAAGCAAAAATCAGAAGGCCAAATGATAAACAGCAAACACAATATTTAAGGGTAATCAAATGCTAGCTAGCATGTAGTTTAACAGAGAATGGGAGGTAGTAGAGGATGGCTGCCTGTTTAACTAGGGAACAGGAAGGCCTCCTTGAGAAGGCTACTGTGTAAAAGTATTCAGCAATAGAGTTTGTTATTGTTCTGATTTGAGGGTTTTTTTTTAAATTATTTTTTAAAGAATTACTTATTTTATGTGTATGAGTATACTATAGCTGTCTTCAGACACACCAGAAGAAGGTTTTGGATCTGGATCCCATTACAGATGGTTGTGAGCCACCATGTGGTTGCTGGGATTTGAACTCAGGACCTCTGGAAGAGCAGTCGGTGCTTTTATTTGCTGAGCCATCTCTCCAGCCCTGGTTTTTGTTGTCTTTTAAAGGATTATTTTTCTTTTATGTGTATGGGTGTTCTGTCTACATGTGTATCTGGGCACCAAGTGTGTGCCTGGTATAGGCATAGGCCAAAGAGGAAGTCAGGTCCCCTAAAACTGGAGTTACAGGTGATTGTGAGCCACCATGTGGATGTTGGGATCAAATCCAGATCCTCTGGAAGAACAGCTGGTGTTCTTAATCACTAAGCCAACTCTCCAGCCCCTTGTTCTCTTTGAAACTAAGTCCTGCTGTGTAGCCCAGACTGGCCTCAAACTCCTGCTTATCCATCCCATCCTGTCAAGTGCTAGGATTCCAGGGTTGGGGATTTAGCTTACTGGTCAGAGCGCTTGCCTAGCAAGCACAAGGCCCTGGGTTCAGTCCTCAATTCCGAAAAGGGAAAAAAAAAAGAAAAAGAAAAAAAGACAAAATAAGTGCTAGGATTCCAAATATGCATTACCAAGTCTGGCTTTAGCAGTGGAACATTACATTTCCAGCGTCCTTCTATAGGAGCACAGAGACAGTGTTGTGGTTTAGGTGCCTTTTACATGTGAAGAGCCCAGCAAGATCTGAAAGTGCTGTTTTCCCACACAGATGCTGAGCATCCAGACGGGTCATCCCAGGCACCCATGGAAGAGAAGGCCATCACTCCAAGCCCCGAGCAAGTGTTTGCAGAGTGTTCCCAGAAGAGGATTTTGGGATTGCTGGCAGCCATGTTACCTCCCATCAAGTCGGTAAGAGGCAGGCAGTGTTTTCTTTTGAAAGAGTGAGTGGTTAGTATACTCAAAAAAAGTAGTGTTATGGTATAAGCAGAAAAAAACTATTAACAGCTGTGTCCTGAGAGGGGAGATGACTATTAATCAAAGTTACTTTCCTCTGTGAACTTAGATTTTGCTTAAGTGTGATTGTTTGAATTCATATAATTATCTTCACTTAGATTTATTAGTTTTTCATGTTTATCTCTACATATACATATTATATTATATTACATATTACATTTTTCCTAAAGTTGAAAAATAAATTGAAAACTTATGGACACTTTATCCTTAGTTCTCCTAAAACTGAGTACCATGTTGCTACCGTATTAAAACATTTCAGGCCTGGTGGCTCATACCTATAGCCCCAGGACTTTGAGGTAGAAGTCATGAATTCAAGGCCATACTGGACTACCAAGTGAGACTTTATTTTTAAAAAGGTTTAATTAAGTTGATAATAATTTAACACTGGTAGAGTAATTTTATCTCATGCAGAGCAAATCCTAGGTACACATTTTCCCATTTATTCTTAGGATATGACTTGCAGGGTTTTGTTTGTTTGTTTTTGTTTTTTGCAAAAATCAGAATCCATTTAAGAGTGGTCTGGTTCAGAGGGCATGCTTATTTGGTCTCTAGGTTACTGACCTTACTTTGGTGTTTGTTGTAATAACTTCATTTCTTTTTTTGGTACATTCTAGAGGGTCCTCCCAACCTCCTTACTCCCAAGGTCGCCTGTTTCCATTCTTTCTGCTGGCCTCAGAAGAGGCCACCCACCCAATACCAGATCATGTTCACCCCTCCCCTTACCTCCATCCCCTTACCCTTTCCTGTCCCTCCCTCCCTCCCCTTTGTGATTGCTTTCTTCTCCCTCCCAAGTGGAACTGAGGCGTCCTCTCTTGGGCCCTTCAGCTTGTTGACTTTTTGAGTTCTGTGAACTGTATCTTGAGTATTCTGTACTTTTTTTTTTTTTTTTCTTTTTTTTTTTCTTTTTTTTTTTTTTTTTTTTTTTTTTTTTTTTTTTGGCTAATATCCACTTATTAGTGAATACATACCATGCATGTCCTTTTGGGTCTAAGTTACCTCACTCAGGATGACATTTTCTAGTTCCATCCATTTGTCCGCAAAACTCAGGATGTCCTCATTTAATAGCTGAGTATATTCCATTATGTAAATGGACCACATTTTCCGTATCCACTCTTCTGTTGTGGGACGTCTGGGTTGTTTCCAGCTTCTAGCTATCACAAGTAAGGCTGCCACGAACATAGTGGAACATGTGCCCCTGTGGCATGGAGGGGCATCTTTGGGTTATATTCCCAGGAGTGATATTTATGGGTCTTTAGGTAGGTCTATTTCCAATTTTCTGAGGAATCTCCAAATTGATTTTCAGAGTGGTTTTACCAGTTTGCAATCCCACCAGCAATGGAGGAGTGTTCCTCTTTCTCCACATTCTCACCAACATGTGTTGTCACCTGAGGTTTTGATCTTAGCCATTCTGACTAGTGTAAGGTGGAATCTCAGGGTCGTTTTGATTTGCATTTCTCTGATCACTAAGGACTTTGAACATTTCTTTAGGTGCTTCTGAGCCATTCGAGAGTCCTCTATTGTGAATTCTCAGTTTAGTTCTATACCCCATTTTTTGATTGGGTTGTTTGATCTTTTGATGGTAAGCTTTTTGAGTTCTTTAAATATTTGGATATTAGCCTTCTATTAGATGTGGGGTTAGTGAAGATTTTTTTTCCCAATCTGTAGGTTGCCGATTTGTCATATTGACTATGTCCTTTGCCTTACAGAAGCTTTCCAGTTTCATGAGGTCCCATTTATCAATTCTTGATCTTAGAGTGCCATTGGAGTTCTGTTTAGGAAATTTCTGCCTGTGCCAACTAGTTCAAGGCTCTTTCCCACTTTCTCTATTAGAGTCAATGTATTTGGTTTTATGTTGAGGTCCTTGATCCACTTGGACTTGAGCTTTGTGCATGGTGACAAATATGGATCTATTTTCATTTTTCTACATACAGACATCCAGTTAGACCAGTACCATTTATTGAAGATGCTTTCTTTTTTCCGTTATATATTTTTGGCTTCTTTGTCAAAGATCAAGTATGCGAAAGTGCATGGTTTTACTTCTGGGTCTTCAATTCTATTCCATTGATCAACCTGTCTATCTCTGTACCAATACCATGCAGTTTTAATAACTATTGCTCTGTGGTAGAGCTTGAGGTCAGGGATGGTGATTGCCCCAGCAGTTCTTTTATTGTTAAGAATTGTTTTTGTGGGGTTGGAGATTTAGCTCAGTAGTAAAGCAAGCTAAAGTGGCTAGCAAGCACAGGCCCTGGGTTTGGTCCTCAGCTCCGGGAAAAAAAAAAAAAAAAAAGAGAGAGAGAATTGTTTTCACTATTCTGGGTATTTTGCCTTTCCAGATGAACTTGAGAATTGCTCTTTCCATGTCTTTGAAGAATTGTGTTGTGATTTTGATGGGGATTGCATTGACTCTGTAGATTGCTTTTGGTAGGATGGCCATTTTTACTATGTTAATTCTGCCAATCCACGAGCATGGGAGATCTCTCCATTTTCTGAGATCTTCTTCGATTTCTTTCTTGAGAGACTTGAAGTTCTTTCACTTGTTTGGTTAGAGTTACCCCAAGATATTTTATATTACCTGTGACTGTTATGAAGGGAATTGTTTCCCTAATTTCTTTCTCAGCCTGTTTATCGTTTGGATAAAGGAAAGCTACTGATTTGAGTCAATTTTATATCCAGCCACTTTGCTGAAGTTTATCAGCTGGAGAAGTTCTCTGGTAGAATTTTGGGGTCACTTATGTATACTATCATATCGTCTGCAAAGAGCGATACCTTTAATTCTTTGCCAATTTGTATCCCCTTGATCTCTTTTTGTTGTCTTATTGTTCTAGCTAGCATTTCCAATACTATATTGAATAGATATGGGGAGAGTGGGCATCCTGTCTTGTCCCAGATTTTAGTGGAATTGTTTCAAGTATCTCTCCATTTAATTTGATATTGACTGTTGGTTTGCAATAAATTGCTTTTATTATGTTTAGGTATGGGCCTTGAATTCCTGATCTCTCCAATATTTTTTAACATGAAGGGGTGTTGTATTGTGTCAAATGCTTTTACTGCATCTAAGGAGATGATTATGTGATTTTTTTTCTTTGAGTTTGTTTATATGGTTGGTTACATTAATGGATTTTCATATATTGAACCAACTTTGCATCCCTGGGAGGAAGCCTACTTGATTGTGGTGAATGATAGTTTTAATGTATTCTTGGATTAGGTTTGTGAGAATTTTACTTAGTATTTTTGCATCGATATTCATAGGTGAGATTGGTCTGAAGTTCTCTTTCTTGGTAGGGACCTTGTGTGGTTTAGGTATCAGAGTAATGGTGGCTTCACAGAATGAATTAGGGAGTGTTCCTTCTGTTTCTATTTTATTGAACAGTTTGAGGAATATTCATATCCGGTCTTCTTTGAAGGTCTGGTAGAATTCTGAACTAAATCCATCTGGCCCTTTTTTTTTTTTTTTTTTTTTTTTTTTTTTTTTTTTTTTTTTTTTTTTTTTTTTTTTTTTTTTTTGGGAGGTTTTCAACGACTTCTTCTATTTCCTTATGGGATATGGGCCTGTTGAGAAAGTTTACCTGCTCTTGATTTAACTTTGATATGTGATATCTGTCTAGAAAACCATCCACTTCATCTAGATTTTCCAGTATAGGCTTTTTTTTTAGTAGCATCTGAAGATTTTTTTTTTAATTTCCTCATTTCTGTTGTTATGTCTCCCTTCTCATTTCTGATTTTGTTAATTTGGATACTGCCTCTGGCCCTTTAGTTAGTTTGGCTAGGGGTTTATCTATCTTGTTGATTCTCTCAAAGAACCAGCCTTTGGTTTTGCTGATTCTTTGTATTGTTCTCTTTGTTTCTATTTGGTTGATTTCAGCCTTGAGTTTGACTATTTCCTGCCTTCTACCCCTTTAGGGTGAGTTTGCTTCCTTTTGTTCTAGAGCTCTCAGGCTTGCTGCTAGTGATGATCTCTCTAGGTTCTTTACCAGGGCACTTAGTGCAATGAATTTTCCTCTTAGCACAGCTTTCATTTTGTCCCATAGGTTTGGGTATGATGTGTCAATATTTTCATTAAATTTCAGGAAGTCTTTAATTTCTTTCTGTATTTCATCTTTGACCAAATTATCATTGAGTAGAGAGTTGTTCAGTTTCCACATGCATGTGGGTTTTCTGTTGTTTTTTCTCTTATTGAAGATCAGCTTTAGACCATGGTGGTCCAATAGGGTGCATGGGATTATTTCAATCTTCTTGTATCAGTTGAAGGTGGTTTTGTGACCAATTATATAGTCGATTTTGGAGAAAGTACCATGAGGTGCTGAAAGAAGATGTATTCTTTCGTTTTAGGGTGAAATGTTCTGTAGATGTCTGTTAACTCCTTTTGGTTCATAACCTCTACTAGTTTCACTGTGTCTCTGGTTCATTTCTGTTTCAATGACCTGTTCATTGGTGAGAGTGGGGTGTTGAAGTCTCCCACTATTATTGTGTGGGGTTCAATGAGTGTTTTGAGCTTTACTAAAGTTTCTTTTATGAATGTGGCCACCCTTGCATTTGGGGCATAGATGTTCAGAATTGAGACTTTCTCTTGGTGGATTTTCCCTTTGATGAATATGAAGTGTCTTTCCTCATCACACTTGATAACTCTTGGTTGAAAGTCTGTTTTATCGGATATTAGGATGGCAACTCCAGTTTGTTTCTTGGGACCATTTGCTTGGTAGACCTTTTTCCATCCTTTTACTCTAAGATAGTGTCTGTCTTTGTTAATGAGGTGTGTTTCTTGTATGCAGCAAAATACTGGATCTTGTTTGCATATCCAGTATGTTAGCTTATGTCTTTTTATAGGTCAGTCGAATCCATTAATATTGAGAAATATTAAAGACAGATGGTTGGTTCCTGTTATATTTGTTTTTGTAGGTAGCTTTATGTGCTTGTAGTTTTCTCCTTTTGGCTTTGTTGTAAGATGCTTAATATCTTGTCCTTTTTTTTTTTTTTTTTTTTTTGGTATAAGTATCTTCCTTGTATTGGAGATTTCCTTCTAGATTCTCTGTAGGGCTGAATTGGTAGATAGATACTGTTTGAATTTGGTTTTGTCCTGGAATATTTTGGTTTCTCCATCTATGTTGATTGAGAGTTTTACTGAGTATAGTAGCCTGGGCTGGCATTTGTATCTGTTAGAATCTACACGACCTCTGAACAGGCACTGGATTCCCTGGAACTGGAGTTAGAGGCAACTGTGTGTTGCCTGATAAGGATCCTGGAAACTGAACCCCATGTTGTTCTCTGCAAGAGCAGTAAGTGCTCTTAACCACTGAGTCATCCGTCCAGCCCTGCTTTGGTAACTTTCATAATACTTATATCTTCAAAGACTCTAAGCAGCTTAGCTATGTCCTTAGTATTCTTCTTTATAATATTCTGGACTCTCCCAATGTGCATATTTTGTATGAATATTGGTATCTTCTTCTTTTTTTTTTTAATCAAGCCTCTGTCAAACTGCCCCTTTTAAGATTTGGTGAGTTATTTCATTGAAATGGTATTGAGTATATATTAATTTAGGAATAGTTGACTTCTTTAACAATACTTTTTTTTTCCATGGTTAAGAATCAGACAGGGGCTGGAGATTTGTCTCAGCAGTTAAGAGCACTGGCTGTTCTCTCAGAGGTCCTGGGTTCAATTCCCAGCAATCATAAGGTAGCTCACAACCATCTGTGGCTCACCACCTCTTCTGGTGTCTCTGAAGACATCAACAGTGAACTTACATGTAATAAATAAGTAAATCTTTTAAAGAAAAAAAAAGAAGAAAAAATCAATCAAAAAAAATTTCAAGACAGAGCTAGCAAACTATGGAAATGAGTTTCTCCAAGTTTGTTAAGCTCTGGGGAAAGGAGGTATCATTGTAACCTAAGGCTGGGTCCTCAGATCTCCGGGTCCAAGGACAATTTTAAAAACAGTTTGTTGCTGAATGATGCTCAGACTGAGAGAACTCACTGTGTGTGGGAAATGAGTCTGATGTATGATAAATGAGTCAGTCACAGTATCAGGCAAGAAACTCAGTATGGGTCCTCTTGGCACACAGACTCAGAGAATGGGTTATGAGTTCATCACAGTCCATGCAGTTCATGCCTGACAGCACAAGATACAGTCAGTTTTCCCCTTTTTGTATTTGCACTTCTGATCTTTAACATGAAACCCTGGATCCCATGACCCTTGATATAATCACTTATTTGATCAGCCTCCCATCACAGCCACCATTCTTTGACGAATCTTCTCCTCTCCCTCTTTGAACACTACACTAAGGCACCCCAACCTCAATAACTTCTCAGTAGTCTGTCTTTTTGCCAATCTCTAGGTACTCCCATTACAGGGAAACTTGCAGCCTAACCACACTAGCCCCTCTCTGCACACCTTCCGTGTTCTTCATGGACTCCAGCAGCTCTATCACCCCATTCTTAAAGGGAATGACGAGAGCTTGTGGTACTTCAGTTGCTTTGTTTTCCTCTCAAATCACACTCACTATACTGATTCACAATTAGTAAAGGTATTCTCTGATTTTCTGTGTTTTCCCCCTATGGAAAATGATAAATGGTTTAAGTGTCTAGAAATGTATATGGTTAGTTGTGTTCTAAATGGCATTTGTAATAACAAAGCATTGGAAGCCAAGTAAAATGCAGACAGTGTTTAAAGAAAAAAATTGGGCTGAGATGACTTGGTGGGTAAAGTACTTAACCATGCAAGCATGAAGACCTGAGTTTGACTCCTCAGAACCCATATAAAGCTAGATACAGTAACATATCTCTCTAAGGGGAGAGGTGAGGAAAGGAGGAGACAGAAAAATCACCCAGAAACCCATAGGTGAGCTAACCTGAGATACATAGAAACAAACAACAAAGAGACCCTATCTCAAATAAGGTAGAAGACAGAGACCAACACTGGAGGTTTTCCTTGGGCCTCTGAATGTGCTGTGGTACATGTACACACATACATTATAAACGGGGAAGGAAGGAAGGATTTCCTTTATATGTGTTACCTATAAATGTATATGGAGAAAGGTTGACAAAACTGTATGTCTAACTGTGAATAGCTGTTACTTCCTTGGTATTGGTGAGTCAGAGTGGGACCGCGATGGAAAGTCTGACTTTTATGTATTTTTTAGTTCTTTCAGAAAAGGAAGAAAAACAAATATTTTGTTTATGCTTTAGAGTAAAGGAATATTAGAAGTAGGATAAGAGGGTTGGGGATTTAGCTCAGTGGTAGAGCGCTTGCCTAGGAAGCGCAAGGCCCTGGGTTCGGTCCCCAGCTCCGAAAAAAAGAAAAGGAAAAAAAAAAAAAAAAGAAGAAGTAGGATAAGAAAGGGCTGGAGACACGGCTTAGCAGTTAAGAGTACTTGCTGCTCTTTCAGAGGAGGATTTGGTTCCTAGCACTCATGTCTAGAGGTTCAGCACCACCTGTAACTCCAGCTCCAGGGGATCCAGTGCCCTCTTCTGGGCTCCAGGGGATCCATGTGTGTGCATAAACACACATATGCACAAACTTTAAAAAATTAAATTTTAAAAAGTAGGATGATACCTGAGCATATTTATTTTATTTACAGTTGATTGTACATGTACCATTTCTGAAAGTGGAATCAGGCCAGTTGTAAAAAGTGCATGAATGGATGGCATATGTAGCTGGTATGGCTGCCTGGATTTTGTACTAAAGACATTTCTATTGTCTGTTGACAGGGTCCCACAGTCCCCCTGATAGACCTGGAGCACGTCCTCCCACTCATGTTTCAGGTTGTCATCTCCAACGCAGGCCACCTGAATGAAACCTACCATCTCACTCTGGGTCTTCTGGGACAGTTAATTATCCGTCTTCAGCCAGCAGAAGTAGATGCTGCAGTCATGAAAGTCCTTTCAGCCAAGCACAACCTGTTTGCTACTGCAGACAATGCTGTTGTGCCAGATGGCTGGAAGACCACCCACCTGCTCTTCAGCCTTGGAGCTGTCTGTCTGGACAGGTTAGCCTTGGTTTCTATGCACCCAGCATCCACTCTGCCCTCTGTGCTAGTCACTGAGAACAAGGTCTAGCTGTTGATGAGTTTTGGTACGCTGCAGTGCTGTTGTCTGAGGCTCTTCTGTGAGATGAAACTAGTCAATCGACACTTAAATAGCTGAAAGGTTCAGTGGTGCCTCCTAGTCAATTCTGATGAGATCTATTCTGGTAGATTTTTCCACAGGAAAGTAAGTATAGGCATTGGGGTTGAAAAGCATTTTCATTATAAAAATTAACATAATCATAATATGAAACTTGAAATTAAGTGAAGAAGGAAAGATGACCCTGATGTGTACCATATACATCTCTAAGCTGAGAATGTGAATGTGTCTGTGTATATACATGTGAGGATGACATTCTAGAGCAGTGGTTCTCAACCTTCCTAATGCTGTGACCCTTTAATACAGTTCCTCATGGTGTGGTAACCCTAACCATAGGATTATTTTTGTTGCTTCTTCATAACTGTAATTTTGCTGTTATGAAACAAAGTAAATATCTATATTTTCTGGTGGTTTTAGGCTTTGGTGTTGCCCATCCCACAAGTTGAGAATCACTGTTTTAGAGACATATTTGAGAACATAGTTGTAAATTGAGTTTGTGGACTAAGTTTATATGTAAAGATTTTGATTTGGCTGTTGCTTTTTGACTTATTTTCATGTGAAAAGCATCATTCTGGTAGTTTTTAAAGCTAAGTAATGGATGGCTCTTTGCATGAGTCTGACTCTGCCTGGGATAGTAAGCTGTGATGTGTGTGAGGATGTAGCCTTGCACACTGCCACCTAACATTGGCGCTCTTGCCTTCCAGCCGAGTGGGCTTGGACTGGGCCTGCTCCATGGCAGAGATCCTGCGGTCACTCAACAATGCCCCATTGTGGAGAGATGTCATTGCCACCTTCACAGACCACTGCATCAAGCAGCTGCCATTCCAACTGAAACACACCAACATCTTCACCCTGCTGGTGCTTGTCGGCTTCCCCCAGGTATAGCATCTGAAGGCCTGTTTGCCCAAGTCTCTATAGCATACGCACACACAGACACACACATGTCTGAAATTGGCTTTAGATTTTTTTTTAGTTACATGATTTGCTTTTATAGTCTTGGTGTATTTTCAGAATTGTGCAATTGTTAGACTTGCACTGTCAACAGTTTGACATTTAATTTATTTTACTACATCTGAATAGTAGGTAACTGTAGAACACTCAGTTACAAAGAACTCAAGAGACTGTTTTCTTTCATTCTGGCACTCGTATTGACCTTACTCATTTTGTATGCCTCAGCTGATTGGAATGAGGAGCTGTAAAGCTATAGCAGGCACCTAAACTAATTTTATGCCAGGTCTGGACCAGATCCTATAGACTTAGGGATGAGAAGCCCTTACCCTGTGTGCTTGTTGAAGAGCAAGCAAAAGGAACTGGGCTTGTGCCTAACTAAGTGCCTCTCCCTGCATCGATGCTCCAGGTCCTCTGCGTGGGAACCCGCTGTGTTTATATGGATAATGCCAATGAACCCCATAATGTGATCATCTTGAAGCACTTCACAGAGAAGAACAGAGCTGTGATTGTCGACGTCAAAACCAGGAAAAGGAAAACAGGTCCTAAGCATAATTGTGTCTTCTAAGAATGGAAGTAATGGTTTAATCCTTGCATGCTCTAAAGCCAGTGGAAATGCCTGAGTTCTTGCTGCTGCATGTGATTTTTAAATTTTTTAAAAGTACAGTTATTCATTTGTGTGTGCTTATGTGCTTACGTATACATATGGAGGTCAGAGGACAACTTGTGGGAGTCAGTTCTCTCATTGTTCCAACTGAGGCTCTAGAGCTGGAACTCAGGTTATCAGTTGGTGGCAAATGCCTTTATCCACTGAGTTCTCTCACCAGCTCATATCTTTACAATTAAAGTGCATTTCTTATGCAGAGTGTGGTGGCACATGTCTGTAATCTCAGCACTGAGGCAGGAAGATCACACATTCAAGATCTGCCTAATAGTAAGTTTGAGACTAGTCTGGGTTGCATAATGAGCCTGTCTCGGAATAAAAAGTAAAATAATTAATAAGCATAATATACATATAAATTGATTTCTTGTAGATACTATACAGTTGGGGTCTTCTGTGTAAACCCAGTGTGACAACCCTGACTTCCCAGTGTGACAGCCTGACTTCCCAGTGTGACAGCCCTGACTTCCCAGTGTGACAGCCTGACTTCCCAGTGTGACAGCCTGACTTCCCAGTGTGACAGCCCTCACTTCCCAGCCTGACTTCCCAGTGTGACAGCCCTGACTTCCCAGTGTGACAGCCCTGACTTCCCAGTGTGACAGCCTGACTTCCCAGTGTGACAGCCTGACTTCCCAGTGTGACAGCCTGACTTCCCATTGTGACAACCCTGAATTCCCAGTGTGACAGCCCTGACTTCCCAGTGTGACAGCCTGACTTCCCAGTGTGACAGCCCTGACTTCCCAGTGTGACAGCCCTGACTTCCCAGTGTGACAGCCCTGACTTCCCAGTGTGACAACCCTGACTTCCCAGTGTGACAGCCTGACTTCCCAGTGTGACAGCCCTCACTTCCCAGTGTGACAGCCCTGACTTCCCAGTGTGACAGCCTGACTTCCCAGTGTGACAGCCTGACTTCCCAGTGTGACAGCCTGAATTCTCATTGTGACAACCCTGAATTCCCAGTGTGACAGCCCTGACTTCCCCGTGTGACAGCCTGACTTCCCAGTGTGACAGCCCTGACTTCCAGTGTGACAGCCTGACTTCCCAGTGTGACAGCCCTGACTTCCCAGTGTGACAACCCTGACTTCCCAGTGTGACAGCCCTCACTTCCCAGTGTGACAGCCCTCACTTCCCAGTGTGACAGCCCTGAATTCTCAGTGTGACAACCCTGACTTCCCAGTGTGACAACCCTGACTTTCCCGGTGTGCAGGCCTGACTTCCCAGTGTGACAGCCTGACTTCCCAGTGTGACAGCCTGACTTCCCAGTGTGACAGCCTGACTTCCCAGTGTGACAGCCCTGACTTCCCAGTGTGACAGCCCTGACTTCCCAGTGTGACAGCCTGACTTCCCAGTGTGACAGCCCTGACTTCCCAGTGTGACAGCCCTGACTTCCCAGTGACAGCCTGACTTCCCAGTGTGACAGCCCCTGACTTCCCAGTGTGACAACCCTGCTTCCCCAGTGTGACAGCCTGACTTCCAGTGTGACAGCCTGACTTCCCAGTGTGACAGCCTGACTTCCCAGTGTGACAGCCCTGACTTCCCAGTGTAAGAGCCTGACTTCCCAGTGTGACAGCCCTGACTTTCCAGTGTGAGAGCCTGACTTCCCAGTGTGACAGCCCTGACTTCCCAGTGTGACAGCCTGACTTCCCAGTGTGACAACCCTGACTTCCCAGTGTGACAGCCTGACTTCCCAATGTGACGGCCCAGCTTTCTGGTGCTTATCCAGGCAGTCTGTGGTTGACTGAGTTGAAGTCTGTTGCCTCCTTGTGTATTTTCCATTTTTCTCATTTGTTCTTAGTTCTTTTTCCTCTCTGGCCTTCTTTGGATTGATTTCTCTTATGTGCTAAAGACTCACCTCACATCTGCGGTTGGCGCCAACTGTAACCTGTGCTGTGGTGCCAGCAGAGGCAGCACTTCGGAGCCACCCTGATGTTTGCTCTGCTCCCCTAGGAATGGCTGTCTTCAGATGTTAGTTCACTTTGCAATTGTGTCAAAATACTGCATTTGCGCCCCGTTTCTGCCTCACGGATCATACTATTGTAGTCATTCTCTTTATTCTACATGATGGAAATCTCATCGCACATAATGTCAACTTTTAAATATGAGTTATTTTCAGAGATATTTTAAAGTTAAAACAATGTCTATTTTATTCAATTACACATTTACTATTTCTGCTGTTCTTCATTCCTTTTTGTAGATTCAAATTTCCATTTAGAATAATTTTCTCTGGTTTGAAACACTTCCCTTAGCACTACTTGCAGTCCATGTCTTCTGCTACAAGAATCTGTCTGGAGAATGTTTGTTCTTACCTTGTTGATGTTTTTGAGACAGTGTAGCTCTGTCGGTCTTTCTCTCCCGAGCGCTGCAGCTACAGGTGCGCACTCCCACTCCCAGCCTTGGCTTTTTCTTTGGAAGATTGTTTTACTGTGGCTGGAGAGATGGTGCAGCAGCTAAGAGCACATATTGCTCATGCAGAGGATCCAAGTTTGATTACAGCGCCCATATCTAGTAGCTCATAACCACCTGTAATTCCAGCTCCAGAAGATGTCTCCACTGGCACTGTACTTACATGTGCAAACCATCACACTGGCTCACATGTGTACACATAATTTAAATTAAAATCTTTATGAAACATAATTTTTCTGGATGAAGAAATTGTAAGCTGAGGTATTTGGGGATTTGTTGTTGTTATGCTGATCGTGCGTGTGTGTGTGTGTGTGTGTGTGCATGTGTAGATCTCACATAGCACAGGCTGCCTTGAATTAACTGTATAACTGAGGATGACTTTGACTTTAGACATGTCATCCTTCTGCCTCTCAAGTGCTGGGATTACAGGCATGCACCACCACACCTAGTTAGTGCATGCTGGAGACCAAGATGAATGAATGCTTGGGAGCATTGTAATAGTAGACACCATAGGCATTTAAGCAACTCCTTCATGTAACTTGCTTGTGTCTTCGAAACCTACTGAGACCCAATCTTGTATATACCACTTCATTTGACAATGGATTGCAGTTATGCATGTCTCTGTTATGGCTTTGTGGGTCAGATAATACCAAGCTTGTGATGGTGGCTCAGGTCACAAGGTAATTTGATGGCCCATTGTCAGATAGATGTTCAGTTTCCACTAAGGCCCAATACTAGGCTAAGAGCTGTCTGTCAAAGGGAGAATAATTGTCTTCAGATTATGGCATTGCTCCAAAATCCCAGAGTCTCTAATGTGATTCACCTACAGGGAGCCTGCCAAAGCTTCAAACAGCATCCCTATCTGCCACTGACATCTCAAGTGCCTGACACCTCAGGGATGCTGGTTTATGTAGTCCAAGTGGTACAGCACCCTACACAGCAGCTGAACCTATTGAAGACCTTCTCCTCCTGTTCCAGGACCCACTCAAAGCTAGCAGCTTTCTGAGTCACTTGGTAAATGGGCCTGAATAACAGCCAAGTGAGGAATGTGCTGTCTCCAGAATCCAAATAGGCCCACTAAACATTGTGCTTCATTCTTGGTGGTGGGAGGGGCCAGGTGCAGTCCTTCACCATAGAAAGACTATCTCTGCATAGTCCACACATCTGGATTCCTAAGAATTTCACTGAAGTAGAAAGCCCTTGAGTTTTAATTAGATTTATTTGACATCCTCTGATATGTATGTGTGTTATAATAAGTTAAATGGTTGCTACCTCCTGCTCGCTTGGTCCAACCAACATAATGTCATCAGTATAGTGAACCAATGTGATATTTTGTGGGAGAGACAGATGATCAAGGTCCTTTCAAACTAAATCATGACACAGGGCAGGAGAGTTGATACAGGCAAAACTATAAAGGTATACTGCTGGCATTGCCAACTGAAGGCAAGTTGCTTCTGATGTTTTTTATGGACAAGTACCAGGAAAAAGACATTTGCTAGATATACAGTGTACCAGAAGATGTGTTAATCAGCTGAAGTAAAGATACCACCGCTGGTAGAGCAGCTGTAATTGACGTCACTACCTGACTGAGCTTTAGATAGTCAACTCTCACTCTCCACGATCCATCTGCCTTCTGCACTGGCCAGATAGGAGAGTTAAAGGGAGGTGTGGTGGGAACCACATCCCTTGCATCCTTCAAGTCCTTGATGGTGGCACTGATTTCTGAAATTCCTCCAGGGATATAAGACTGTTTCTGGTTCACTGTCTTCTCTGGCAGTGGCAACTCTAAAGGCTGCCATGTAGCCTTTTCAACGACAGTAGCCCTCACACTAAAGTCAGGGAACCAATGTGAGGATTCTGTCAGCTTCTAAGTATAACTTTCCCAATTATACATTCTGGGACTGGGGAAATGACCACAGGATGAGTTTGGTGACCCACTGGATACACTGTGAGCCAGACTTCAGCCAGAACTCCATTAATTTCTTGACCTCCATAAGCATCTACTTTAAGGGCCACAGTGTTTCATGGGATCTCCCAGAATCAGCATCAATTTGGAACCAGTGTTCAATGGGCCCTGGAAAGTTGGATTGTTTCCTTTTCCCTGGCATAGGTTTCTCTGGGAAGGACTGGAGAAAGGCTAAAACTCTTATTAGATATTTTACCAAGGTTCTTCATTCAAGGGGTTCTGGGTCTACAAACTGGCTTGTCTGGAAATTGATTTATGGGCTGAGATTCCACAATCTCTTTTTGCCACAATCCAGTGTAGCCCTTATTTAATTTATTTGCGATATTTTTCCTCTTTGATCAAACAAAAATGTAATAGTCCTTTTTTTAATCTATTTCATGCCTAGAAACACCATGATTGACTAGCCAGTACTAGAGATCCATGAGTTATGACACCATCAAAATCACTTCGCCTGTGCTGCCCATTACCTTGCCTTTAGCAATCAGTGCTGCCACCTGGCTCTTGCTAGTTGGAGACCCAGTTAGACCCATTGCATCTAATTCATCCAACTAAACAACAGAGTCTCCAACACTAAGGTCTGGCACAAGGAGAACAACAACAAAACTCTTAAATGTTCTGTTGCCCCTCTTACCATTTTACATCTTACAGGATTAGTGAAGGGCATGTCTTCTGGGACTTTCCATTGTGGGAGGTTAGGTTTTATATGTACTACTCTAGCATTGCAATTTCCCTGAGCCTTAAAATTCTCTCATTAACACCAAGCCAAGGGATAGCAGGCATCTCAACTCCTTCTTAGTAGGTCATCGTTTGACAAGTGTTTCAGCCGACCATTAATACAAACTTTAGACACTTTTTTTTTGTCCAGGCATCCATATTAAACCTTGAATCTCCACTCAGAGGGCCCATATCAATAAACCCAGCCTGGTCCAGTTTTATATACTTTCCATTATCCTACAATCCATTCCCACACACATTCCCCAGACTTCTGCTCAAGTGAATTAGGAAACTCTTTGCAGTCTTAGTGGCGTAGCACACCTCCTCACTGACTGCACTGTCTACCTCCCCTCTAGGAGCCTGCTTTGCCTTAAATCTGGTCTAGAGGCAACTATTGGTGGGACCTGAGGGACCCAGTTTGCCTGGCCTGGCATCTTTTACAGAGATCACTTCTAGTTTAGCAGATAATGAAGGATTAATTTCCTCAGTGAAAGGCGGAAAGGGCAGTATTTCAGGGGTAGAAGTACATCTGCTGAAGGTAGAGAGACCACTTTCTCAGGAGAGACAAAGCCTTCTGAGGGTTCGAAGTTCTCAACCTCAGTGGGTTTCCCTACCCCTGCTACAGGATTCTATTCCTTACCAGTTAATGCCTGACTTGAACTGCCAACACCCTATCTGGCTAGGACTTGAATTTTTGTTGCAATTTAGCCAGTCTTATAATGAGGGCTTCAGTTTGATTTCCTACAACTTATGTTCTGTGGCTACTGGAGAGAAGAGTCTCTTCTAGGGCACACTTAGAAACCTGTAGACTGTTCATGTCCATCTTGGCCCAGCCAGTTTCATCACTGAGTTCACTGCTCTTCCCATATTCTCGATGCTAGGAGTCAGCTAATCTTATCGTAGAGCTCGTTATTCTCCTTGGTCAGAGGTGCTAGGGGCAACCAGCCAGCGGCATTGGCCCCTTGTTTCCCAGATTGTCCAAAGTGTTATATACCAAGACACCAAATCCTAACTGACGAATCAGGATAATCGAATGAATTTGTCTCCTTAAGTGTGTAAAATATAAGCTCCCTAGAAAGGCTTTGGTAACTATAGGTGTTGGCAAATTGGGAAAGCCTATTCTAGATACTTAAAATTTTTCATCCTTATATTTCTGTTGCTCTAGAACTACTTCTGGTACCAAAATCTGCATTAGTCAGGGTTCTTTAGGGGAACAGTATGTATGGGATTTATGAGATTTATGTGAATGACTTACAGGCCGTGGTCCAGCTAGCCCAACTATGGCTCTCTATCACCAGAAGGCCCAAGCACCTAATAGCTGTTCAGTCCATGAGGCTGGATGTCTCGTCTGATCTTCAGTATATGCCAGAATTCCAAAGAAGCAAGCTCTAATGCCATTGGAGGAATTGACTTGCCTGTGAGAGTGAATGCAAGCAGGCAAAGACAGCTTCTCTCTTCCATGTCCTTTCTGTAGGCTGCCAGCAGAAGGTGTGGCCCAGATTAAAGGTGGATCTTCCCACCTCAAATGATTTAATTGAGAAAACAAAAATCCCTCACAGGTGGACCTAGCCACTTGGGTTTTAGTTAGTCCTAGATGTAGTCGACAACCAAGAGCAGTCATCACAACACTTGCAGCAATAACTTGCTTGTCCATAGTAATAAGAATTTTGCACTGTTACTTGTCCTTGGTTTCTTCATGGGCAAGTGTCCGTGTACCACTTTGTGTTCATCTGCAAACTGGGCATAAATATAGTGGGGACCTAAGCTGCGAGGCTCGTTTCTGCAGTCCTTGCTGTAGTGAGGCCTGTGGAGAAATCCAGCTGCAAGGGCACTAACAGTGTCCTTTATGCCTTTCTTTTCCCTTGTGACATGATGCTTCAGTGAAGGACTACCAGCTGGTCCAGAAGGGAGGAGGACAAGAGTGTGGCACCTCTCAGGCCCAGCTGAGCCAGTACTCCCAGCACTTTGCCTTTATTGCCAGTCACCTTCTGCAAACCAGCATGGACAGCCATTGTCCTGAGGCAGTAGAAGCAACCTGGGTCTTGTCCCTGGCTCTCAAAGGTTTATATAAAACACTAAAGGTGAGCCTCTTCCATTTGCACAAACCAACCTATCGGCAGGGGATTAACAAGGAGGAAATGTCATCTGACTTGGATGAATAGCTAACAATGGGTTGTTTTGAGAAATGCTTGTACAAGGATTGCTTTAAGGAGGAAATAGAACTTTCCCAGTGGTTTGAGTTTCAGTTTTTCCAATATTGATTCATGGACTTAACCACAGTTGGCTTCATGGAGATATAATCCTGTCAGGGGAGAAGAAAACTGGACTGAAAGGTTTGTCACTTCCCAACTAACGGGAGTTCCTGTGGGTCATTATAGGAATGCAGGGAAGAATAAAGGGTGCTGGCATCCCATGGACCTTCAAGGGATAGGTGTGGCCATTGGGCTGGGAGGAAATAGCTAGATTAGAGTTAGATGCTATTTGAGGTGGATGGAAGCCATGACCCATGATACCTTTTAGATCCTTAGTGGACTGGAGGGTAGGAAGGCTCTTTCCAAGAGATGCATTTGCATTTGCTTGCTTGCAGGGTCATCTTCCTCACAGAGCTGTCCTTAAAAGGATCCCAGCTGAAGTGTTTTTGCCCCTTGACACTGAAGTGGTCAGTGGTAGCTCTGGTAGGGAAGTCATTGTGGGGACTCAGGCACACCAGAGACTTGTCTGCTTGGCTCTGCAGCCCTGGGCACCCTGAGCTGTAGTTGTCAGTATTACCATACTGTTTCACTGTTTCTATTCCAGTAAACAAGGAGAAAGTACGGACGTTTTAAATCCTCATTCAGTTTTGTTTTGTTTGGGGTTTTTGTTTTGTTTTTAAAAAACAGGGAGTGATTACGTAGTTTGTCTAGGTTATAACTTACACTGTGAACGGGCTAGCCTCAGACTCAGAGTTCTGCCCGCCTCTAACTCCCAAATGCTAAGGTGAAAGTGTGCACGGCCATGAGTGTTCATTTACTCAGTCTGTTGATATTCGTTGAGCACCAAGAAACAAGTGGAACTGGGTGTTCAGTGGTGAGCTCTCGTGAGGCTCAGGGGAGGACCTACCTGCAAGGAAGACAGCTCTGCATCAGAAAGCCTTTCCAAAGGGGGAAATAGAGGTGGCAGATACAAAGTTACCTTTGGGTAATATGGACAGAAAGGATAGCAGGTTTCAGACCTTGAAGTGAACCAGTCATTGATAGTCCCAGAGCAGAAGGACCTCCAGGTCTAAGATAGTGCAGCCTAGGGGATGAAGCCAAAGAAGCAGACAGGAGCTTTATAGGACCCTGTCAGCCATGATTAGGGCTCAGAGTTTAGCCTCAAGAGTTTGGGGGAAGTAAAGAGAGGGAAAGTGACAGTAAATAGATTTCAAGAGTGCTCAATGAAAGAACACCAAGTAAATAAGGAACAATGGCTCATGGTTAACATTCGGAGTGCTTTCTTACTGACTGGCATTTCTGTTGGAAGGTCAGTTGGGCCACTAGGTGAGACTGGGCTCTGGGAAATGCTGGCACCCTGTCCAACCTTAACCTTCACTTCAATCACTCTCTTGGTTTGGCAGACTCACGGTTTTGAAGAGACCCATGCCACCTTCCTCCACACTGATCTGCTAAAGCTGCTGGTGAAGAAGTGCAGCAAAGGGACTGGCTTCAGCAAGACCTGGCTCCTCCGGGACCTAGAGGTAAGGAGGAGGGCTCTCTGTAGACCTGAAGCAGAGCTCGCTTGTCCCAACCAGTTCCACCCTGTGTACTCTGTTCTGTGCAGCTTTGAAACCCAGCCTTGATTCTGTCTTTCTGAATCAGGGATCCTGACACCTGTCCTCCCCTGCCAGGAAAATGAATTGGGTGTTTGTTCAAAGAACCTTGGAGAAATATTTTGTGGAAACACATAATTGGCCATTATATCATAATAATAAAATGTGCTTTTGAATTACTAGTTCCCTCCAAGGTTCCTTTGGCTAAAATCAGTTTGTAAATACAACCACACTCATGTTTATCTTTGTAGGATTTCAATCTATAATTTCACTTGATTGTTACTCCTCTGAGGCCTTAGATGTTTCTTAGTGGAATTCTTGTAGTTCCCAGAGGCTTTCAAGGTCAAGTACAAGAGAAGCTGTGCTACCAGGGTACAATGTATCCCCCACCCTCACTTCCACAGATGCCTGCATTTGAAGAATCAGCTCTGAGTTTGCTTACATCTAAGGGAAATGTGCTAAAACACATTAATGAGTAACTGGGATCTTAGAAAATCCTTTTTAAATTTTATTTTTATTTTATACGTATGGGTGTTTTGCCTACAAACATGTCAGCAACACTTGCATGGCTGGTGCCCCATAGATGCCGGAAGAGAACATAAGTTGCCCTGGAGTTCAGTTACAGATGGTTGTGAGCTGCCATGTGGGTTTTGGGAATTGAACTCAAGTCCTCTGGAAAAGCATCCAGTGCTCTTTGTAACTGCTGAGCTGTATCTGTAGCTATTATGACTGCTCTTTTTAATGGCTATGTATAAGACTAAAATGTGTTTTACAAGGTTTTTGCCACTATTATTGCTTCATTGGCAGTATTTTGAATAGCATTTTTTATGTATTTTGTCATTTCTAAAAGGTAGGTTAGTAGGTCAAAGCATATAAACATTTTTTAAAGAATTATTTAAATACAATGTCTCTGGCTTCAGATACACCAGAAGAGAGCATCAAACTCCATTACAGATGGTTGTGAGCCCCCATGTGGTTGCTGGGAATTGAACTCAGGACTCTGGAAAAGCATTCAATGCTCTGAACTGCTGAGCCATTTCCCTGATAGAAACATTTTAAATAGCTTAATAGTTACATTTCTCTAAAACAAGTTGGAAAAGAATAATAACCACTTGGGCTATCAAGAAAAGTTAATATACATAAGAGCTTTCATAGTTTCTGTTAGCATTTCCTGTTATATGTTCAATTGAACATGCCTTCATGTTCTTTACTAATCACATACTCATGCCCTGTGTACTCTAATAAACCTCATATATCCTTAAGTAATCAAAGACCTCTGTCATCTTCCCACTCACTCAACACTCGTCTCCCCACTTTGCTCGACTGTGTAGATTCTGTCCATCATGCTGTATTCATCAAAAAAGGAGATCAACACTCTGACTGAACATGGAGACCTGGAGCTGGATGAACGAGGGGACCAAGAAGAAGAACTGGACCGGCCAGTTAGTAGCCCTGGAGAAGCGGAACAGAAGAAGCTAGACCCTCTTGAAAGCTTGGATGAACCCACCAGAATATGCTTCTTGGTATGTTCACTGGCCTTCATGTGTGTAGAGCACAGGCATCGAAGGAGTGGGTTCTCTTTGGCTCAGGCTATGCTTCATCCTCAATATAACTAAGGAATGCAGAGGTAGCTCAGTGGTTAAGTACTTGCTGGTTTTCCAGAAGAACCAGGTTGGATTCCCAGCACCCAAATGGGAACTTACAACTGTCTGTTAACTCCAGTTCCAGAGGACCTCACATGTCTTCTGGCCTCTATGGGTACTAGGCTGTACATTGGTACATGCATTGGTACATGTCAAACATGCAGGTAAAACATCTCTTCACATAAATGAAGTTTTAAAACTTTTTAACTACTCAATTTGATGTCCTGAAAACTCATTTCCTATTTAGTCTATTGTATACAGAAAAGATCTAGAACAGTAGTAGAGCCATATCATTGTAGTGGCTTTCAGGTTAATTTATTTTATGTACATGGTATATGTCTGTGAGTTTATATGTTCCACATGCAGGCAGGAGCCTGTAGCAGGTCAAAAAAGCCAGCAAATCCCCTGAAACTGGAGTTACAGGTTGTTCAGAGCCACTTTGTGGGTGCTGGCAATTGAACCCAGGTCCTCTGCAAGAGCAATAAGTATTTTTAACTACTGAGCGATTTCTCTAGCTCCCAAAGTGGCTTTAAATAGTACTGCACATTTTATAGTTCATATCACAGTACTCAAAACTTGAAATGCTTTTAAAAAGTACCTCCGTGTTGTTCTTCACCTATAACCTGGGTAACCTGAAAAGGTGTTTAGTCACTTTGGAGTGCATATTGGTTATGTCTTAAAGAACATGTGCATATCTGTCTTTTGCCTTCTTTCGTGCCTCCAGATGGCTCATGATGCCCTCAATGCCCCTCTGCACATTCTCCGGGCCATATATGAACTGCAGATGAAAAAGACCGATTCTTTCTTCCTGGAGGTTCAGAAGAGGTAAAGACCACTGAGATGCACCTAAGTGTTCCAAGTGAGAATGGGGAACCCTCACGTGCTGCCAGGGGATCTGGAGAGAGGTCCTGATAGGCTAGGCAGCCAAGGGACTGACCTGGACAGAGTTCCTCCTGATGCCCCAGGAAAGGCAGCCATGCCACTTTGCCTGGAATATCTCTAATAAGAGTTTGACAGTTTCCTTTGAGAATGTCGTGTATGCGCTCTTACAGATACAGACTTCGGGATATATCTCATGCCATCCAGTGAGCCGATGTCATAGAGCAGAGCAGGTGCTGGGGCTCGAGAGTGATTTTGGCTCCAGTGTTTGCATCAGTATAAATTATTTTTGTGACTTTTCCGCAGGAATGATTATATAATCAGCAGTATAACCTTCTCTTGGCCAGGAAGTTTGGAGAGGGCTCCAGAATCCATCTCCTGAATTTGTATAGAACTTTACATATCTACTACCCAGTCTCCTCTTCTCTCTCCAAGGCCTGGCTTGGATATCTCTCTTCCCACACGCACATCTTTTCCTTCTACCCTGCCCTCCCTCCCTTTTTGCAGTGTTAGGTCTCAGACCCAGAGCCTTGTACATGCTAAGCTACTTCCCTAGCCTTTAGCCTCTTATTCTAATGTGTAATAAATGTCAATGAGTTTCCTTCACATTCCTATTTTACCCTGTGAATTACCTAAATCCTGTGTGAGATGGAGCAGAGACCATGAGAGGACAGCAGTCAGGGTACAGCCTAAGTTACCGTAACTGTAACCACGGAAGGACCTCAAACTGAAGCACATAGAATGTGTGCTTCTCTCACATAACTATCCAGAGGCAGACAGAAAGGGAAAACTGGGAAGACAGCCCGCTTGATAAAGTGTGTGTCGTGCAAGCATTAGGATCTGTACCCATGTAAAGCTAGGCCTGGCAGGACTCGTCTATAACTCTAGTAACGGGGATGTGGGGATAGAGAAATGGATTCCTGAAGCTTGCTAGTTAGCCAGTCTAACTAACTCAGGGAGCTCCAGATTCAGGTAGAGACTCTGTTAGCTTCCCATACACAAATCCCCACATAAAGAAAGGTGAATAGGCCAGAGAACTCGTCTCAGTTAAGAACACATGTTGGCTCATGAAGGACCTGGGTTTGATTCTCAGCATCCACGTGGCAGTGTGCAACCACCTTTAACACTCGTTCTGGGGGATCTAGTACCTTCTTTCGAGGTGTGCTTTGGGCCAGGCCTGCATGGGATGCACAGGCGTAAAAACACACAAAAGGTAACTTTTGAAAAATAAAGGTAAAGAGGAGAGTGGCTCCACGGGGACAGTTTACATCTCTGCCATGAGGATGTGCTTGGACGTCTATGTGTATGCAGGAATGGATGCATGCAAAGTACAACAAGTAGTGATGTAATTACGGGGGTAACAGTGAGAGGATAGCCCTGGGCACCTTTCTAACAAGTGCAGTGCATTTTAAGCTCTTGTCTCCTCCACTTTCTGTGCCTATCACTGGGCTCCCCTTCAGGTTTGATGGGGATGAGCTCACCACAGATGAGAGGATTCGCTCCTTGGCGCAGAGGTGGCAGCCCAGTAGGAGTCTGAGGCTGGAGGAGCAGAGTGCCAAAGCTGTGGACACAGACATGATCATTTTGCCATGTTTGGTATGTCACCTGTCTTGGGATCAAAGTGTACTCTTCTGCCCCCCTGTAGTGAGAACATGGGACCTCTGTACAACGGTCTTGTTTTTGCAGTCCCGGCCTGCACGCTCTGACCAAGCCACTTCTGAATCGAACCCTGTGACCCAGAAACTGATTTCCAGCACAGAGAGCGAGCTGCAGCAGAGCTACGCCAAGCAGCGCCGGAGCAAGAGTGCTGCTCTCCTGCACAAGGAGCTGAACTGCAAGAGCAAGAGGGCTGTCCGGGACTACCTCTTCCGTGTGAACGAGGCCACAGCAGTCCTATATGCTCGCCATGTGCTCGCCTCCCTGCTGGCTGAGTGGCCAGGGCACGTGCCAGTGAGTGAGGACATCCTGGAGCTCAGTGGCCCTGCACATATGACCTACATTTTGGATATGTTCATGCAGCTGGAAGAGAAGCACCAGTGGGAGAAGGTAGCTAAGCTCTGTTCAGCCCAGGCTCCTCTCTGCCCCTTTCCATCTCCCTGGCCCTGGGGTGCTTGAATGGTACAGCCTGTGACAGGTATGAATGCGGCAGATGTAAGGGCTGCTCTCCTCTGGCCTGTGGGTTTTCTGGAATTGAGCTCACAGCAGACCTGAGTGAGCGCAGAGAGCATTTGCAGCTGTAGTCCCTGGAAACCTGCCTTGGCCTTCTGCCTTGATTGTCTTAAATCTGTAGGGCTAACAGCTCTCCTAGCTAGTCTGTGTTTTCTTAGGTCTCTGGAATTTTGCATAATGCATAGTCAGGAGACAAGGTGATTAGGATGCCCAGGTAGCCTGTCCCCATAATACAACAAGGCTTCCAATGAGAGTTTTCCCTTCTGTTTTAAATTGTCATTTCTAGACTGTCTATGAAAGCCAAGTGATCTGCCCTTACACCTGGGTCGCCCCATTACCTTGCATAGATAAAGGTTTATCCAAGACTCTGGCTTCTGGGTGATGGAGATTTCATAAGAGTTCATGCGATTCTGTGAAGCCTGGTTCTCCAATTTGGAGTTTTAAGTTGGAGGCCATCTTGTATTTTGATTTTTCTTTTCTAATTTATTTTATGTGTGCATTATTCTGCCTGCATGTACTTCATGGGTGTTTTATGCCCTCAGAGGCCAAAAGAGGGCATCATATCCCCTAAAACTGTACTTTAATGGTTGTGAGCATTCATGTGCATGCTGCAAACTGAATTCGAGTCCTCTGTCAGAGCAGCCAGTGATCTTACCCAGTGAGCCATGTCTCCACCCCATCTGTTTTGGTTCTATATCAGGTCTTCCCTGTTTTCTTTTAAAATAATTCTGTGAGGCCAGAAAGATAGCTGAGCAGTTACAAGCACTTGCTACTCCTGCAGAAGACATAGGTTTAGTCCTAGCATTCATGCTGGGCAGTTCCCAATCTCCTACAACTCCAATTCTGGGGGATCCATTACCTTCTGCCTCCACAGACACCTACATGAATTTGATGTACATATATATATCTTCAAGTGCATGCATACATATCAATGAATGTCTAACTAATGCTGGGTCAGAGGCCATTTTTCACTTCCTACTGCAGAGAGCCCAGTATCACAAAACATCCTGGTCCACACCTTCGCATCCCTGTGCACTTGTTCCTTCTGATGCAGGTTTAGTCCTCAGTTTTAGGTACAGAAATCATGGATCATGTTAATCCTCACTCCAATGTAGTGTACTGAGCATGGGGGACTTTGTGTTCTCTGCCCCTTGTTTTGCCTACCTAGGAGCATTGGTTTCTGCACACCCTAGATTGTTTGCTGGCATCACAAGCCTGCAGGTACCGGCAGTGTACTCTAGCCTCACCTGCCCTCCATGAAGGGCAGTGGCAGGCAGCCTCTGCCTCTGTAGGTCCCTGTCTTAGACATGTGCTTCTCTGCCCATTGGTCCCCGGAGCTCTTCATTTTGGCCATTTTACCCTGTGTACTGTAATGTGTACTTACAGCTCCTTCTACCTGCTTGGTGGTAAGTGCTTTAGGGCCCAGAACATGGTGACTAGTTCTCTTCTGAAGGCCTCCTCGAGGTGATTGTTCTGATTCAGAACAGGGCTGCCGAGAGCTGGAGCTGCATTCAGGGGCAGGTTGGATGTTGCCACTGCCTTTGAGTGAGTGGATCCCAGACTGAAGTAAGCTCTCCCTTCCTCCTGATGACACTAGCTGACTCTGCCCTTACCCACCTTCTGTCTTCTCAGATCCTACAGAAAGTACTCCAGGGCTGCCGAGAAAGCATGCTGGGGACCATGGCCCTGGCTGCCTGTCAGTTCATGGAGGAGCCAGGAATGGAGGTGCAAGTGAGGGAATCTAAACACCCATATAACAACAACACCAGCTTTGAGGTACAACTGTGCTTCAGAAACTGTATCTCCCTCTTCTCACCAACCCTGACTAAGAACATATTTCCTTGTCTCCTGTCTAAAGCCATGGTCCTAGGTAGTCAGGTTTCCCCTTCTCCAGACTGAGGTGTATCTATAGAAAAAAGTGAGTTTCTGGCCTTGGGGAAGAGTCTGCTTTTCCCATAGTAAGCTCTCCCAGGTGAATCCTCCTCAGGTTCCAGCAGCACGTTTGTATGGGAGTCTAGAGTCAACCTCTTTAACTGTGATTGATGACCAGGACACTCTGGAGACACAAGCTCCTTTTTAATTCCTTAGTCCTCAAGGCTTCATCTTTTCCATCCTGAATTTGTGTCTAAATAGAGAGCCATGAGAGTTTGGCTAAGAAGGCATGGCCACCTGAGGTGCTCTCACTGACCTGATGCCACGCACCTTCGTTTAGTCCTTTAGACAAGTTGGGACTGGCAAGGCCTGAGCTTCTAAGAGGGAATAGCCTATGGCCCTGGGACAGGGACACAGAAACTGGCTCAGAAGTTGACTGTTGTCAACTGAGTTGTCCTTCAGAAAGGATCAACCTGTCTTCCCGACTGCCCCAGACTGGCCTGTGAGGCTCCTGTTGCTACTCCCTCCCCATTCTCTCCACTCACTCCCGGCCTGGCTCCTCAGCAGCTGTGATTCTTCTTCAGGATGAGATCAGTCAGTCTGGACATCTCCTAGTACACACCTCGCCATGGCACAGCCTCTAAACCCACCTGAGCCACCCTCCCTGCCACCCTCAGAACATGCAGACCTCTCCAGTGGGGCTCCCCACCTTTCCTGTGGCCCCTGCTGAGCCATCTGGTGCTCATGTGTCCCTCCCTGAGAAGCTCCTGTGACTACCCTATCCTGTCTGCCCACTGTGCCCCACCTTCAGAGCCTTTGTTCAACACTTCTGCTGAACTGAAACTGAGCTGGAGGAAGGGACTGTGGCTTGCTCATGCTCCGTGTCCTGGTTACAGTGATAGCCATAGTGGCAGCTAGTGACAGGGACAGAAATATTCTCTGCTTCCCTCCCTAGGATAAAGTTCACATTCCTGGCGCAATCTACCTCTCAATCAAATTTGACCCTCAGTGCAACACAGAGGAAGGCTGTGATGAACTAGCCATGTCTAGCAGTAGTGACTTTCAGCAGGACCGACACAACTTCAGCGGGTCACAACAGAAGTGGAAAGATTTTGAGCTTCCAGGTAATTAAAAAAAATTGCTATATGGTCTTTTCCTTTAAACTTTTGTGTACATTTATTTATTTATCTGAGGGGTTGAATATGCGTCACAATGTACCTGTCGAGATCAGAGGACAACTTGTTGGAGTCAGTCTTCTTCACATGTATCCCAGGGATCGAACTCAGGTTGTCAGGCTTGGCAACAAGCACTTTTGTCCCCTGAGCCATCTCCCCTATGCGACTTCATAGGAAGCATTTAAACAGAATAGTGAAAGCCAGTGAGATGGCTCAGTGGTAAGGGCATTTTGCTGTCAACCTGAGCTCAAGCCCCAGAACCCACATGGTGGGAAGAGAGAACCAACTACACACATACCTTGGCCCACACTTATCTACCTCACAGATACTTCTCCCCCCAAAATAAGTAAAGGGAAAACAAACTTTTTAAAAGCATAACATTAGGCTGGAGAGATGGCTCAGTGCTTAAGAGCACTGACTGCTGTTCCAGGGATCCTGAGTTCAAATCCCAGCAACCACATGGTGGCTCACAACCATCTGTAATGAGATCTGATGCCCTCTTCTGGTGTGTCTGAAGATAGCAACAGTGTACTTATATATAATAAATGAATAATTTTTTTTAAAAAAGCATATTTAGAAGAGGACTTGTTGGCAAATTTTAAAATGAGCTTTATGTGTTTAATGAAAAACACTCCAGTTGCTATCCTTGTTGCTCCCATATCCTGACCTGTGTCTGGTTTGTGACACAGGAGATACTCTGTATTATCGATTTACCTCAGACATGAGCAACACCGAGTGGGGCTACCGATTCACTGTGACAGCTGGACACCTGGGGCGGTTCCAGACAGGTGCGTGCTTCTTCCTTTCTGTTGGCATGCTCTGCTCACCAGTCACAGTCTGGCCAGAGGTGTCACTATGTTACTGACTTCTGTGAAAATCAGAGCAAGTCTTGTCTCTTAGACCTTCCACATGTGTCGCACAACCCGCATACCTGGCTTTCTTTACAAGGAAGGTCATGGATGGCTACTTGTACGCTTGAATGGTCAGATAAAAGAGCTTTCTGTCATGATCTAAAAGACCCTTGGGGATTTTTGCCAGGGCCTTTTGCAAAAATGAGGAACTGAGAATGTTATGTTATTTTACAAAAAGAAATTTAGTTTCAGCCAGAATTTAAATGTTCACAAGATTTCACCCTATCTATTAAAATGTGAATGGTTTACAAAATGTAAAACTTTTAATGTAATAATTGTTTTTAAAATGTTTGTGTTTGGGGTGGTGCCAGGATTTGAGATCTTGAAGCAGATGTTATCTGAAGAAAGGGTTGTACCTCACCTCCCACTGGGCAAGATCTGGGAATGGTTGGTGGGTGTGGCCTGCCGCCAGACTGGTCATCAACGACTGAAAGCCATCCACTTACTGCTGAGAATTGTGCGATGCTGCAGCCACAGGTAGGCTGTCAGCTCAGTCCCTGGAGACATCCCCTCTTACTCTGTTTCCTAATTCCTTTGTTAATGGTATCTTTAAATATAATTTTAATGTCATTCCCTTTAAGTTAGTGGGTTTTATGTCCTGTTTAAGTAATTTTTGCTCCATTCAAAGGTCATAAAGGTTTCTGCTGTTTCTTTCTACAAGCTTACCTGCTTCTCCTTTCATAGACATCTGTCACCCACCTGGGATGAAGTTGGTATACGAGTTTGAGGTTTAGTGTTTTGCTCTGGCTCTGCTCGTTCTGAATCCACCTTTTACTTAAGTACTATAACCTCTGGTCCCACGTCTTCATAACTTTGGGCGTTTTCTTGTCCCAATGCTGTCTTAAAGACTGCACTACGATTGATTTACATATCTAATCATTTAATGATGGAAGTCCTCCACTTCAAGATTGTCTTGGGTGTTTGGTTTTAAGATGAGGGCTCAATATGGAGCCCAGGCTGGCCTAGAGCTCTGAGTCCTCCAACTACAGCTTCCTGAGCACTGGGGTTTCAGGTGTACCCCAGTAATCCCAGCCTATGTTGTGAGTGTGTGTTTCAGGTGTACCCCAGTAATCCCAGCCTATGTTTGTTTGTAGTCAGGGTCTCCCTATATAGCTCTATCCTGGAACCTCACTATATAAATTAGACTAGTCTCAAACTCATACATCAGCCTGGGCGCAGCACTGGTTGTGCTGAGCATTTTAACCCTAATTGCCTACTTATTTTCTAACGATTTATAATCTTTTTACCCAAAGATTACCTATCCATTTTTTTTCCTTTTCTTTTTTTTTGGAGCTGGGGACCGAACCCAGGGCCTTGGGCTTGCTAGGCAAGCGCTTTACCACTGAGCTAAATCCCCAACCCCTATCCATTTTTATATTGGCATGTTAATTTCTACATGTCAGGGTCCTCCTCAACTACATATTGAGATTAAAGGCAGCCCATGATACAGAAACCCTGTCTCAAAAGGGTTGGGGGATGGATAGAGAGATAGTTCAGTCTATAAAATGTCTACACAAGCATAAAGACCCAAGTTCAGGTCTTCAGCACTTGGGGAAGGAGGGTAGTAACAAGTAGATCTCTAACTCATGGGCCAACCAGCCTAGATGACCCAATGAGGTCTAAACTCATCTCAAAAAGAAAGGTTCACGGGACTAGAGAGACGGCTCAGCAGTCGAGAGCACTTGTTGCTCTTGCAGAGGACTTAGGTTTGGGTTCCAGCTCCTGCATGGTAATTCGTTACCCATAACTCCAGTTCCAGTTCCCGGGATCCAATGCCACCTTCAGACCTCCAAGGACACCAAGCATGCACATGAGTGCACAACACTCAGGCAAAATAATCACATGAAATGAAATGAATGTATCTAATAAAACATTTTAATATAAAGTATAGAATGACTGAGAAAGACCCCTGATACTGACCTCTGACCCCCACCTCCATATTCACACAGCCTCTGAACTCACATGCACATGAATACATACACAGACCATACACAAACACATATACACAAAGCCATAAAAAACTATTTCAGGCTGGTGTGATACCATATGCCTTTAATCCCATCAGGGAGGCAGAGCGGTTGTGTCTCTGTGAGTTGGAGACCATCCTGGTCTATTTAATGAGTTCCAGGCCAGCCAGTGCTAGTACTAAGTCCTTGTCTCAAATTGAAAAAGGAAAAACCATTTTCTCTATTCCCCATCACCCTCATATGCATATCTGTGCCCTGTTGTTCATACTCCCCAACCTCCGTCAGGGCCAGTGAAAATATTTTTGTCATGCTGGGACTTGAACCTATGCCCTTCCACATGGTAGGCAGTAACTTTACCACTGAGCCACATATACCTCCTAATAGCTCTGGATATCAGTTTGAGGGTAACCAAATTCCATAGAATGTTGATCCTCTAATCCACAGCCATATTTTTTTCTTCTATTGTGTAGGTCCTTGAAATCATTTATACATTTCTGTAGATGATTCATACAGAATTCATTTGGTGTATTCCTATGTATTTAATGTTTTATGCTATTATAATTATTATTTAAAATTTTTGCTGGTTACAATGGTCTGAGCCTATAATCCCAGTACCCAGAAGGATAATGTCCAAGGCCAGGGAGGGTGTGGATTAGGCTGCTCTCAGTCGTGGCCTCTGTGATGGTGAGTTTTAGTTCTCACTCTCAATGCTCCCTCACAGGAGCAGGGTTTGGCCTTATACTCTGACAGGACTTCTGCTACAGTGTTGAATAGGGGTAGGAATGTGGCCATAGCTGCACAGTCCTCATCTCAGAAGAAAAGGCTCATGGTTTCTGAGCCGTATACACAGTAACCATGCATCCCACCCACACCCCTGAGCAATAGGAGTTGCTCTTCCCTGCATTTCTTAGGTATGTGGATAAAACACACACACTGTTACCAGTCAGTGTGAGGTGATGATAGTCAAAGGAAAAAGGAATGTGAAGATTGTTCTTTAAAATTAAAGGAATCTTCAAGTCAGGAAGAGAAAATGATGGTTCACTGCCAGTTCCTAAGCTGACAGCAGGGATGGTGAGAAAGGGCTGGGTACTTGCTATTAGTACCGTGTCCCCATATGCAGACATTGTGTGTCATTTAGCTCCAAATGAGCTCCCAGCAGAGCACCTGTTTGATATACTCTATAAGCAATGGGACATTGCGAAGGTCTTCAGGCTGACAGGCCTTTCTGGCTGTGGTGCAATGTCTCTCCACAGTTTGCTGGCTCCTGCCGGTCTTCTTTCCAGAAAGGACTCTCCTGAGCTCCTGAGCCTGGGAGAACTCTCATGTACCTCCCTCTGGCCCTTCCATGCCAACATGACACCCCGTTTTCCTCTATTATCAACTGGAGGAAGACCTGGGGGTGACAAGGATGGAGGACACACAACCTACTCCCCAAATGCCTTGTCACATGGGATCCTTGGAAAGTTAAAGACTTCCAGGCCTGAGTGTAATAGAGGGCCAATCTCAGAGGAGGGCAGCCCTGCAGGTGGCTCCAACCCACTTTCCCATGCTGTCCTAAAAGCTAGCAATAGAACGTGTCTGTAAGTCCACTGAATCTGCCCATCTCTTTACTTTATGAGCACGTGTTCCTTTGGGGGAAATGATGAACTCTAAGAGCACTCAGAGGGGAAGATTTTTTTCAGATTATAAAAGAGAAAGGCAAAATCACTACATGTGTCTATGTATACACCCGTGTATCCTGTAGTGAGCCAGAGTACTGTTGATTTCCTAAGTTTTATATTCTGAGGTTTTGACCTGGGATCACAGCCCCATCCACTGCAGGTTCAAACACTCAGGTTCTCAGCACACAGGTCTAAGAAGGGTTATGCTTTCCCCTAGAGGCCAGATTTCAGGTCCAGCAGGCTTGCAAGTATATTTTCTTTTTTATAATTGTATCTTTGAAAGAAAGATTCAAGTGTATCTTCTGTCTTTTTTTTTTTTTTAAAGACAGGGTTTCTCTAGGTAGTTCTGACTCTCCTGGAATAAATTTTGTAGACCAGGCTGGCCTCAAACACACAGAGATCCACCTGCTTCTGCCTCCTGAGTGGCTGGGAGTAAAGGTTAATGGCAATGCCACCACCTGGTGCAAGAATATTTTCTATTTGACGATTGAATATCAAAATAATGTTTGTCTTCCTTGTCCATTCAGTAGCTCTTTTTCTTCATTTGTACATTTTATGTTATATATGATGTGTTAGACCTTGCTTTTTCCACTTAATATTTAGCTTAAGGCTGCATGGTGGCTCAGACCTGTAATCCCGGTATTGGAGAGGCTGAGGTAGAAGGATTGTGAAAACTTCAAGGATAGCCTAGAGTACCTAGTGAAACAAAATAGCATACATTTGCCTGGAGGTTTTCTGTCGCTAGAAGGTCTTTGTAGGGACTGTTTTTAGGAACACACAATAAGAGTCAACAAGTTAGCTCAGTGGGTTAAGATACTTCCACTGAGCCTGAGGACCCAAGCTTGACCCACAGAACCCACAGGGAGGGAAGGAAGAGCCAACTCCCACAGGTTGTCCTCTGCTCACATGTGCATGCTAGGGCACACACCTCCCCCCTTCAATAAGCAAATACATAAATAAATGATAAATAAATGTAAAAACAGCTGAAAGGAAAACGCAGTGACCCTTGTGAGTGCCTTTCCAGTCCTCTGGATTCTTTAGTCATTTTGGGGTTTGGGCGCTGCCCTGCTCCTTCCCTGCTGTTGGTGACTGTGACCACGTCAGAGAGAAGTGAAGTGGCTATGTTACTGTGTGGTGGGAAAAGAAGAGCCTGACCTGCAGCCTCTCTCGTGGGTGGTCCACTTCTCAGTAAAATGACCTTGTGCTTCTCCCCCGCCCCAGTGACCTCTGTGACCTTGGGCTGTTGAAGCCCCTGTGGCAGCTCTTTACTCACATGGAGTATGGCCTGTTTGAGGATGTGACACAGCCTGGCATTCTCCTGCCCCTACACCGAGCTCTCACTGAGCTCTTCTTTGTCACCGAGAACCGTGCACAGGTAAGGATGTGTCCACCTCTTCCCCTGAAGACTGGCAGAAAGGATTGTACCTCTGTATGCTTTTTCCAGTTCCTGCTCATGGCAAGACTAGTGTTACACCCAAGCCTGCAAGCCCAGGTTGTCCAGGCTACACAGAGAGGCATATCCTGGGCCTAGAGTCCAGCATCCCCAGAACACATGCCCATATTCTCAGCCCTGGGACGAGAGAACCTCAGGTCAACTTAGATTGCTTGTTTTGTCTGGCCTATAGCCAAAGGGGGACAGTCTTAGACTGGCTCTTGACAACGGGGACCTCTGGAAAATCAAACAGATTTGTTCCTCTTCCTCCTCTTCTTTCTTCTCCTAGGCACAATAGACTCATTGAATCGCCACATGAAAGGGCCTTTCACAAGTCCTTTGCCTGTCTTCCTCAGGAAGACATGACAACAGTGCACTGTCTGGTCACCTGTGGCATCAGGGATAGCTCTGGAACCAGGTCCCTATTCCTTCCAGCTAGGCTTCTTTATGGCTGTAGAGTGTGTGGTGTCACAGGTGCCTGGTAGTGAGCTTACTCAACCCCTGGAGGCTCCTGTCTGCCTATGGGTGTCCTCTGTTCAGCCCTCCTGCCTTCCATCGTTCAAGGGGCCCATGCTGTCTTTACAGGAGCTTGGCTTGCTGCAGGAGTACCTGCTGGCCTTAACCACCGAGGACCACCTTCTCCGATGTGCAGCACAGGTACCTCCCCCTGCTCCCGTGACACAGATAAGACCACCTCACTTGACAGAACTGGGGATGGGGAATGTGAGAGTGAGTGAGAGTTGCATGGCAAGTCCAGACCCTGTCAGAGTTTACATGGAGCTTACTTCCTTCTGCTCTCAGAAAGAGCAGGGAGCCCCATTTATCACTGTCACTCCTAGTAAACTGTGGGGTCAGAAGACACTAGCAAGAATTCGTGTCTCTAAAACCAAAACAGCCAGTGCCTTCACTTTCGTTGGCTGAACTTGGAAGTTTCCATAGATTTAGATTTCAGATATTTTTGGATTTTTTTGGATGTATTTCGCTTCCCTTGTAGGAAAACTCCTCTTCTGACAGCTGTGCTTCTAAATGATAGGGGACCCAAGAAAGCTGTTCATTGTGTACCCTGCATACATCAGTGTGCAATGTTAGATTAGACTTAAGTGTCTAAATTAGAACAATGTCTAAACATTTATGCATCAATTCAATTTTAAAGACAGTAGTAAACACATTTCATGTTAATGTGTTTTGGGGAAAATCTCTTCAAGATAAAATAATTTTGAGGAGGGCAGCCCTAGTTCCATTTTTGCAGACTTCTTTAATGTCTGACTCAACAAAAGACAGCTGGACTCTTGTATCCTCTGCCCTGTGCTCCTCCTTTAAAGGAAGTGTTGTGCTGGTAGACTAGACAGATGGGGGGCTCCACCACTTTACTCAGGTAGGCATCTGCCTGGACTCTTCCCAGGACCCAGTCCTTCAAATAAGGCTCTCTGTGGAAGGTCACAAGTGTTTTGCTCAGAGCTGGGGCTCTCCTGCCAAAGCAGGGAAAAGAGCAGGTGGGGCTGCTGAGAGCTCTTAGCAGTGGTCTGCACTGGCTACTGTGGCCCTTGCTTTCTTGATATGCTATAAGAGATTTTGATGTGTGGCTGCTTTGGCTCCAGCTTTTTCTCCTGTGGGTTCCGCTGGTCCTTGTGCTTGCCTCATGCATATCTAGTCCCCTCCCCTGGGATCCACCCCACAGCTGGATAGTGTCTTCACTGGTTCTGCCTTCTAGCCATGTCCTTCAGGGACAACTGCTTCCACCCTGCCCCCGCACTGTTTATGAGCTCCCCATGGTTACCTCTCCCCTCGTGTGAACTCCATGCTTCCCTTCTGTACCTTCACATGGCTTTCCCAGACCCCTGCCTCAGCAACTAGACTGCTACCATGGCCCGTGGTTGCTTATTACCTACCCCAGGGTTTTCCTGTGAGCCTGAGTGAGGGGACTACCTCTGCTCCCCTTATCACCCTGCAGCTGAGGGACTCAGACTGGAGGATGAGGAAGTCAGTGGCTCTTGATATTTGTAACTGCTCCTTCCCTCCACAGGCTCTGCAAAACATTGCTGCTATCAGCCTGGCCATCAACTACCCAAACAAGGCCACCCGCCTCTGGAATGTTGAGTGTTAGCCTCGGTATGATATGCATGGACTTGATAATTTGTCTACAGGGGTTTATAGCAGACCTCCAACCTTGCTCAGGAAACCCCTGCGGCCTCTGCACCCAGCTCTCTTTGAGCCTACCCCCTGCTCCCATCTGGATGCCAAGCAGCCGCCTGTCAACAAGGCCCACTGTGCAGGCACCACATGTCCAAGAAGGCACAGCAGTGCAAAGTGGCTCAGAAGGAGCCATCAGAGGCCTTGGGAAAGTTCCTCAGAGAACAGAGAATAGAGACCAGTCTCCTCCAGGGAGTCTCCTCCAGTGAGTCTCCTCCAGGGGAGTCTCCTCCAGGGCGTCACAGCACTGAAGGCTTGGAAGCAGTCTCTGAAAGGATTCTGTCTCCACTGAGCGGGAGCTGCCTAGTCTTGCCATCCACCCAGAGCGACCTTTGCAGTAAGACTTGCAGCTTGCAGCAGCAGTGGCCCAGTTGGGAAACCAGCCCACAACCAACATGAGCACCTCCCAGCCACCTCAGTTCCCAAGCCATCGTCTCCATGCCACAGCTCATGGCCAACTCACACTGAGAGCGAGTGCCCTTGGGAACGGCTTGTCACCCATGCAACAGCTCCCAGCACACGCCTGTGTTTCTTCACTTCTTCTAGTATGTTTTAGTTTCCTCCTCATGTTTTAGGAGAGAACCACAGACTCCCTGAGAGGTCCCCTAGGGAATGCCGAGGGACAAGCTGGTATGTGTGGGAGTGACAGAAATGGAGGGCTCTCCTGCACTGGCAGTGTCCTCAGGGAGCCCTTGTTCAGGAGTCAGGACGACCTGACTGCGCTCCAAGGTCATGGTGGGCAGCACACCTCGGACCTCTCGCCTGGCTATTTAGCCATCCCCTGTCTAGCAATAACTACATTAGTTCTAGTGAATGCTTTTGCATTTTTCCTTGTATGGCTTTAGCATTGCCCTGAGATGCTGATGATTTTTCCCCCAGAACCACAGAGTGGGATGCTGGGTCGGCATTGGGCTGTGGACTTTCAGGAAGAAACAATCTTGAGGCACCTGCTGTTAAAGGGCAGGTGTCTGGGCCAGAGGCATGTCCCACCTCAGAAGCCTAATGCAAAAACGGCTTCTGATAGCCAGGGCCACACTTGGCTGGCTTGCACTGTGGCCAAGCTTGCCCCTTCGGCCTCTGAAGACCCTGCTGGGAGTGAGCAAGGGACTGCATTGGCGGGACCTGGGCCTGCAGGTATAGGGCATATTGTGCGAAGGTGCTATGCCTCTGCCACCACTCCCTGCCCAGCCCTAGAATTAGATTCAGTGATGAAGCCCAGCACACAGAAAGAATGGCCACAGAATGGGACAGGCTGGGTTATAAAAACACAGAAACAAATGAAGTGACCTATGGTCCACCATCCTGACATCAGAGGGAACTTGGTTCAGGTCCCATGGAATGGGACATGGTGCCAGCCCAGAGGAACCTCTTTCTCGTCTTTTGCTCTTTGCCAAAGCACCTGCGCTTTGCAAGCTGCCTAAACCCCAGAGAAGGCCCTGTTGCATGCCATTCCCTCCAAGTAGGTCTCAGACGAGAGTCAGGACAAGTCTCAGTGCATGGTGAAGAGGCCTCACCCACAGTAGCTCAGATCACACAGCAGTTAGAAGATGGGGGTGGAGATGGCACACTCACCCTTCCACACCTCAGACTGAGTAGAGAAAGCAGATGGGCAGGGCAGGGCAAGGCTGGGGGCCTCCTTTGGGACAGTGACCCCAACTCTCCTCCCACCCTTCCGTTAGGAAGAACAATTGTAAATAAGTGCTGGACTCATAGTTCCTCTCCACTCACTGCTTGCTGTTTTCTCTCCCTGTGCTTCAGTTTGCATACAACGAGCTTAAGTTTGCCCTTCACACACCACAGCTGCTCTCTGACAGGGTCCCTTTTGACCTGGCCACCCGCAGCCCACTGCCTCTGCTTCTCTAGGCCACTGGGTGGCACTGCTGAGCCAGGCCAGTGTCTCCTGACCCCAGCAGGAGGTCCCAAAGGATTTCCATCAAGGCCAATGTCCCCTTGACTCTTAGGAGGCAAGACTGCCTGGACCAAGACAAAACTGGCAGGCAGAAGGGGTCGTGGAAACATGTGCCTAATCTATAAAGAATTCTGTTCCAAATCATATATATTGTACAGACACTGTTCTAATGAGAGGAGTGACTTATTTTCATCATCGTTTTTAATTTGTTTTCTTACGGGTTTACGATTTTGAATTTTTCTTATTTGGTTGAGAGAAAGAATTTTGATTATATCAGCTGAGTGAGTTCAGCCTGTAAAAAGAATGTTTTAAGTTGTGGATAAGATATGCAAATGAAGAGAAATATATTGTAAAAATTCTATATAAAAAAAGTACAACTCTGTGTGGATTTTCTCCTTTTCTCCTCCCTTCCCTGCCCCCTTACCTCTGTGTAAGGACCTCAATGTATCCCCCAGGCTGGCCCGAAGGCTGGCCCGAAACCCACAGTCTCCTGCCCATGTCTCTCATGCCCAGTCTTTCAGTTTCTCTTGTGAAATATACTTTGAAGGTTATGCACAGGCAAACAGATGGGATTTACAGAACCTCATCACTGCACTGCCTGCTTGTGGGAAGGAGTCCAGAAGATCCCTCAGGGCCCAGCCTCTGTTGGCTGAACTGTGAGCCTTGCCCTTCACTGTGGCCATCCGGGGGATCCATCCTCAGCTGGTGCCTTCCTCAGGTACCAACCTACTGATCTCATTTCTGTCTGTAGGATGCTTCCTTTCCCATCTCCTCTTGCAGTCAGGGTAGCTGTAAGCCATTTCCTGCCACAGAGACACCGATACCTGCTAGGAGGCTCTAGGGCACTGGTTCTCAGCCTGTCACAACACCTTTGGAAGTCAAATGATCCTTTCACAGGGGTCGCATAACAGATATCCTGTGTAGCAGATATTTACATTATAATAAGTCACAAAGTTATGAAGTAGCAATGAAAATAATTTTATGGTTGGGAGGGGGGTCACCACAACATGAGGTTGCAGCATTAGGAAAGTTGAGAGCCACTGCTATGAGAAGGATTTTTGCTCCCATAGAGCTGACAAAGCAAAGGGCTTGGAGGGCCCACTGTAGTCTGCTGCCACCAGATGAAAAGCAGATAGCCAGAGAGCCAATCCACCGCTGTTGTCTGAAGGTAAGAGTGGAATTCCTACTGAGGATCACTGCTAGAATAGAGGAGTAAGAGCACTTAACTTGTGGTTGGCTGGTCTCTTCCCACTTGCCAGAAAAAAATTTCTGGCCCAAACTTAGGCAACAGTTTAAATAAATTTACAAAAAAAAAAAATCTGTTCCAGGAAGAGCTAAGACTATCTACAATAGTCCTATTAAGTAGGGTTTTTTTCCCCCTAAAAAAATATAATATGAAAATGTTCCACTACTAAAGTTTTTCAAGCCTTCAAGAGTTTAGGGCCCACTGAGATGGCTTAGTGGGTGTGGGTGAAGAGGCTTGCGGTCTAGCCTGATAACCTGAATTTGAACTCAGAAAGAGAAGTGAATGGAGTCTTAAAAGTTGTCTTCTAACATCCACATACAGAGACGAGATGATAGATAGATAGATAGATAGATAGATAGATAGATAGATAGATAGATAGATAGGTAGGTAGATAGAATTTAAAAAATATCAACAATGTATGAGAAAAAATGTATAAACATTTCCTGAAGTAGAAAGGCCACTGACAAGGTCCAGTCAAGCAAATGGCAGCCATCAGTAAATTCTTCTTAGGGATTCTTGGCTATTGTAGCTTCCCTCAGCTCAGAAGGAACTGAGACTAAATTTGGAGGCACTGTTTCAGAATTGAGGTAGCTTTCTCCAGATTTAAGTTAAACTCCACACTGAATTTAAGGAGGTCGTAGAACCCAAAAAGAATCTCTTCTCCCTCACCAGGGTCCCGGGGAGCAAACTCAGGTTGGCAGGCTTGGCAGTGAGCGCCTTTGCCTGCCAAGCTGTCCTGCTGGTCCCAAACTACATTTAAAGGGGGATTCACCAGCCTACGAAACTGCCATAGCAAGGGTTGCATCTGACTCTGAGGAAGGGAGACCCCATGGCCTGAAGGTGGGAGGTCAGTCTGTCTGTCTATCCTTGCCTCTCCTATTCTTCCAGGATTTTTACTCACAAGGTTGGTTCTTGTTCCCTATCAAGAGCCTCTCTGCTGCTCCATGGGAGGCTTCCCTAAGCTGCCAGCCACGATTTGCCTTCATGTTTATAAAGCTACCTGGGAGACTCATGTCCTTATGGGCTGTCATCTCAGAACTGCTGAGCAACATGTATCCATGACAACTGGGCAGATGCCATGCCTGGGAAATCCCCACGTAGCCACTGTGAGTCCTGTCAACACAGCTGCTCAACCACTGCACCAGGTGAGACACCCTAAAATATGGAGGGGAGACTGTTCATTAGGACAGACTTCACAGCAGAAGTGAAAAGAGACAGCTAACTAAAATTCCTTTAACGTTTTCAATTGAGTTTTTTAAAGTTGACGGGTTATTGTATATTTTAATCAAGTATAATGTGATGTTCATATTTTGTCTTGTTTGTAGTATTACAAATTTAACCCATGGCTTCCCATATCGTAACCAATTGCCTGACCACTGAGCTCTCTTTTTGTTTTGAGGCCTAAGTTCTCCAGGATGGCCTTGAGCTTGCAAACCTCCTGCCTCAGGTTCCCAGATAGTGAGGATTATTACAGTCTTGCCTGCCCAGGTCCCACTCACCATTCATTATGTTGGGAAGAGTCAAAAGCCTGTCGGGAGTATAGCTCAGGAGTAGAGCATGTGCTTAGCCTCATTATTCAGGGCCTCTTCAAAAAAGGTCTATACAAGCTGTCTCGAAATAGCTGTCAGCCATTGCTGTACTCGTGAACATTAGAGCCTTTCCTCCTGGTCAATGTTCATCTCTTCACTTGGTGACAATTCTTTTCAATTCCACCTTTCTAGACTTTAAAACAAATGTTTATGTGCCTGCATGTATGTGTACCACATGCATGCAGTGCTTGAAGCACCAGAAGAGGGCATCGGATCCCCTAGAACTGGCATTACAGAGCTGGCCCTCCACAAGAACAGTCAGTCAGTGGGCCACCCCAGCTTCATCTATTTTCTTCACCCCAGCCTTGCCTCCTACAAGTTCCCACCACAGCCACAGTCTCATCAGCTGGGAACCAAGCCTGTGGAGGACAGTTCATACTCAAACCATTCAGTTCAGATGTCCTTGGCCACCAAAGGCTGGTGCCCATCTCATGCAAAATGTCTTTAATACATCTCTTAAGACTCTCCAAAAACTGTTGCAGTGTTGCTCAGAGATTAAAGACAAACTCTTAGTTGTGAGCCCCTACAAAATTGAAAAGTCAAATTACATACTTCCAATATCCAGTAACAAGGTTTAAATATTCCCATTCCAGAAGGAAGAGGGATGGGTGTTAGACAGGCAGAATGGAACTGCAGAAGGCTGAAACCCAGCCCAGCAGACGTTAAATCCTGTACCTCTGGCATCTGGAGCATATTGATAAGATGATGTGGGCCCCAAAGGGTCAGCACTATTGGCTTTAGCACATGTGGCCTCTCCTGGGCTAGCGCTGCTCACTGCTTTCCTCAGCACATGGCCTTATTCCCATCATCCTCAGTTCCCTGGGCTCTCTGTCGCAGCTCAGGCCCTCTCATAGCCTAGTTCATTCCTGCTGCTGATGGAAATTCTGGTCCTGAAACACAGTACGGAGTCTCATAAGCTTTCTTTTGGAATCTGGGTAAAAGTCTCTATGGCCCACAACATAGATGGTCTGCATGCCTACAAAAACCAGTCATGCAGGTGACAATAGGTTGTGCCACCAACTTGAGCAGTGACCAGGCCCCACTAGATGGTTGATGCTGTGGCCTCTGAATAGCTAACCAGAAAGACACTTCTGTGGATGACCCTTGCAAGTACTCCTCAGAGTTTCCAAGTGACTTTACTTCTTCACACCTTCAGAGCCTTTGAGCCTCTGATGGATGCATCTGGTCAGCTCTTGAGGTGCCCTCAAGGAACCTGTGGTCCTGGTACACAGCACTCATTTTCTTTTTAATCTCTTTGACCATATCTTCCTTGGTGGTAACTTTAACTATTCACCTTTTCTGACAAAATTTCGAAGTTTTCAAGTCTTTTCACTCTTCTTTTTCATTCTTGATTCTTAATGTAAACCTGGCTAAACCCAGGTAGGAACAGACTAAGTACCAAGCTGTCTTAAAATTTTCTCCATCTGGGCCAGGTGTGCTGTCTCATAACTTTGATCCCAGCACTCAGAAGGCAGAGGCAGGAGATCTCTCAAGAGTTCAGGACCAGCCTGGTTGACATAGTAAGTTCCAGGACAGCCAGAGATGTGTGGAGAGAAACATGTCTCACAAAATCATTTTCTCTATCTGATTAATTAGTCTACCACTTTTAAATTTTGCCTTCTACAAAGTCTGAGGGCCTCGGCAAACTGTAGCGAAGCTCTTTGCCCCAATGCAGCATTGTCTTACTGGACTGCTGCTGTGAAGAGAAACCATGACCAACACAACTCTTTTAAAAAACGTTTATTTTATCTTATTTTTAGTTTTTCAAAGCAGGGTTTCCCTTTATATCCCTGGCTATCCTGATCACCCTGTAGATCAGTCTGGCCTTGAACTCAGAGATCTGCCTGTCTCTGTCTCTCAGTGCTGGTATGAGAGGTGTATGCACCACCATACCCAGCTAAAAGAAAGCATTTAGTTAGAGGCTTACTTACAGTTTTTAAGGGTTAGTCCATGATCACCATAGTGGGAAGCAGTCAGGCATGGCACTATAGCTGAGGGCTCTACATCCTGATTGACAGGCAGCAAGCAGAGAGAGAGAGAGAGAGAGAGAGGCGGGGGGGGATGGGGACTGGGGTAGTATTTAAAACCTCAAAACCCACCCCAAAGTGACACACTTCCTCCAACAAGGAGTTATAACACTTCTTAATCCTTCCCAAATGGTTCCACTAACTGGAGATCAAGAAACATTGAGTCTATGGGGGGGGGGGAGGATTCCCATTCAAATTACCACAATCATGAATAGCCTCTAATCCTATGCGAGTCATGTTCCTGTCTGAAACTTCCTGAACAACTTTTATTGGCCACAGTTCTATCAGCATTCTGAACTTCTGAGCTCTCAACATAGAGGCTCACTAAACTTCGCTTATATCATCCTAGGGCTTCTTCATCACTTCCCCAGAATTTTCCAGATTCCACGAGTTGGTTCCAAGTTTCTAAACCACATGGTCAGATAATACTGGCAATGCCTCCTGGCAGGCACCAGCGTTCTGTATTGGTTAAACTTTTCATCACTGTGACAAACAGTCCAGAGAAACAGCCTAAAAGACGAAAGATGTATTTGGGCTCACAGCCTCACAGCTTCCCTCCCCTGGTTTTCTGGCTTCTTATTCAACGCCTCATTCTGGCTTCATTCAGAGTGGTTGAATGAAGCAGCTTACCTCATGGTGGCCAGGAAGGAGAGGAGACAGGAAGGGTCCAGGTATGAGGTATAACATTCAAAATCATGTGCCCAGTGACATGTTATGATGGTTTGAATAAGATGCCCCTTGTCTGGAGCATTTGAATCTTGGTTCCCAGATGGTGACTGTTTGGAAAGGATTAGGAGAACATAGCCTTGTTAGAGGAGATGTGTCATCAGGGACAGACTAAAGAGGCTTCCCTACTTCCCACCACCCCCACCGAGCTCTCTGCCTCCTGCTTTGGGGTCAAGATGTGAGCTCTCAGCCAGTCCTGCTACAATGCCTTTGGTTTGCCATCAATGACTCTAACCTACTAACTTCTATTATGAGTTGCCTTGGTCATGATTTTTTGTCACAGCAATAGAAAAATAACTGCAACATCTGTCATCCGGGAAGTCTTCGCATCTTGAAGTTTCATTGTCTCCTAAAATAGTGCCATCAACTAAGCATTAGGCTTTTGGCACATAAGCCTATGGGAAACATATGGAAACCATAATGTTTCTCAACCATCAGGGAATGAAATTGGAAACCCACTGTTACTCTTGACTTTTTTTAATGTATTAAATCTTTGATGATTTCATACAATGTAGTTTGATCATATTTACCCTTTAGTCCTCTTCCCAGTTTCTCCTAGATTCTACCCCTCCCCTCTCTCTCAACCTATTCAGTCCAATTTGTGCTGCCCATATACCCCTGGATATGGAACCACTCATTGGAGTGGATCAACCTACCAAGAACCAAACACTTAAAGAAAATGGACTACCTCGCTAAGAAGCCCTTAACTGTCCATAGCTCCTCAGTTGTAGGTGAGGACTCGATCTCTTTCCCCTATGCCAGGCTTGGTCTGTGCAGGCAGCCACAGCTGCTATGATGCTGTGAGTGCGGTGCTGCTGCACATAAGACACTGTTTCACTCTGCTTCTCCCCAGCCTCTGGCTCCTACAGTGTCCTCTTTCTATGTCTTCTTCTACAGTGGTCCCTAAACTTTGGCTGGGACATGAGACAGATAGCCCATATGCTGGCGAAATTTAAGAAACTCAAATACATGGATATAAAAACACTTAAGGAAAATAGAGAGAGGAGGAAGAGGGAGAGGAGGAAAATCCACTCCTAATTGATATAGTGGCATCAATTTGTGTAATCCTAGGAAGATAGCCCAAGCTCAGGGGGTTGGAGCCATCCTGAACAAGACAGACCCTGGCTCTTAAAAAACTGACATTTTAAGAAATGTGTAAGAGGAGAAATTAAGAAATATCTTTAAATGGATGAAAAGGAAGACAAAATGCCAAAAAAAACTTTGGAACACACCTGAGTTAGTGTTTAAGAGGAAATCTAAAGTTTCACATGGATACATTCAAAGAATCCCACCTTAAGACCATGAGAAAAGGGAATGGACACCACCTAAAAGAAGCAGAGTACCAACTAACATAGAAATCAAGGAAACAGAAAGTTGGACACTGTGGGTCAGAACTTGGAGGGTTGAGGTGATTGGCTCATGAGTTTCAGACTAGCTACATAGATCCTGGGTGGGCAGGGAGGGGGGTGGAGAAAGAATGAATGACGAAGGAATAGAGGAAGAGGATAGAAGGAGGGGGAAAGGGAGGAATAAAAACAATAGAATACAGAAAAAAAATCAAACTGAATGTTGGTTCTTTGACTCATCTTTTATCCTGCAACATAGTCTCATGTAGCCCAGGATGGTCTACATCTTACTATATACCTGAGGATGACCATGATCTCATTTCCTACCTGAATTCTGGGATCACAGACCTGTGTCACCATGACTGGTGTGGTGACAATCAAGCTTCACAGGGTTCAACCCATGGGCCTTGGCTCCAGGTTTCTGCTCTTCTCTGAGGGCAACAGGAATGAGTGGAAGAAAAAGTGGGAAACTGGAAAACCTTTGCTGTACTGACCAAAGAAACAATAGAGAAGTTCTATTCAAATTGCCAAATTAGAAATGAATAGGAAAAGAGGGGTCCTAGCACTGAAATGGCTGAGACAAGAGGATTAGCCCAGGGGTTGAGGTCCAGCTTGGGCAACATGTGAGACTCCATCTCAAAAGAAAAGAAAAAGGTTGGGGATTTAGCTCAGTGGTAGAGCGCTTGCCTACTAAGTGCAAGGCCCTGGGTTTGGTCCTCAGCTCCGAAGAAAAAGAAAGAAAGAAAAAGAAAAAAGAAAAGAAAAATAATAATGAGAGAGAAAATTGGTCCTTTTCTGAAGTGTCTTCCATGGCTCATGTCCTGAACGCTTGGCTCAATCTCCTATTTTAGGAGGTTCTAGAAACTTTAGGAATAGAACCTAGCTGGAAGATACAGGTCACGAAGGCGCATTGGGGCTTTTTTTTTTTTTTATTTATTTATTTTGTCTTAGGCCTCTCTCTTTTCTTCCTAAGATAAACAGCTATCTCTTCTACACAGTCCAGTTGCCATGATGCTCTGCCTGATAGAAGCCTAGGACCATGGAGCCAAGGCCCATGGCTTGAACCCTCCAAAACCATGGGCTAAAACCCTCTCTCTTGAGTTATTTCTGTCAGGTATATGGGGACATAATGACCAGCTGAATAATATAGAATGGCAGGTCACTGTCTGTTTTAGTTAGGGTTTTACTACTGTGAACAGACATCATGACCAACACAACTCTTATAAGGACAGCATTTAGTTGGGACAGGCTTACAGGTTCAGAGGTTCAGTCCATTATCATCAAGGTGGGAGCATGGCAACATCCAGGAAGGCATGGTGCAGCAGGACCTGAGAGTTCTATGTCTTCATCCAAAGGCAAACAGGAAAAGACTAGCATGCAGGCAGCTAGGAAGAGAGTCTCAAAGCCCAGGCCCACAGTGACACACCTACTCCAAGGCTATCCCTCCAAATAGTGCCACTCCCTGAGCCAAACATATTCAAACCACTACATTCCACTCCCTGGCCCCATAGGCTTGTTCAAACACATGAGTCTATGGGGACCATACCTAAACATAGCATAATGCAAAATACATTTAGTCCAACTTCCAAAGTCCTCATAGTCTATAGCAGTCTCAACAATGTTAAAAGTCCGAAGTTCAAAGCCTCTTCTGAGATCTATCCAATCGCTTAACTGTAATCCCCAAACCAAGACAGGAAATGAGCCAAGTAAACTTCAAATCCTGCATCTCCATGTCTGAAGTCAATGCGGTCTTCACATCTCCAACTCCGTTTTCATCTTTGTTGACTGCAACAAACTTCTTCCTCCTGGTCTGGTTCCACTCCCTGTCAGCAGCTTTCCTTGGCTAGTATCCCATGGCTCTGACATCTTTAACATCTTGGTGTCTCCAAGGCAACTTCAACTTTACAGCTTCCTGTTCCAGTGTCTAGGATCCACACATGACCTTCTGGGCTCCTCCAAAGGGCTCGGGTCACTTCTCCAGCTCTTCCCTCTGTATCATTCTCTGGGTGACCTTACTCCACTGCTGCTGCTGTTCTTGGTGATCATCCCATGGTACTGACATCTCCAGTAACTGGGGTCTTCTGCTGCAACTAGGCTTCACCAATAGCCTCTCATAGGCTCTCTTCATGGTGCCAAGCCTCAGCTTCTTTGCATGACCCCTTCAGTCCTGGGCCCTCAACTACAATTCAGGCTGCACCTTCACCAATGGCCTTCCCTGACCTCTCACAGTGCTAAGCCTCAGCTGCTCTTCATGACTCCTTCATGTCTTCAAAACCAGTACCATGGGTGATTCTTATACACTTTACCAAGTCCAACTGCAACAATAGTTACAACCTTGGCTATCTCTGGAACAACAGCTTCTTTGTGCTCTCAGAAAACACTTCCCAGAAGATTTCACCCCAGTGATGCTGGTCTCTTTTTAATCAGTACTAATTTCTTAGGTCCAGCGAGCAAGCATCGATTGCCCCAGTCGTCCCTTCTATTTTTCATTCTAAAGCCAGAACCACATCTCCGAAGCTGCGGAGCTCTGCTGCTTGCAGGACCTGAAACATGGCCCCCTTGTTCTGTTCTCCCTCACTGCCTAAGCTTGGCTGTCCTGGATCTTGCTCTGTAGATTGACCGTGAACTCAGAGATCTGCATGCCTGTCTTCTGCGTGCCTGGACCTAAATTTAGCTGGATAGGATCTTGCCCCAAAGTCTTCATCCCTTAACTGGTTATGTTCTAAAACACAGGATTCCGCTCCCTTCTACTTCATGGTGCCCCTTTAATCTTAAACCATATAATATGTATTTTTCCTTCCTCAGCTTGCCTCTTTTCATTAAAACTCGTGTGTTCCAGCCTCAGGATCTGGATCACAGGTGAGCCCTCCAATTCTGGGTTGTAGTTCGTTCCAGATGTGGTTGAGTGGACAACCAGGAATAGTCAGCACACTGCCATCCTTAAAGAAATACCACAAGCCAGGCAGTGGTGGCCTCACACCTTTATGCCAGCACTTGGGAGGCAGAGGCAAGTGTGAGTTGGAAGGCCAATCTGATCTACCAAGCAAGTTCCAGGACAGCCAGGGCTACACAGAGAAACCCTGTCTTGAAAAACCAGAAAGAAAGAAGAAAAGAAAGAAACAAGAAAGACTGGCTAGGAAAAACTATATGATAAGACAATAGAAAATACATAAAATGGGCAGATGTTTAAAAGACAATTATTAAACAGACTGGGAAAGACGTAGGAGTCTGTATCAATGTACAGCAAGTAAAGAGACTGAGATAGTCATCCAGTCACATCCCACGACCACATCACAGAAGTAGGGGGTTCTAACAGACTAAGAGAAGGTGACACCAAAGCACACACTCTTCCAGAAGCAGGAGAAGGGCACGTCCCACTTACCTTTCTCAGGCCAATGTTAGATACCCAAGCCAGAAATCCCCACAGGTAAAACAAACAAACAAAAAAGTACAGTCATACCTCTGTGCACGTGGTTACTAAACTCCCAGAAGGTTGGTGAGATTCGCCACAGGGATCCAAGGTGGGCTCAGTATCTACTCAATTGATTCTGTTTTAACACACCACATTGATACAGCAAGAACAAAACCCCATTCCTCTTAAGAGATACACACTAAGCTTTTGGCAAGATGCCAGGGGACCAGAAGGTAGGTCCCCAACCCGGTGCAGGGATCTAGGAAAGCCCACCAACACCTCACTTACTGAAAAAAAATGGTAGCAAACAGGCGTTCCCCTTCTAAATCGGCAGCAGCTGCTGCAGGTGTAGATCCCATGCCACCCACCACGGCACAGAAGGCTCCAGCCGGGAGAGCCGGACGTGAAACTGTAGCCTGTAGCGCCCAGTTTGGAAAGGAAGAAGTAAATGGGTCGATTTACAAACCAATACCAACAAAACCCCCAGTAAAACACAAATGAGTTCATCTGGGTTGTGGGCCACAAAGTTAACACCAAGATCTCACAGAAGTGAGTGTGGGAGGCACACCTTCCCTGGGAGGGGCTGGGGCAGCAGGAGTGTGAGGAGGAAGGGCAAACCTCATAGTGTGAAAACACCCAGTGCAGCAGAAAGAAAGAGATGGAAGAAACAGTCTGAGGGAGGGCCATGTGCACCGACCATGGGCGTTTGTCAGATTGTTGTCACTCTGCACTTGAACCTGCCCAGGGAAACGTGCTCACCCAAGGGCTTCTTGGTGCTCTAGAGTCACTGTTTATCTCAGTTCCTGTGGGGCAGGAGTCCCCACAGCCACAGCTTAGCTGCTTCCTGCCGCTCAAGGTCTCACGTGGGTTCCAGGCATCTCAAGATCGACCAGAGCAAAAAGACCCACTGGCCGCCCTGCGATTGATTGGCAGCCTTTGTTTCCTTGCATCCTGTTAACCTGAAGCCCCCGGGTCTTTCCTATGCCATCCAGATTTCTGCCCCAAATCCTTTCACAGCCAAGGAGGTTGCCTGCCCCAGCAGGAGCCATGGGCTTGGCTGTGCTTGTTTTGGTTCATTTTGTTTTGGGTCAGGGTTTCACTATGCAGCTCTGACTGGCCTGGAACTCACTCTGTAGTATAAGCAGGCTTAGAACTTGCAAAGATCTGCTTCTACCTCCCAAGTGCTAGGAGAAAGGGTCTGTGCTACCATGCTGGCAAAACTCTACAAGGAGTTTTGTTTTGTCTTTGCTACAGAGTTTCTATAACTGGGTTTCAGAAGGTCATCTCCTCACTGGTGCTTCATTGCTGACTCTAAGCAAGTCCAGCACTCCTGCCCTACTCAAGGGGGAAGGGATTGCAAGTATCTTGAATTCTGGGAGGCAGGGATCACAGGCTACCCTGGAGGCTGCCCTTGATGACACACCTGTTATTCCTCTCCTCACAACCAGGGTGACAAAATACACTGATGCGGGCATGTGGCTTCATTTGCTCTGTCAGCATCTTCTTATTGAGCTGTAAGTTCCACATATACACAGGTAATGGGCAACCTAACCAAATAGAAGTTGAATGAATAGCTTTACACACACACACACACATACACACACACACACACACACACACAGAGTTACATTTTTATACATTTACACATTTTGCATATTATATATATATGCACACACATGTATTATATGTGCACACATGCCATGACACACATGTAGAAGTCAGAGAACATCTCCTAGGAGCTGATAATGGTCTCAGGGATAGAACTTGAGTCACCCAGGCTTGGCAGCAAGTGCCCTTACCCACTGATCCTGAAATTATCTCACTGGTCCTGAAATTATTTTTTTAATTAAATTATATTTTCTATAGCGACGAGGAGCACACCTGGAGCCTCACACAATGAACGTCACTCTCCCACTGAGCTACATTCATCCCTAAAAATGTTGGTTTCTGAACGCACAGTAAAAATGCCTGGTAGTATAGAGTAAGAAAGTGTGGGGTGCTTTAGAATGTAACATTTGTTTGCTTGTTTTGCTCTGTTTTGAAATCCAGTGTCAAGAGAATATGAAGCCACTCCACAAGACCACATTAATCCTTCCGTGGGGATGGATCCTTCTCCAACCTCTCACACTATTACTCGGAGGACCGAGCCTCCTTGTGGATTCTCGGGGTGGGGGTGTGGGAGAGTCACAGTGGAACCACACCACAGGTGCAGCATTGTTCAACACTTGCAGAGTTCTAACGGACTCATCTAGTCTTTAACGTGCTGTTTTCTGTATTACAAAAGGCATCTCAGGACCATGGACAATTATTCCCTGGGTAAATTCGTATGGGGGAAGGGTGGTATAAAGGGCTTGTCCCTCTCAACCTCTGATCACCCGGCCAGTGCCACTCCAGAGTGGGGACAGGACACCCAGCTCCTTCCTGCTGCCCAGCGAGTGCCTGGCGAGCATCACCACTGCGTTTGGATCTGTCCTGGTTTTCCACCTGTGCTAATCTGGTCAGTGAACGTTTGTATTTAGTTTTTGTGTTGCTCTGTCATACGTTCCTTTGATTACTTATGCCAATGAACGGTCGTCACCTGCTCAGGGGTGATTTGTGTTTTTCCTTGGGGAATTGGCACCAGGCTCTCCTCCTCTTCCCCATTGGCAGGCTGATTCTAATCTTATTGATCTGTATGGGCTCTTTATACACTACGAACAGCAAGCCACTGTGTATGTCACAAATGTCTCTTCCATTTTGCCCTCCGTCTTTTATTCACTATTTTAGGAAGCATTTATTTTCATAGAAATGTCAATTATGAAAATGACATTTGCTTGCAGTGAGGAATTCACACAGCACAGAGAGATAAGAGCAGGTCACAAAGGCCTTCCTTCAGGTACTTTCCTCAAAGTGACCACTCCAAGTCAGGTAAGAGAGTCCGTACCTAGAATCCGAGGCTGAAGCAGGAGAGCTTGGGACCCGTCTGGGCCACCCTCTGCCATAGTGAGCCCATTAGAGATCATGAGACAAGGATGCTGTATCAGGCAAACTTGACTCCCATGTTTCCTTCCCATCTGCCCCACCACTACACCGAGAGCTGAAGTGGCAAAATCCCTTCCCCGGCCATAGCAGACTCCCGAACTATAAACTAATTTGAACCTCTTTTCTTTATAAACTGCCCGTCTCAGGTATTCTGTTATAGCAACAGAAACTGGACTAGGACAGTGTGCACCCACTGATGTGGGGAACAGTCCACAAAACCCTACAAAGTGAAAAAATCTATAAATAATGTCCGCATTCTGACCTTGGGTAAGAATAAAATAGATTAAACCCGAGAAAATTTGTAGTAAAATTTAGCATCGGTCATTCCCGGCAATGAGTGAGACTGTGGACATTTTATCCTTTCTATTTATCTGTGTTTAAAACTTTCCTGTAGTCAATGTGTGGTGCTTATAGTAATAAAGGGGATTTTTTTTTTAACCTTCTATTGTGAGAGTTGCCGTTTTCAAGTTTTGTTTTTACATTTGTCCTGGATTTGGCTTTCTGCACTGCAGGCTGGACTACGTGGCCATTTCCTGCTGGAAGGGTTGTTTTTTTCCAGGTTGCCTGAGAGGCTGAGGATTTGGAACAAACAGGAGCTGCCCACTTCTTACCCCACCAGCCCCCTAGGTCTGAGTCACACACAGCTCTGATTCCCAGCCTCACATGCTCACCCTGGGGCCCGTGCAGGCCTCGTGCCCGACTCCAAGCTGAGTGGAGCCTCCAGGCCTCTGCACGTGAGAGGCCATTTCTGAGACAGAGCTTCCAGAGGCTAGTCTGCAGGCCTACGAGAGCCTAAGGCCAGAGAACACCAACATTTTTTCTTCCGTATGGTGGCCGGCCTTTCTGACAGCTGCATGAGTTAAGATTGCCTCACTTTTCTTTATCAAATGTCAGTGCGTCTCATTGGATTCTCTCCTTTACCACCAGAGACCTAACTGGTTGAGCTTAGAGCCAGGTCTCCTGGGAGGTCCACAGGTAACCTTGCTCTGCTGTGAAGAATGGAAGCCACTGCTAAGCCAGCTCCTGACTGCCTCCTCCTAGCTGGCGTGGGCACGGAGTAGCCTGTAGTTCCCAGCCAGGCCAGCCAGTGAACCAGTCTTGCTGATCTTTCCCTGTGCAAAGTCCCTGCAGATGTGAAGTCCCCCATGCAAATCTCTCACTTCGAGAAGAGCAAGCTGTGGGACTTAATTCCCCGGAAGTGCTCAGCTTCTGCTTCCAAACGCCCTCCTGTTTCTTCTTATGCAACAACATTTGTGGGGCTTTTGCCTCCTTTCCCAATGCTGCAGTGTTTAAAGGTTTTCTCAAGTCCTGTGTCACGGTGACACCTGTAATCCCAGCACCAAGAGGCTAAGGAAAGAAGGAAGAAGCCTCTAAGGTCCAAGACCAGCCTGAGCGACATAGCAAAAAAAAAAAAAAAAAAAATTAATTAATATTGCCTTTTCTTAGAACTAGAAACTGGATCCTTATCAAATATGTGAATTGTGGATGTTTTCTCCCATTCTGAGCCTGTCTTTCTTTTTAATTTGTACCCACAGATGACCTTGAACTTTAGATCCTTCCCCTAGCTCCAGGAGCCTGGGAGTAAAGGCCTGAGCCCCCACGCCTTGTTTAAGCCGAGGATCAAACCAGAGCTCTGTGCACTCTGCCAACTGAGCTAGGTCCCCAGCCCTAAATGGTGTCTTTGTTTTAAAAAAGATGTATTTATTAATTTCGTGTATGTGGATACACTGTGGCTGTCTTCAGACACACCAGAAGAGGGCATCAGATCTCATTACAGATGGTTGTGAGCCACCATGTGGTTGCAGGGATTTGAACTTAAGACCTCTGGAAGGGCAGTCAGTGCTCTTAACCACTGAGCCACCTCTCCAGCCCAATAATGTCTTTTGATACACAGAAATTTTAATTTTAGAGTAATTCCAGTTTATTTAGTCTTTCATTTATGGCAAGTGACTTCTGTGTCCTTTGAAACCATTGTCAAAGTGAAGGTCATGGAGATTTTCTTTCATAACTCTGGGAGAAAGGAATATCCTGAGACTGGAGACGCCAAAGCGAGAAGGGAAATAAATGGAGAACAGAGAGGGGACAAGAGAAAGAGTTGTGCCTATCACCTCTCAGTGATCACCAGGGTCACTACCCCCAAGAACTCAGAACCTGAAAGTGGGGTGAGGCAGAAACAGGAGAACCCTGGCACCTATGGCTCCCTCACACACTCCTGAATGACCCCCAAGGACAGTGACCCCCAAAGGGTGACAGCAACTGACTGCCTGGTACTTGCTATCTGTTCCTCTGACGCTAGGAAACTGTCAAAGTAGGGAAACATCAGGATGCAGCTCCCACTGTCTGCATGGCAAATCCTGCTACCATCACATGCCCAGGGCAATCTAGGAGCAGCAGGTGTCTGCAATGCTTGTCGACCAACCATATCTCATGGTATCTCGTGGTATCTCATGGTATCTCACCGTTTCACATTTAGGTTTCTCACTCAGAGATACATGCCCTTGTGAGGGAAACCAGCGAAGCCCCAGATTCACACGGTGGCTTCACTCCCTTCTCTGTTCCCACTGCAGGACAGGAAGCTGAGGGCGAAGGCCACACTATTGCTTTGACCTGAACATGGCCAGCCTGTGCTTGGCTTGCAGCCGGTTTTGGCAGGAAACACTTGTTGCTGGGAGCCCCAGACCCTTTGTGTCTGTGTTGCCAGGGCAAGGGCTTCCAGGGGTACCTCTCTGGGTCATAGAGTCCCTCTGCGAGATGGCTTTTTGGACTGACATCTGGGTGTCGCTCATTCTACCGCCCCAGGGTGTTTTAGGAAGGAGGTCCATTTTTATGCATTTTCATTTTCGGGTTTGGAATGCCAGCAACCTGCTTGATCCCGTAGCAGACTCAAGTTGAAGCCCAGGAGCCATGGGAACCCAATGTTGCCAGCTTCTGACCCTGAGCTAGAGGGTCACATCCACTGTTTGGCTGGACTGTAAACTCTGTGTACCTCCCTGGAGGAGAGCTGGAATTGTGTTCTCAGCAGCCACTAGTGAGAAAAATCACATGCAGAGAGCAAAGTAAACAGAGCCCAGGGGCAAGGCCATCAACAGCAGTAAGGCTGTAGCTTAGAGACTGGAGGATGGAGGAGCCAGGACTGGGAGGAAGAACACTGAGCTAGAGGGCTCTGGCCTAGTCCAAGGAGGTTAGAAGTCTGCTGCACTCCCCAAGATTAATCAGCAAAGCAGGACCAGAGCTGACAGCAATCTCTGAAGTATTTCTTTAAAAAAAAAAGATTTATTTATTTTTATTTTATATGTGTGATTTCCCTGCATGTATGTCTGTGCACCACGTGTATGCAATGCCTATGGAGGCCAGAAGATGGTGTTGGATTCCCTGGAACTATGTGCTACTATGTGGAATTGAACTGTACTGGGAATTGAACCTGGGTCCTCTGAAAGAGCAGCCAGTGTTCTATAAGCACTGAGCTATCTCTCCAGTCCAGTATTTCTTTTTGAATTATCATTTTGAGGACAGCCGACATCCTTCCTCTTTTAGACTCTGACCTTGGCTGATGCCCAAAGTAAGAAGCAATCGTCAGCACCCAGATGAAACTGTGGTCATTCTAAGTGCTACTTGGGGACATTTAGTATAAGCCCCTCAGAGTCCCCAGGAAGATGTTAGAACCCGGAAAATACATAAGGAATGAGCACACAAGGGGAACAAGAGCAGAGAGGGATTAGTGCCTGGGAGGGATCAGAACCAGAAAGACCATGAAGAAGGCTTATGACACTACCAGGCCTGTAGTCAAGGACAGCCTCGTGTGAATGATGCTGAGGGTGTAAGTGTAAAGAGGATGAACAGGAAGGCCCGAGAGACAAGCTGTGGGTTGATTATGCTTCTCTTTGTGAGGTGTTATCCACACTCCTTTGAAAGCAGTAGAGCCCCTGAGCAACTCCGGGGCTCATGAATGACATCATCTTGCTGTCAGGAAGCTCCCACTTCCTGTTTCTAAGAATAAAGGTAAACAGTGCTCCCTGAAGGAGCTGCTGGCAGCTCAGGCCCTGCAAGCCTCAGCTACTGGGACTTTGAGTTGAGTCTCCTGGTTGTAAGCGCCATTTGTAGCTGCTGATGCTCCTTAAGGTTTGGATTGGGCACTCGGGGACCTCCTTACCTCCTATCTGGGCTGTCCCAACTGCTCAGAAAGAGCTCAACCCTCTTCTTGACCTGACATCCCCAGCCTACAGCGGTAGCCACCATGTTCCTCCATGTTCAGCAGCCTCTCCTCAGCTTCTGAACCTTAACTGTCTATTGGGAGTCTCACCTCTGGTTTCAAAGAACAGAGACCCTGTACCCGCTGGAGGAGGGAAGGGCATCAGCCCCACACCCGGAAAGCCTGGTGGCTCTTGGTTAAAAGCTGGCAAAGAGAATCTCTTTCTGAGGAGGAGGTCATATAACTACCTGGCAGCCATTTTACCAGCATGAGGGTAGAGTCTGCCTGAAGATAATAAAGCATAGAGTCAGAGAGAGAAAGAGAGAGAGAGAGAGAGAGAGAGAGAGAGAGAGAGAGAGAGAGAGAGAGAGAGAGAACTCTTCATTGAATCATTCCTGAAGCAATATGTGTCCACATCTTTTCATTGGAATGATCCAGTGATTTCTTATCTGTGTATAAGCCAGTTTGATCAGTTTCTCCTCCAGGGAGAACACGAACACTCTGGTGAATCCAGGAAGCCCCTTCTTCTGGAGGACCACCAGAATGTGGTTTGCTGCTGGCTTGTCATGGAGTCCTAAGTAACCTGCTCACAAACGCTAAGATGTGAGTGGGCTGGGGGAGTGAGCCTTGGCGTCTGGAAGCCTTGGAGCCTTGGTGGAGGCTGGAAGCCTGTGGGTGTTCTTTGAGGTGGTCCTGGTACAGCTGGAAATTTCCTGGGGCCTAAACTAAATGGGACTCGCAGTACTAGCGGGCCTACCTTGAAGCCCAAGGGACAGGCATTCTCCAGGACCAACAATCAGACAGGTTCTGTCCACTCAGCAAATACAAGGAAACAAATGAAGCCTTGTCTCCTGCCCCAATGTCTGACTCAGACCCTTCCACCGCAGTACAGGAAGGCTTGCATAGACAAAGGCTCTCCTTAAAACAGAAGTTCTATCAACTTGGAATGAACCAAGAGGCCCTGGTTCCACTTGTACATCCTCAGGTACCGCAGTGCAAAGGGGGAAACTGAGGTCTAGAGAGGGGTAGTATTTGTCAGAATTTGATGTGGCCTGAAGTATGACTGCACCAGGGATCTGGGTCCTGGACCAGGCTGTGTCTCAGCAAAGCCCACTCCTGAGGCCTGCAGTGGAGATCGGTGGCTAATGGTTAGGTAAGTTGCAGAGATCGGGGAACGAGGACTGTCCGTGTATCTGTATGTCTGTTCATCACATGCCAGTGTGTTTGTCCCCAGTCGGGATAAAGGATTTGACATCCTAACAAGGACTTTCAGAAAAGAAGGTGGCCCCAAGACAAGGCAAGATGTGCTGAGCAGGAGGACATTGAGCACGTGGGGTCCGGGCTGTGGCCAGAGCTCCCTAGTGCCTCAGTCAAGGTCAGGTCATGGAATTGTTGTGGAGGTCCCCCTTCCCCTTTCCTTTACAGCTCTACATTGGATGTGTCCCTTCAGCCCTCCAGGTCTCCTGCTAGGGGACGTTGTAAATGAGGAATCAAAGCAAGGAGTCTGTGAGTGGAGCAATGAACTTCGGCAGGGGGATGACTGTGAGTGTTAGCTCTACTTAGGATACTTCTGAGATGATGCTGTTCCATGGTGACAACATCCCTCAGCCTTCCCTCCATCTGCTCGGCTAGTCAGGCTGAGCTCCCAAGAAGCTGCCCCTTAGCCTATCACTCCAGGGGCCACAGGCAGGGCAGGACAGGGCAGGGAAGGTATAACTGCATCTTCCCTAGCCTCTCCGGGAGCCAGTCTTGTTTATCTGAAGAGGCAAAGAAGCCCCTGGTGGCTTTGGCTTGATGGCTGGTTCTCCATGACTAGGTTGGTTGAAGTTAGTTGGCTGTTATGGTTGGAATCTGAAACATCTCCAAAGGATTGCTTTGGATACAGGGTCCCCAGTTGGAGGTGCAACTGTGGGAGGCTACGAAAGCTGGGGTGGGGGTAACCCGGGAAGAAGTAGGTTTCTGAGACTTGGTCCTTAGTGTGTTATTCATGGCTGCTTCTTGTCATTCTGTTTCCTGGCCCACTGCCATGTGAATGGTGAATGGCCTCTACCACAAACTCCTGCTGCCATGAATGAAGCTTCTTGCCAGTGCCTTCCCAGCATGATAGGCAGAACCCTCTGAGACTGTGAGCCAAGCTAACTCTTTCATCCTTCAGGTTGTTCTGTCAGGACTTTTGTCACAACTATGCAAAATACAATGCCAGGCCTGGTGGAGCAGGATCCTCCAGGATCCAGGAGGCAAGCGGATCTCTGTGAGTTCAAGACCAGCCTTATCTGCATAGTGAGTTCCAGGACTGCCAGGGATACACAGTAAGACACTGAGTCTTAGGTTTTCTATTGCTGTGAGGAAACACCATGACCAAAAGCAACCTAGGGAGGGAGGAAAGGGTTCCATATAACAGTTCATTATCAAAGGTAGTCAGGGCAGGAACCCACGGAGGGATGTGCCCTACTGGCTGGTTCCCCATGGCCATCTCAGCCTACTTTCTTATAGCACTCAAGTCTACCAGCCCAGGAGTGTGCTCACAATGGGCAGAGCCTTCCCACTTCAATCACTGAATAAGAAAATGCCCCACAGGCTTGCCTACAGCCTGATCTAATGGAGGCATTTTCTCAATTGAAGTTCCCTCCCCTCAGATGACTCTAGCTTGTGTCAAGTTGATGTAAGACGAAAACACAACAACAACAAAAACAACAACGAGTTAATGTTCTAGGTACACAGTTCAAAATACTATGCCCATGGACTGGGGTGTCCAGGCAGGACCCATAGTGGTCTTAGTAAACCCCTAGGGCTGGTCTTTAAGGCAATGTGGTGGTTTGAATATGCTTGGCCCAGGGAATGTCACTATTTGAAGGTGTGGTCTTGTGGCAGTAGATGTGGCCTTGTTAGAGGCAGTGTGCCACTGTGGGCATGGCCTTTATGAACCTCCTAGCTTCCTGGAAGTCAGTCTTCTCCTGGCTTCTTTCAGATGAAGATGTAGAGCTTTCAGCTCCTCCTGAACCATGCCCGCCTGGACTCTGCCATGCTCCTGCCTTGATGATAATGGACTGAGTCTCTGAACCTGTAAGCCAGGCCCAATTAAATGTTGTCCTTATAAGAGTTGCCTTGGTCATGGTGTCTGTTCACAGCAGTAAGACCCTAAGCCAGGCAACATCCCACGGATTTACTAAGATATGGACCTGACTTGGATCAGAGGGGAAGGAGCCAGAATGAGTTCAGCTCAGTAAGATGAGGCACACATGCACACACACATACACACACATTCTTCTACCACCCTGCTGCATCTGGCCCGGGACGCTCCTCAGAAGTACAGGAGCATTGTGTAGCATGGGTGGTGCTCTGGATTCAAACCCAGCACTATGTTAAAAAGATGCACAGTCAGGTGTGTGGGAAGGGGCAAGGGTCAGGTGGCAACTTCGCATGGGCTTGGTCCTCTGGGCTTCAGTCCATGCCCTCCTCTCTCCACTGATGCTTCGTGGAGAGCTCAGCAGGTCTCCAGACCTGTTAACTCTGCTGTACTCTAGCCCAGAATGTCTCCTGTCTGCTCACACAGAGGCAGTGTGAAGCAGTGTTTCTCCTTTGTCTTGTCCTTGCAGGGCCTCCCCTGTAGTGGAACTCTCTGGTGGGGGTCACTCCTGCCTCCACCTCTAAAATTCTGACTCACGCCCAGGACCAATGTGCTCCTCACTGTGCTGCATTTTTGGGGCATTCAAGCAAAAATCAGGACAGAGCCAGGTGTGGTGACACACCTGTAACCCCAGCATTTTGGAGGCTGTGGCAAGAGGACTGAGTGAGAGAGCAGCCAGGGCTGCGCGGCGAGCCCTTGTTATCAAGAAACCAAATGGATTAACAACAAAGTCACAATGGGCAAAATGGCCCCTGAGACAGACTATCCAAGGACTGTGGTGACAAATGCACCCAGCCAGTCAGCCCAACCTCTCTGCCATTTGCAGTCAGAGCGGGTTCTGGTAAGTGCAGTGGCTCCTCAGGGCTCCTCATCCTCCACTCTGAGGTCCCCATCACACTCACCTGTGGAGTGGGAAAGCCAAGGAAAGCATCATGACCTTTCCATCTGCCTCTCCGGCAAGCACAGGGAGGGGTGTGACATCATAGCTGGTATCATCAGACCTTGCAGATCCTGGATTCAAACCCAGCACTATGTTAAAAAGATGCACAGTCAGGTGTGTGGGAAGGGGCAAGGGTCAGGTGGCAACTTCGCATGGGCTTGGTCCTCTGGGCTTCAGTCCATGCCCTCCTCTCTCCACTGATGCTTCGTGGAGAGCTCAGCAGGTCTCCAGACCTGTTAACTCTAAGGTACTCTAGCCCAGAATGTCTCCCTGTCTGCTCACACAGAGGCAGTGTGAAGCAGTGTTTCTCCTTTGTCTTGTCCTTTTGCAGGGCCTCCTGTAGTGGAACTCTCTGGTGGGGGGCCACTCCTGCCTCCACCTCTAAAATTCTGACTCACGCCCAGGACCAATGTGCTCCTCACTGTGCTGCATTTTTTGGGGCATTCAAGCAAAAATCAGGACAGAGCCAGGTGTGGTGACACACCTGTAACCCCAGCATTTTGAGGCTGTGGCAAGAGGACTGAGGAGAGAGCAGCCAGGGCTGCGCGCCAGCCCTTGTTATCAAGAAACCAAATGGATTAACAACAAAGTCACAATGGGCAAAATGGCCCCTGAGACAGACTATCCAAGGACTGTGGTGACAAATGCACCCAGCCAGTCAGCCCAACCTCTCTGCCATTTGCAGTCAGAGCGGGTTCTGGTAAGTGCAGTGGCTCCTCCAGGGCTCCTCATCCTCCACTCTGAGGTCCCCATCACACTCACCTGTGGAGTGGGAAAGCCAAGGAAAGCATCATGACCTTTCCATCTGCCTCTCCGGCAAGCACAGGGAGGGGTGTGACATCATAGCTGGTATCATCAGACCTTGCAGATCCTGATGGCTTTGAATAAAGGCATTCAGAAACAGCGGACAGAACAAGAAGCCTGAAGGTCGGGCATTTCAGGAGGTGCTGCCACCCAGCCACGCTCAGGCTCCAACCCCCTCTCCTTCCTCAGCCAAGTCCGTCTACGGTTTATAGCCTCACACTGGATGCCTCATGGACGCAAAACAGCTGCCGCAGCCCCCAGACCTCAGAAGCATGTCACATGCAGGAAGCATCAAAATCAAAGGTCTCTTGTTTTCAGTATCTTATTTTTTAAAATGCCCCGGAAAATTTCCTCTTACACAGCATTAGCTAGGACTTAGTGAGATGTCAGCCTGGGCTGCCTGGGAAGCTAGGAAAACCAGCGTTCGGCAAAGAGGAAGGACACTTGGCTTAGCTCATTCGTGATTCATGCACTTGGCCTGGACGCTCTGCTACCTGAAGCAAATTCAGACCTGTTAGCAAAAGGTGTGCTTGTCAGCAGTGGGGCGTGAGCCCTGTTGGTGGCCAGCTGGCAACTCCACTCATTTCCTCAATTAAACATGACACTCCACAGAGCTGGTGCCTGTCATCACGCCCATCTTACGAATGATAAAACAGAGACCTTTAGGAACTTCCCTGAGGTAACACAGGCACATAGGGGGTTCGCCCCAGGTCGGTCTCTATCAAGCACGCTCCTGATGCTCACTGGGGTTCTGCTATACAGGTACCCCTCCCAACTGTGACCCTCCTGAGGAAGAGCTTCATCGGTTTGATCTTTGTATCACGCCAGCGTCTCGGAATGGATAGAGGTCTACCAAGTTACTTTAAGCAACCATTCGGTTTTGACACTCGCTGCCTTGCCACGTATTTTAAATCTCACGAACCTGCCGCCACCGTTAGTAATCCACCCACCCGCTCTGTATTGTTTTTCCACTGGTTCCTGCGGGTTCCTGAAGTCCTGGGCACACTTCCAATGTAAATATCAGCAAAGGATGGAAATTTGGGGGAAGGAGAAGAGGGTGAAAGACCAGCCGAGGCCCAAGAGTGTCAGTTCCTCATTAACTTTGGAGCCATGGAAAGTTCTTTGTTCCTGCTCGCTGGCATCTTGCCTCCAGGATCTGGGTGGGTATTGCCCTGGGCCAGCTTCCTGCTCAGATCACAGACAGTCTGGCGAACAGAGCCAAGAGCCAAGCTGGGTTCTCGAGAATAGACTTGGAGCCAGGGGGTCACCGCTCAATAGCCTGGTTCCCTCTGCGGGTGTCCCCACCATCAGTTCCAAGGTGATTATGACAGGGAACTCCCACATTTCTCACTTCACATAGAGAAAAATGGGGTTCGGGGACACGACGCATCTGTTCACGGCCACACAGTAGCGATTCAGCGATGGCCTTTGCAGGTAAAGCTCCTCCCCATTGTCGAGGGTGACTGGTAGGATTCTTGGCCACCTCAGCACTTCCTCAGGCTGTAACTCAGGGCTCAAGAGAAGAGTCAGGGTGTGTTAACAGCCCGGAGCACAGGGCCCAGTGCTCTGGTGCAAATAGCTGGCTGCCTCCATCCACCGGCCACAGCTAAGAGCTGAGACTTGAGTCCGGAAGACTGGGTGAGCTCCCTGACCTACTGTCCACCAGGGTGTAGCTTTGCCTCATCTGGTGTAGAAGTTGTCCTTTAAAGGATACAGTGACGATGCCACCTCTTCTGAGGCAAGAGGATGACAAGTTTTGGGCCAGCCTGGCTAAGGAGACCCCGTCTCACAACAAGGTCTTTAGCTACCTAACTAAGCAGGGCAGCTGTGGCTTAGATCCGGCCCCTGAGTCACTAACTGTTCTTCCCCACTCAGACCCTGCCTAGAGACACAGTCCCCATCCCACCCCCAGCAGCTGCGTTTGTGAATAATCAACCAGGAGGGCCTGGGCTGATTTGGGTATGCAACTGAGAGGTGTGTCTCCAGGGAATCTGAGGCAAATAGAACTCAACTTGCAAATTCGGATATTTTCATGGCGTGTGGTTGTTGGAAGCCAGGGAACACAGCCCCGTGCGAGAGAGAGCTCCCTTTCACCTTGAGATCCAGTGACATCCATTGTGGCTAACCACTCCAGGAGTCACCACACTTAGTGGTAACAGATTCCCTGAGTCTCCTGAGCCAGGATTGGGTTAGCCATAAGTTGTACCATCAGGGAAAGTACCCCAGAGAGGTAGAGGACATTCCTAGGTCACACACAGAGCCAGTTCTGGGTCAGGTCGGAGAGTTCTCCATGTATCTGCTCTGAGCTGGCCAGGGCCCAGGCATCAAGTGTCTTGGTCACAGAGCCTGGCCCTGCTACACTGAGGACCTGCCCGCCTTTGTCAACTTTGCCTACATCTCTGAGCTCCCAGGCTGTACCTGGGGACCTGGAAAGGACCCAGGGCACTAGGGGGTGACCTGGCAGAAACAGAGCCCAGGCACTGAGCCACAATGACAGGATATCCCCAGGGAGCTGGGCTGGCTGCCCACACAGGGAACGCCGGGGTGGAGACCTGGCATAGTTGGATCAGAAGGCCCCAAAGGGCACAGAGAGGGAAAGTCAGGACAGCTGGTCCCTCAGGCAGTGAATGGCCCAGCATTGTCATGGAAAGTGTGACCACAAGCAGGAGTGAAGCAGAGGAAGTGGGGTGTCCGCAAATAGAGATGTGAGTTTTTTCCACTGCCCCATTCTGAGAGCCAAAGGCACCACTTTTTCCTGGGGGCCACATAACCACAGCTCACTAGCGATCTTAGACCTGGGTCTGTCCCACCTGCTATCTGGCTGTAGGTCCAGCATGGAAGATGCTCCTTAGAGTCTATAGCCAGCACTGAGTCCAGGAGAATCCAGACTGGCCTGCGGACTTCACCGACCACAGGAACTCAGCCTGGAAGAACCCAGAGAGAGGCCCACCCTAAGCCTCTCTGACCCTGCACACAGGGCCCGACTCAGGCTCCCCAGAGGCCTCCTCTCTGTTCCACATGATAAGTAGTACCACTTTTTAAGTAAGCTGTGTTTCAAGGGCTATAGGCTTGGCCGGTAGGGCAATTTCCAAGGCAAATCAGGGTTCTGTGTCAACTCAGCTCCTGTTGAGACCGTCGGGGCAGGCAGACTCAGACTGGTCAGGTGTGCCCCCTTCCTGCCAGGCAGGCCCACTCTTCTCATCGCCAGCGGGCTGGTAGCTGGAGCACATAACTGGCCAAGAGATAGCGCCTTCACGATAGACACTAGGGTGTGGATCCAGGAGGGTATGGGCAGGGTCCAGCTCCTCTCTGGGCCTTAAGCCCCTGACTTCATGATGTGATTATGATGCTTGATGAACCCTGACAGACAAGATGCTCATTTACCCCCCTCCCAATCCCCACTGACAGCTCATCTGCTTTCCCTGCCCCATTGCACTGGCAAGAATTGCATTTAATTAACACCAGGAAGAGTCTAATGGGTGGTAGCTCAGGTGTTGAGAAATGAGATGTATGCCCTTCAGAGCTCTAACAGCGCCACCCCACCCCATGGCCTCCTCATTAACCAGTGCCCTGTGTTTCCCCGTTTGCCTGAACTCACACCACTGGAACCTCCCATTGGTGTGTCCCTCCACAGTGGGTATCATCTAAACCACACAGGTTGTCTCAGGGGCAGCCTAGACTAAAAAGGTCGTTACGAAAATCACCCACGAGGATGGCAACGTCCTAAGGAGGTTTAGATGGCGAGAAGGCTGGTCTCTCAGAGAAGATAACGGTATGCACAAGGATAGGGAGAAAGCAAATCTTGGAGAAAGAATAGAGACAGGTTGATTGGACTGGAGTCTGAGGGAGCAGAAGGGCAGGGGCATGAACTAAGCCTGGCAAGTTGTCCTGGAGGACAAGCAGTGGAGCTGACCTTGCTGGGGAGGACCACTGGAGCCGGGGGAGGCTCTTAGCAAGGGAGAAGCAGAACAGCTTTAGGAAGGACTGCAGTTGCAGCAGACAAAGGAAGAGGAGGGCCGTAGAAGTAGGCCCAGCCTCCCTTGACATGCTACTTACTCTTCCTGAGGTCCAGGGGTGCCTCTGGAGAGAGGGGACAACTTCCTTCCTTGGTCTGGCTGGGGAGATAAGGGGGTGGGGACAGGAAGTTGCCTTAAGAAGTTAGCAGCATGGCCTGATGTCCCAGGTCTGTCCACTGCAGGGCCAGCTAGATATAAGGGGAAGAGGCACAAAATGCCAAAAAGTCCATATGGTACAAAATGCCTCAAGTCTCCTGGGCTGTCCGGGGGAGCCTGAGTGCTTCTCTCTCTGTCCACTGTTAATAAGGCCTTTCCTTTGGCCCAGTACACGTGCTCCTTCTAGGACAAGTATCATGTGTCTCCACAATGGACGGCTATTCCATGCATGCCTTCTCAATAAGACCTAGAAGCCTCTAACCCCGGCAGAGGCAGGTGGATCTCTGTGTTTAAGGCCAGCCAGGTCTACAGAGTGAGATCCAGGACAGCCTGGGCTACACGGTGAAACCCTGTCTCAACAAAACAAAAACAGACGATAGACTCAAAACAGTGCTCAGCAGTGAGGCTGAGGACACCTGAGGTGTCTGCGATGACATGCTGCTGTCCCCTCCCTGCCCCCATAAGGTTCTCAAGCCCACGAGCCAGAGTATTTTGCTTTGTTTGGGTTTTATAAGACACAGCTTGGGCTGGCCTTTAACTTAAGAACCCTGCCCCAGGCTCTTGAGTTCAGGGACTAATGGAACGCACTACCCACCTGGGTGAAACGAGGCAACTCTAAAAAGAATTTAGTGCAGAGCCTTGTCCATGCTGCAGGTCCTCTCCAGTTTGATGCCAGACATATCCCGGCTTAGCATGCAGGCTCTTCCCACCTCAGGCCATGCGTCTGAGTCTCTGGGGGGAGGACAGAGCTACTCTATGCATCTAAGTGAAATCAGGGTGCGGACTGTGGCCCCGGTGGCAGACACAGGGCTTATGTGGAAGCCCTTTCTCCCCGGGAGGCGCGTTTTTCTTCTCCCTCCATGGGAGTTATGCACTAATGGCCACCATAGGTCCCTTTGCAATTCCCATTAACCTCAGTAGGTCCCTACTGAACACATCCTGGTTCCTAACCCAAGAGTTAGCCCCTGATGCTACCGAAGCCTGTCTTCTACTTCCAGATAACAAAAACCCCAAAAGACCCCTAGCTGGGATTTTATGTGAAAAGACAGACTGAGCTTAAGCAGGTCAAGGTGTTCTTATGGCCCCATCAGAAACCCATCTCTTAGTTAATTA